>NC_141670.1:2768183-3216809 GCF_028749965.1 Puma concolor
GTATAACCACAGGTTTTCCCATAAGGTTTAGATGAAGAATGATTATTGACTAAATATTTCCTTTCTTGTCTGGGCCCTCCCTTCTCTGTTATTTTGGCAGGGAGAACAGACTTTTCTTGGTTGTTGTTGTTGTTGTCGTCGTTATTATTGTTATTATTGTTATTTTGCCTGTGCCCATTGGTATTTCAAGATAACCAGTTTCCTCTTCATGCAGTTAGGAGTTTGAGGCAGTAAAGAGAGCCTAAGAATCTCACAACTGGGTCATTCCTTCCATTCTGAGGTCCTAAGTCATTCTACCATCTTCTCTGTATCTTACAGAGTTCTCTTATAATTGTTTTTTTATATCATTTTCAGGGATTTTAGTTGTACTTAGGACGGAAAATAGAAGACAGAACATCTACTTCATCTTCCTAGAGTGAAAGCTGGAATATCTTCTAAACAATCTTGTTCTGGGGTGCCTGGGGGCTCAGTGGGTTAAGTGTCTGACTTCAGCTCAGATCTCTCGGTTCATGAGTTCAAGCCCCTCATCAGGCTCTGTGCTGACAGCTCAGAGCCTGGAGCCTGCTTCAGATTCTGTGTCTCCCTCTCTCTCAGCCCCTCCCCTGCTCATGCTCCGTGTCTCAAAAATAAACAAACATTAACAAACAGGGGCGCCTGGGTGGCGCAGTCGGTTAAGCGTCCGACTTCAGCCAGGTCACGATCTCGCGGTCCGGGAGTTCGAGCCCCGCGTCAGGCTCTGGGTTAATGGCTCAGAGCCTGGAGCCTGTTTCCAATTCTGTGTCTCCCTCTCTCTCTGCCCCTCCCCCGTTCATGCTCTGTCTCTCTCTATCCCAAAAATGAATAAACGTGAAAAAAAAAATTAAAAAAAAAACAAACAATAAAGACAACAACAAAAACAATAATCTTGTTCTGAGGCTGAACAAGAAAGGGCTCTGTGATAGACTGGTGATGTCTGGCATGGCAAAAAAGTTAAGAATCCTGCAGACCACAGACCCTGCAAATCTGACCACTTCAGCACTTGTCTGTCCCACCCACATGCCTACCTCTTACCTGAATAGTGCCCATATACCCTCTTCCTAAAGGTGTAAAAATCCTTCAAGTGCAGAATATCCATACATGTTTTTCACCCTTCCCACTGCCTTGAATATCAGAGCTCTCAATAAATATATGTTAACTTTGTTTATTTATTTATGGGAAATGGAAAAACATATTATACTACCAAAGGTATAACTTGAAAGTTTTTCAAAAATTACCAGGGCCCTGAATTCCAGTATGTGGATTTACTAAGTTTACAATTTGAACAACCAGTAAGAAAGTTTTCACTTTAGTTTAAGTATTATATTTTAATTTTCAATATTTTAACTGAACACATGACTTTGATAAAAATTACAGATTCTAAAATTTAACATCTGTAACTATACATGAAATATTATATAGGTATTTTTGTGATTTTCAAGGATTTGCAGAGTTTTAACTATGATTTTCTCTAGAATCATTGATAGAGATACTTATAATAGAGTTATATTTGGATGAAGAATTATCTGATGATTTCTATGTGTTTTCCTAAAGATCAGAGAACTAAACTTGTATGCATGCCATAATAACATATCTAGTTTTTCAGACACATATTCATATCAATTATATCTGTAAAATTCTAAATCCTTAATTTTGTTAAAGTTCTAAATAAACGCAGTCATGTTTTGCAATGGATTTCAGGTTATTCCAAATGGCCATTTTGTTAGTGACAAGTGTTACATATTCTCTCCAGAAGAAATGTCTCACAATTTGATAGTATTTAACTTTATCTAACTTGAACATTACTGTATTTCTGTGAGGTAGATAAGACAAATGTAATAGTTCTTAATTTATTTTGTGTACTGGCGAAGGGATAGGGTTTTTGGAGAAACAGATTTGGGGATCAGTAATGGTGCCCCTTTACACATTTGGTGGAGGGGGTAATTTTGATTCTGTTCAAATAGATCTATAGAAATATCTGACGTTGTTCAATTGGAGCATCTGACACATCTCTAACATAGATTTCATACATCCTGCCAATCAAAGAATAAGAACAACTTGTTCCTTCACTCACTTGACAACATTATCCACTACGTGCCAGAATGGGTATGAAGCACAGTCCAAACGGTAATGAATAAAACTGAGCTTTTCCTTTCCCTCTTGAACCTTACAGTTTATTAGGCAGGTTCTAGTAGTACTGGATGAGACAAATAGGCTTAGAAACAAATCTACATCATGGATTGTAAAAGCTGTCCTTAGTGTCACAAAGAGACAGAACAAGGTGCTGAAACAAAGAACAAATGAGGAATGTTATTTAAATGAAGACAGAAAGGCTTCAGTCAAGGCTTCAGTATTGAAGCCCCAGGCCTCAAGTCCTGGAAAGCACCTTTATGCAGAGAAGGAGGCCCAGCCTGAGGCAGGAAAACACTGATCAAAGGTCACTGTGACTGTGAAGGGTGAGCCACCTAAAGATTGAGAGATCATTAGAGGAGGTGTTATTCAGAACTGTGGCAAAGAGTCTGCATTTTATGTTGCAGACTTCAGAACTCCTTCAGAGGATTTCAAATGGGCAGTCACACAAACTCATTGAAACCACTGCCTGCAGGATGAATTGCGAAATGGACACAGTGAAGCTGGTGCAGGAAGGCCATTCTGGAGGTCCCTGGGAGAGGCGAAGGGATTGGAAGGGGGCACAAAGATGTCAGAAAGGTTCGGAACAAGTGGCCCCAAAAGGTGTCACTGTGGCATGTGGATATGTTGAGCTGAAGGCAATCAAGGCCCTGTAGGCTCAAGAGAAGCATCTCACCTTCCCTTCACTACCTAGAAGAATTTAAACTGGGGGTCTTTCCCAGAATGACAGTTTTTACCAGACATGAATTTTATCTAGGTGACTAACCCATCCATATGGCAAGGCCAAGATCTAACTACCAAACATCCGCTCTTGTACTTACTGACCTGGAAATTGCCCTTCTTCCACCTGCAGCCCCAGGGCCCCAGCCCATTCCTTAGCTCAGGATGGCATGGACACCATGTTACCTTTCTGTCTTTGACCCTCATGTATGTGAGGTCCTTGTATGTATGAAATGAGATTTGATTTGTTTTCCCTGTTCATCTGTCTCATGTCAATTCAATTTTTAGATCAGCCACAGGAACTGTGAAGAGCAGAGGAAATTTTCTCCCTCCCACCCCAACAAAGTGAATGGACTGGGACACACTCAGAAGCTAGAATCAGCAGGGCTTGAATGTTGCAGGCAGAGACTCAGGTAGGGGCAAGAAAGAGAAGTCCATTAAGCAAGCGGCTGGACTAGAGTCTCATTTTCTGAGACAGGATAAAGAGTTCTGTCTTGGCATTGAGACCTAGAGGTGCAAAAAATGTTTCAGTGGGGCAGTTGGCCTGGACTACCTCTGGAGTTCAGAAGAAAGAGTGGGGGACAAGCAAAGAGAAAGAGGTATTTCTAGTATCTATTGGCTCTCTCCATAACATACCCCCTGAATCACTCTAGACTCAGTTCTGTCCATAGTCTGCATGGCTAAACTATAAACTGAACATGGTATCCTATAATCTATAAGCAACTTTTAAGGAATAACAAATTCTTCCACTCAGTCTTTCTGGTGAAAAGACTTATCACTGTTTATGTATTGATTCATAATTTATTAAAACATGTGCCATGGAAATAATTTGTTGGAAGAATAAAACATATCAGCACATTACAGATGCAGACTTTCTAAAAGAAGACACAGATAGCTTTCCTCAGATATCTGGGGAATTGATTTCTCCCATAACGATATCTTCATAAATTTATATGTTAGGTTCTACCTTAAAGTGTTATAGGTTTGATTAAAATTACATATATTTTAAATTATATATATATTCTTTTCCCATGAGTTATTTAATTTGAATGATAAAATTATCACGTAATTTGGGGAAGGCAAAAGGTATTATTCCCATTGTATAGATAATGGTTCTAAACTCAAAGTTAAGCAACTGTACATAACCCTGGTAGTTAGTGGGGAAATGACACCAGATAGGTAAATAAATGCCTCATCTTGCTTGAAAAAGAGCCAAGGAGCCCTTAATTATCCCATGACTAGTTGGCATTCCAATATAACTTGTAACTGGAATTTTCAAAAGGACTTCTTTTGTTACATCGGAAAAGATAGATTTCAGGTTGCCCACCATGTCAGTGTCCTTCCCAATATGATATCAACGGAAATAAATGCAAAGAAGAATTCAGAAGGACAGAATAATACTGAATGAATGTTATGATTCTTTCTAAAACAAGAGTTTCCTGCTAGTAATTTGATTCTATTTCAAATAGTGGAAAATATCCTTGAGATGTACAGACACAAAATTCCTATTTTTTCCCTCATTCTTTGAGCAGAACCTTAGCTACGCAGTTGAAATTAAAACAGAGTGAATTGATCATTTAAAGTCATTTTCTTCCTGAATGTCATAGGTGTTTAGCACAACTGACCAGAGTCCTACTTTTCATTTACAAGAAGATCCCTTAAGAAACAAAACCTAACGTGACATCTAAACCCAGAACGTGTTGTAGGAGAAACGCTCTCTGCAGAGATGCAAGGTTGGAGCGATGGTGTCCCCACTTATATTAGCGCTTTAAGTGGCTATTACTTTCTGCTCTGAAATCCTTTGCATTTGGCAAATACTTTACGGGTTATTCTGTCTTGGCTTAAGAACCCTCACCTGGAAACGAAGTCTCTCGAGGTCATGTCTGTGGTCTCGTCTCTAAAAGTCTGTAATTCTATCCCAAAGCTTCCTCAGCGCATTCGAGAGAAATGTCCCTGCCACTTCATCCACCTCCTCCTGCTACCTACACTGTTGTATGGTGTCTCTTCCCAAATTACCACACCATAAATATGGAAGATGAGAGTAAAGGTGCGACTCTAACTCCCTCTCACAGACGCACCGAGGAATCTGGCCGGGAGGACTCCAAGCAGGGTAGAGCAGAACGCATGTCCTCTGACTCCGACCCTCCACTACTTTATTTTTAAGAAGTCAACATACAATTGTTTTGTTTAGCAAAGAATTGAAAACACAGTTAAGTGTCTTCATGGCTGTTAATAGTTTCTGTAATCTTGTACTGGGGTCCAGTTCTCCACCTGAGGTGGTCAAGCATCTCACCAGGTTTCCCGTGAGTAAACTTGAATTTGCTGTTTGGCCACAATCCTCAACCTACGGGTATTCCGATCATCACTCAAGCAAACGCATGATGACTTTTTCATGACAGGCTTGATGAGGACCACCAGTAGAAAGTGCCATTACATTACAGCTCGAGAATGCGTCTTTGTGATAAACCCACGACTACCCCAGCAATGTCTTCAGGACCTCCCACATGACTCACACCAGCCAGAGACAGGGTTGGATTTAATCAGTGAGCCTTGTGTGGCTTTGTTGTTGGATGAGAGGACGTCACATCCTCAGCTATATGAATTTACAGGCACAAATGCTGCAAGCTGGCCAACAAGCATTTTGAATTTGATTAACAGAGATTTACGTAATCTTCTCTTTCTCCATAACTTGTTCCATCCAGCCAGGGACTCTAAGTAGTGATATAGGTGATGCACAAAATGAATGAATTAATTCACATTTAAAACAATATATAACAAGGGGTAAAATATGGTTCAAGAGTTTCTGTATCAAAAAGTATGCATCAGCATTGCCAATATCTTCTAAATTAACTGTCACCACCATTTGCAGTGTGTTGAAAAATGTAACACAGTGACTGTAAGTGATTGTAGGGAGAGGACAGCACTCCTCCACTATTAACTTCTATTTCAGGCAATAAGCCCAGGAAAACCATTCAGTGCAAGCTGAGCATTGCTAGGTGTGAGGCCATATTTTTTGGAACCCAAAGCAAATCTAGGTATCCTGTGTCACGTGAGCTGTGCCTTTGTTTCACGCCCAACATCCACATGTGAGCACTGGTGTGTGAAAATTATCACAAGTGCACATACATGTGAGAATTAAAGGTCTGTGTGATGATCACATTGATTTCTCTTTAAAAATCTACAGGAAAAAGGATGGAATATTTGAAAAACACATGGATTCAGAGATGGAGAAGTCTGAGTTGGTTATTTATTTGTTTATGACTCAGAAAATTGGGGGCTCCTGGGTGGCTCAGTCGGTTCAGGGTCCGAGTTTGGCTCAGGTCATGATCTCACAGTTCATGATTTTGAGCCCTGCGTTGGGCTCTGTGCTGACAGCGGCTGGAACCTGCTTTGGATTCTGTGTCTCCCTCTCTCTCTGCCCCTCCCCTGTTCACACATTCTCTCTCTCTCTCAAAAATAAACATTAAAAAAATTTAGGAAACTTACTTAATTTATATAAGCTTTTTTGATTCTTTATCTGTGAAATAAGAATCATCTTATGCCCTCATCAGGGTGACCTCGGCAGGACATACAATCAAATGCACATAGCAAAACACTGGGAGCACATTAGACTCTAAGTAAATGGTAAGTTTCATTAGTTTAAATCTTTCTTCAGATTTAACATAAAGGAAAGCCTTCTTCAACTCTTTAGAGTTGACGAAAAATGAAATAGGCGTGGAAGAATGTTTCCTGCCATCATGGGTATGGAGGAAACATGTGATGATCTCTCACACCCCGTGTGCCCCCACCAACAGAGATTAGGCGGTACTTGGCTGAAAGTGGCCACGTAAGAGCTACCAGTGTCTCCTCAAGAGCCAAAGCAGGGTTCAGGCTCAGGAGAACTAGTCGACGTCCAGATACACTAAAAGCACTGGGCCAGGACATGCTTGATCACGGGCACAGAGAGATGGTAGAGATAGACCATATTACGGAGAAATCTCTAACTTCAAACAACATCATCTCCTTTATTAGTGTAATATCTGGCATCATCCACTCCTGAGGACCCGAACAGAACAAAATGGCAGTGGAAGGGTGAATCTGCTCGTTTTCTCTGAGCCGGAACATCCCCCTTTTGCCCTTGGAGAGGGGCTCTCCTGGTTCTTGGGCCTTTGGATTCTGTCTGGGAGTTAACCACCACTGACCCCACTCCTGTCGGCACTGGATTCCTGGTTCTTGGGCCTTTGGACTTGGAATGAGTTACACAAGTTTTCTTGCTTCTCCAGCTTCCAAACAGCAGATCCTGGGGTTCTTTGCCTCCATAATCGTGTGAGCCAATTCCTCTAATGAATCCCCTGTTATCAACATATGTCCTGTTGGTTCTGCTCCCCTAGAGAACCCTAACACAAGCACTAATGGAAGCAAGCATTGGACACGTTGTGCAAGTTGCCCAGATGAGTAGAACTAGCAAACGGCTGTGTCAGAGCTGGGATCTCAGAGTAGCTGATGCCAGGGTATGCCTCTCAGTTGCTGTCCACCTGTCTCCAAGGTGCCACCTGCTATATTTCACCACATTCATATTTTCTATTTCCAATGTCCAACCACCAGCAATGAAGAAACACACGTATCAATAGGTTAGAAATACACTTTCAAAATATAATTCTGAACATATAAAGATCATGTTAAATGTGAGCATTGATGGTAATATTTCTGGATCTATTTATTATTATTATTATTATTATTATTATTATTATCATTATTATTAAACTCTCCTTATCTTCCCTGATTTCCCAAGTACTTCTCAGAATAACTAGATACTAAGCAATACCCACCTGATGCTTAGACAGCACCCAATGTATCATTGATATCATGCTGAAGGCTGAGATAGAAAATAATGGTAAAAAAAACAAACAAAGAAAAGAATGGTAAGAGAGGAGGCAAAATACCTGAATGACCACTAGGCCATGGGATCTAATGTGTCATACTGTCTTCATTCATTCACTGTGGGCAGGGGTGATGTCCGATGCTCAAAAGAGAGCATACACTAGCATCAAAAATGTCCTTCCATTTGTTTTGAGGGACAAAGAAAAGTGTTTCTGAAAATGAGGGCAGACAGAGGGAAGTAATGACTTGTATTTGCAGACCTTAAAAGCAAACAGATGGACAATGAAATTAAAAAAAAAAAAAGGCAACTCTGAACTGGAAAATGCAAGATAACAGGACTCAGCTGAGAAGTATTTTCAGCTATTCTAAACCTCTTGAAAATATGTAGTACCTCATGGCACAAGGAAGAAAGAAAGAAAAAAAACCCCACTAATTTGAAACAAACAAAAAAGCTGTGGAAGGAAGGCGACCCAGGAGGTCACATACAAATGGCTAATTACAGGGAAAAGTTCTGACTCGGCAAGGAAGGGGGGTGTAGGGGCAAACCCGTGACTTCAGCAAAGGTTGTGGAAAAGTACCTGACTTGTGCCCATCTGTTTCTAGAAAGTTGTAGGAAGGCACAAGCGCAAATGTTAAAAACGAAACAAAACAAAACAAAACAAAAATGGGGGTCATTTCTTAGGAATATAAAACAAAGTTTCGTTCAATACAAAGCAAGTATCTGGAGAGAGAAAGCTGGAGGAAAGTAAGGCACCATTCAGGGGTGTTATGGACCAAATCGGAGCCACTCGTTCACTGCCACTGTGCCACAGAGTTCAGTCTCTCGTGTTTGCAAGTGACCTTAATGGGCATTCCATCTGGCATCAGAGGAACGCACTCAAGGACTCAATGCACTTCACTGAGGGCTGGTTTTCATGGGAATCGGCATTTTGGGGGCCATGTTTATTGAATGTGGTAAGTGGGAGGATGTCATGAGATCGTGCTCTAACACTAATCAGTGCAGATGTACATGCTGTTCTGATCACAGAAAATTCACTTTACCTATGTCAGCCTGAGATTCACCACCTGCCAAATAGGACTAGTAAAACGTCCTCCTGGCCATTGGGTGAGGTTAGCTAGGGAGCATTTAGGGGGGCTGCACGTGAACCAATCAACACTGGTCAGTCACCCTCTTTTTTTTTACAAGTGAAGAAATGGAGTGGCAGAGAGAGACCAGGTTGCCTAGTGAAAGACACAGATAATTAAAGGTGTCTCTAGCAAAACAAATGCTGTGGGTACAAATTTTTGCCTACATTTTATTTAAAAACCACTGACCTATAAAATAACACCAGCATTCTCCACAGAGTTAGAACAAACAATCCCAAAATTTGTATGGACCCAGAAAAGACCCTGAATAGCCAAAGCAATCTTGAAAAAGAAAACCAAAGCAGGAGGCATCACAGTCCCAGACTTCAAGCTATATTACAAAGCTGTCATGCCATCAAGACAGTATGGTACTGGCACAAAAACAGACATACAGACCAATGGAACAGAACAGAGAACACAGAAATGGACCCACAAATGTATGGCCAACTAATCTTTGACAAAGCAGAAAAGAATATCCAATGGAATAAAGACAGTCTCTTCAGCAAGCGACATGCAAAAGAATGAACCTGGACCACTTTCTTACACCATCCACAAAAATAAATCAAAATGGATGAAAGACCTCAATGTCAGACAGGAAGCCATCAAAATCCTCAAGGAGAAAGCAGGCAAAAACCTCTTTGATCTTGGCCTCAGCAACTCCTTACTCAACACGTCTCCAGAGGCAAGGGAAACAAAAGCAAAAATGAACTACTGGGATCTCATCAAAATAAAACCTTCTGCACAGCGAAGGAAACAATCAGCAAAACTAAAAGGCAACTGACAGAATGGGAAAAGGTATTTGCAAACGACATATCAGATAAAGGGTTAGTATCCAAAATCTATAAAAACCTTATCAAACTCAACACCCAAAGAACAAATAATCCAGTGAAGAAATGGGCAAAAGACATAAATAGACACTTCTCCAAAGAAGACAACCAGATGGCCAATTGACACATGAAAATATGCTCAACATCACTCATTATCAGGGAAATACAAATCAAAACCACAAGGAGATACCACCTTACACCTGTCAGAATGGCTAACATTAACAACTCAAGCAACAACAGATGTTGGCGAGGATGCAGAGAAAGAGGATCTTTTGCACCGTGGGTAGGAATGCAAGCTGGTGCAGCCACTCTGGAAAACAGTATGGAGGTTCCTCAAAAAACTAAAAATAGAACTACCCTACGACCCAGCAATTGCACTACTAGGCATTTATCCACGGGATACAGGTGTGCTGTTTCGAAGGGACACGTGCACCCCCATGTTTATAGCAGCGCTATCAACAATAGCCAAAGTATGGAAACAGCCCAGATATCCACTGATGGATGAATGGATAAAGAAGATGTGGTAGATATATACAATGGAGTATTACCGGCAATCAAAAAGAATGAAATCTTGTCATTTGCAACTACATGGACGGAACTAGAGGGTATTATGCTAAGCAAAATTAGTCAGAGAAAGACAAATATCATGACCTCACTCATGTAAGGAATTTAAGATACAAACGAGATGAACATAAGGGAAGGGAAGCGAAAATATTATAAAAACAGGGAGGGGGGGCAAAACATAATAGACTCTTAAATATGGAGAACAAAGAGTTACTGGAGGGGTTATGGGAGGAAGGAGGGTCTAAATGGGGAAGGGGCACTAAGGGATCTACTCCTGAAATCACTGTTGCACTATATGCTAACTAACTTGGGTGTAAACTTAAAAAATAAATAAATAAATAAATAAATAAATAAATAAATAAATAAATAAATAAATAAAATAAAATAAAATAAAATAAATAAAAATAAAAACTGCTGACCTAAAATTTTGGCTATGTTTTATTTTTTAAAAATCAAAAACACAGAAAATGAAGAAGAAATATACACAGGATATTAAGTAGGGAAGGCTGTTAGGAGCGTCAGTGCTCAGAGCAAATGTCACCCTTGATTTCCCACAGTTGGAAATTCAAAACCATCCCATGTTTCTGCAGGAAAAGCCCGACTGGTTCTTTCCGAAAACCTAAGTACGGGGGTGCCTGGGTGGCTCCATCGGTTAACCGTCCGACTCTTGATTTCGGCTCAGGTCATGATTTCACCAGTCGTGAGTTCAAGCCCCACGTCGGGTTCTGTGGTAACAGTGTGGAACTTCTTAGAATTTTCTACCCCCCTCCATCTCTCTCTGCACCTCCCCTGCTTACATTCCATCTCTCAAAAAAATAAATGAACTTAAAAAAAAAAAAAGAAAACGTAAGTACAATTTCTTAGAAATACCCAACATGAATTTAAGGAACTGCTAACTCAAACTCTCAATACAGTGGGATCTAATGACAAATTAGGGACTTCATCTCAGAATCAAGGACCAGAAAACTTTTCTTCTTGCCTTCTTTTCTTTCTTTTATGCCCAGGATATATGCATGTAGAAGGGCAAAAGTGAGAGGACAAAACCTGAAACACACAACTCTATTGTATCCATGCTACAAAACATTACTGTAAGTGTCTTCTCATGCTTTTTTTCTCCACTGACTTACGCTAACCTTTTATTTAGTGGGGAAGTAAATAACTCAATGTGGTGAAGGCCAGAAGAATTTCCCTAGCACATCTAAAGAGGTAACAGATCTAGAATTCCCAGTTCATAAACCAAGCATATAATGTGTCTAACATTTCATGGAAAAAAAAAAAAACAGAAAGAAAATATAGACACATAGATACATGGATATAAGTGATAAAGAGACAAAGATGATAGATAGATTGACATACGGAGAGCCAGCCTACAAAACATCCCAGAAGGGTTTTCTCAAAATAGGAAAGGAAAAATAGGTAGGAGTTAACTAAAACTCATCAACAATCACGAATATCAATAAAGCTGAGAAGCCAGATTCCTTGGTGATAGTAGGGAAGCAGTAGACATAATAAAATTTGAGTCTGAAGGTCCGTCCTAAAGGAAAATGCATGAAGATTATAGTTTCTATGGGTTTAGAGGGTATCGTCGCTACCTAGCCAAATCGTTTCTCCTAACACTATATGAACTGTGGGAACATTGGCAAATTACTAGTCAGCAATTTAAATTAAAATTTAATAACACTGTGCAGACTTTCTAACCATATTCTTGAAGGCTGATTACTGAAACTGCCCATAGGTGATGCCAAGATGCACTGGAGTGTAGAAAACTGCCTCTTTTTTCCAAGGGCTTCTGGTTACAGCTCTCCCGTACGATTCTTGGTGCTTTACCTTTTCGTTAACGACACAACTATGATGCGTAATGAAACGAAGCATCCTAATATTTAGCACCTAGCCATTAATTAAAAATTGGAATTTGAATACATTCAAATGAACAACTCCATGACACTCTAGACTTGCTGTTCATTTGAACCTTGCTCACAGGGAGAATGAGGTGACACATAAGAAGATATAATCAATCAGTGACAAATACAAAATTTAATTTCAGTTATTGCTGACTTTTCCATAGGGAATTGAACAGACTAAGCAGCCAGTGCAAAGTCATTCTGAAAGAAGGTGGGGTATAAACGAATCAACTAAATGTATAAAGTGAATTCTGGGGGCACTGTAATCCTTGACTACTCATGTCTCTCTCCTGTTCTTTTGTCTGAATTTCTGTAGAGGTTCAAATAAAAATATCCAAGAATATAATAGCTTTAGTAAAACAATCATCACTGGTTTTTCAAAAACAGGACACAGTGATATCGGTCAAACAGTTCTGTAGACTTCATATGGATGGAAATCTGATCATAATTCCAGCAAAGTCCTTTGCCATCGGTTTCACAGATAAAGAGGAGGATATTACCACTCTGATAACTGCATGGTAATGGAGGTTCCAGAGAGAACAGAAAACTGAAATGCACAATCGGAAGCTCATATTTAAGTTTATTTCCTCCAAATTCCTCTGGCATCACAAATGCATGGGATGAAGAGTCAGTCACTAACACAGTTGAGGTGAAATCATTACCTTCAATTTCTGTTGTCTGCCTCAGTAGGAGATTCTGTTTGGGATGAGTTGAGGGTGTCATTAGTTATTAAAAAAAGAGGTATAGACCAACAAAAATCCACAAAGGTTTTCAGAGGTTGACTAATTTACCCCATCCCCTTCAATCTCTTGTCTCCGGCTCACCATGGGCCCAACGGTAAGTCTGGTGCCTGACACAGAAAGAGCTCAGTAAAATTCATCCAAGGAATGAATGGACTCTGTCCTCTAGGAGATGTTCTCAAGCCTTGAGTAGTTAGTCAGCAAACAAGGCACATAGCAACAGTATTTCCCTTTCTCGAACACATATAAGAAGGCAGCTATGATTGTCTTTCTCTCATCTGCAAGTCTGTCCACAAGTCTGTCCAAATTATTGCCCAATTCCTTCAGTCCCCGTGCTCCCTAAATCCCATCTTTTGACCACAGTGACTCCCTGTTCCGAGCCTAATCACATATAATAGGCCACCAGAGCTTTCTCTTGGGCTCATTGATCTTTCAGGTTAAAAGTGATGATGTACGTCATTAGAGCGATCCTTATGTTCCAAGTGACAAATCGAGGCCCAGAGACACTGAATGAGTTTTTTTTTTTTATAAGTTCACACAAATATTTAAGACTAAATTGAGAATCACAATTTAAACCTCAATATATCACTTTAAAATTAGTTCAAACATCCTCTTTCATATGCATAAATACATATACTATAGTTATATATGTCATGAATACGCATACAATATACTATAGCAATATAATATTATAGATTGCATTATATAATATTGCTATAATGAGAAGAATTAGTTCACCTCACTTTAGTAATATTAATGTAACAATGTCAGTCAACATTCTTCAACTAGTATTACATTATAATATATTAGATTATGTTAATTCAATAAATATACACCAGATATGCAATAAACATTCTATTTAATAATTATAGTATCTTATATTAAAAGTTAATATTTTAATCAGATGTTTATATATCTTTTTATATAGTTTTTTTCCTTTGTTCCATAGATTTAGGCACTGTAATTACTTCAATCATCTCACTGAATCCTCAGACTAAGGACTTGTATCAATATTATGATCTTCAGGTTAAGTGGGGAAATTGATGTCCAAAAATAGTAATGATTTACCCAAGGGTCAGACCTTATCCAAAGTCAAGCCAGCCCCTAGTGCCAAATGTCTCAATATCAAGTTTATGTTCCTTCAACCGCATCACAATGGCCTTTTTCACTATAATGAACAATATAAAATATTTTGTGATTCCCTTTTCCCCAATAGTTCTATCCAGGAGGAAAATCTCATGGCCTATGTCACTAATGTCTCCAGCTTTTCATAATTTGAAAACTACTTCCCCACTTTTTTTTATTCCATTGGGTTTGAAAAATCTCTCACTTTGCTGCCTAACATCATGCTTACTGGCTTTTTACAGAAAAACAGAGACCTTTATTGTCCCTTCAAGATGTTCAGGATTCATAATAGAACATCTCCCGTTTGACATCGTGGAAGCTAAATAATGACCCAACATGGTGTGATTCCCATTGATGATCAACAGTGCTGATCTATACAGACAAATATATGTGTGTGTATGTAATCTTCTGTTTGAAGATCATTAAAATCTATTTCTAGCAAATTTCTTGGAAAAGTAAAAAAAAGATCAAGCCATGTGCACACCAATATGCAACAATGCTCAATCGGAGGCGGTATTATTTCCCACGAATTCAAAGTTAGAAATAAAACAAACAAAAAGCAGTGCCCACTCCCTGTCTGAGCAGCCACAGCCTCCTGGAAAGTGAATGCCCACGTGCCCCACCATTGGTCAATGACGTCGCGGGCACAGATGCAGATGACATGTAACAACCTCAACGTGGACACTCTGTCTGAACCCCACTGCACGGGGTTCGTCGCAAATATGCTATTTCTTATATTTCTGACTGGCCATCATGTGTTTCCTTCTATGGAGGCAGCATCTAACTCAAACTAAAGCACCATATGCACGAGACCCTGGGTCCCAGTCTCCCTGTAATTCGATCGCCATTTTCATCCTTCATGGGACATTTGGAAGTAACTATTCCAGAGAACGAAATGCCCATATGTAAGCTGGTCCACTACAAATTGGCATGGTAAATTATCCTCAAGATGACGCCTTCTACAGCCAATGCTCTTATAAATTATTTTTTAAAGAGAATCACCAATGATACCTAGTAACAGAGTCAAGAATATAAATGAATTTCAGAGTCAAACTCCTGGTGCATCGAAGACCAATCCTCCTCCAGTCTAGGTCTGCACAACCATGATCAATTTTTCTGAAGTCTGTCCCTGCAAATCCAAGCTGTTAGAATTAGAGGTGAGAGGGTTTGTTTCTAAGTTTTTCCATGGAAGGGTCCAATTTTACTAACGTTCTCCATTAATTTGACCCAACTAGAAATATGGAACCATAGAATATATCAAACTAATCCACAAAACAAACACCCTGCACTAAAATCAACAATGGAGATTTGACAGTTAATTATAACTGCCTAAAAAGGGACAGCTAGGAACGAGCTTTTAAACATTAAAGAATCAATCAGAGGATAAATTCCTATGCCAAGAGTGTATTATTTTAAAGAAAAGTGCATTAACACGGACTAGAAAATGGTCACCAAACTTTCTTTGCCGTGGCCAAAAACGTTTCAAGAACACAGCTTCTGGGGTGGGCGCTTATGTACGTGTGCCCAGAATCCCTCAGGCCAAATTGGAAATCTCTTGGAATAATGTCAGATGTGTCATCTGTGGGTCTCTTTCTACCAGAGTCCTAGTTTTGACTGCGATGGGAAAGGCAGATGTGGTGGAGACACGATGCCAAGAATCTGACCTTTTCTCTCCACTTTCAGTGAAGCCCTGAGGTTCTTCGGTTTCAATCCACATCATTACTGGGTGGCACAGCTTGCTGAAGAGCTGTTACTTTCCATTTCTTTCTTACAGTAGAAGAAAAGGGACAGAGGGAGGAAGTGACCTGGAGGGCTGGAGGAGCCAACGTCTGGGGAGCTGTGGAATCAGGAAGGAAGAGGGAATATTTTATAGCCTGGAAAGGTGGCCGGGCCTGTTGGCTTTCTCCAGCCGCCCTAACAGAGTGCCGCACAACTTGGGGGCTGGGACGACAGAAATGCACAATCTCCTGGCTCTGAAGGGCAGAGAGAGGAGATCAAGGTGTTGGGAGGCTTAGTTCCTTCTGACGGGCATGAGAAAGACTCTCTTCCAGGCCCTTCCCCTTGGCTTGTACATGGCCATCTTCGACCTTGTCTTCTTCACATGGCGTTCCCTCTGTCCCAATTTTCTATTCTTAAAGGACAACAGTCATATTGGATTAAGAGCCTACCACAATGACCTCATTTTAACTTGTTGACCTCTGTAAAAACCCTCGATCCATCATACAGTAGTGGGCATATAGTCCCATCATAAGCTAGTGGGCATTAGGACTCGAATGTACCTTTTGTGAGGGGTACAGTTCAGCCCATAATGCCATGTAACAGTACGATCCCCCTGCATTTCCACTGCCTAGTGCCACACACCCAATCACAGAGCACTATGGGCCACGTACACCATGCATGGGGTGCTCTGATTTGTAGAAGCTACTCCTACAACCTTGTGACTGCTATGTTGGAAAGTTGAAGACAACACCACCAGTAGCCTAACTGCAAACTGTGTTTCTTTCCAACAACAGCATTTATGACAGACATCTCATTAAGCAAGGCAGTTGAGGAGATGGTGGAACCACACTTATTTATTTGTAAATTTCTATCAGTGACAGTTATGGTCCAGGGATTGTGCAAAATGCTGGGCAATATAAGACAATATCTCTGTCTTCAAGGATAGAGATTTTTAACATACGTTCCTTAGACGCCCGCACCAAGTTCACCCAGGATGGCTGTAAAACTGCCATGTTCCAGACTCTGTGGGACGGGCTCTGTCAGAGTCAGGGGACCAGAGAATCGAGAGGCCGGAAGTTAGGGGCTCCTTCTCTAACAAGAATTCCAGATCGCTCTTGTGACCTTTCGAAGTTGAGAACCACTGATCCAGGAAGAGACTGACAGACATACAAGGACAAAACTAAGTAGCAAGTGCTGAGACACATGCGCAAAGGGAGCTACGGGACCCCGGGGTAGGGGCACCTGAGTCCCCCTGGAGCCAGAGAATGGCTTGCCTCCGGGAGCTCATGAGTGGCAGTGAAAAGGCTACTTACAATTCCCCACCGTTTTCAAACTGCCAATTTTGCAGGTATAGCTTGTCACTGTGGCTCTTTCATGCAAGACCATAACCTACTTTTCAATGTCAGTTGGTATCGTAAGTGGCACATGGGTCATTTTCCTATCTTTACTCCTCTTTGCCTTGAAGTGATTTAGGAGCCATCGCTTTTCAAAGTGCCGCATGCCCGAGTAGAAAGTTCCGTATGGACTCTTCCCTCTCGGCTGCCAGTGCCTGCACTCCCTTCTATGATGCTCCAGGGGCGCAGGGAACACACACGGTCCTATCTGGCTGTTTGGGGAAATATTCTGAGTATCTCATGTCAGAATCATTTCCCAATGTTAAGCACAAAAACTACATCACAGGAATTTCCTCGAAGGCAAGATACACGGCTGACCTCTATGAGGCACTCTTATCAACAGGACTCTGGATTCCCTTTGGAAAAATTACTGCTTTGTGGTTTTGTAGTTCCTGGCCCAGGAAGGTCAAGAGCCTCGTACAACAACTGCCATGATACAAAATTACCCTAAATGTACGTTTGCACTCACTACTGGTTTTATGATGAACACGTCCCAGAGACAGACAGAAAACACGGAGCTCCGCGATTCACACTCGTGCCGGGCACGAACAGAGAAAACACATTCTTTCTTTTTTTAAAAAATTTTTTTTTTCAACGTTTATTTATTTTTGGGACAGAGAGAGACAGAGCATGAACGGGGGAGGGGCAGAGAGAGAGGGAGACACAGAATCGGAAACAGGCTCCAGGCTCTGAGCCATCAGCCCAGAGCCCGACGCGGGGCTCGAACTCACGGACCAAGATCATGACCTGGCTGAAGTCGGACGCTTAACCGACTGCGCCACCCAGGCGCCCCGAAAACACATTCTTTCATTTGGTGAATAATCATGCCGGGTTTTTGACCACGAGAGAGGAAAGGAGATGTCTTCCACAACATATCTGAGACACAGGTTACTAACTAGAGACGAGAATTGCTATTGGCTGAATTATAACCTGCATTCCGGTCTGTTCCTGGCGCGTCATCTAGGTCGGAGGTCAGCAGGCTATGACCCGAGGGTCAACACCAGCCTGTAGCGTTTTGGTAGAGCTCACCAAAAAAAAATGGCTCAACCAAAGGGATTTTGAAGAATTTAAAAATGAAGAGCATGTGGGGGCGCCTGGGTGGTACAGTTGGTCGAGTGTCCGACTTGATTTCAGCTCAGGTCATGATCTCATCGGGGTTCGTGGGATGGAGCCCCATGTCAGGTTCTGTGTTATCAGCACCGAACCTGCTTGGGATTCTCTCTCTCTCTCTCTCTCTCTCTCTCTCTGCCCCTCCCTCCCTCACACTCTCTCTTTCTCAAAATAAATGAAAAAACTTAAAAAAAAATGAGTATGTCACAGAAACGATAAATGACTCACAAAGACTGTATAGAAAAAGTTTGCTGGTGCCTCATGTTGCTCATCATGAAAAGTAAGAGAAATGTATTACCAGCTTAGTCACTTAAATATTGTTGACTTTATTATTTATTTACTTAAAAAAAATGTAAGTGGGCTTCATGCCCAGCACAGAGCCCCACGTGGGGCTTGAACTCATGTCCCTGAGATCAAGACCTGAGCTGAGATCAAGAGTTGGATGCCAAACTGACTGAGCCACCCAGATGCCCTAATATTATTGACTTTAAATAGACATTTGTAAAGTTTCTGCCAGAAAAAAAGTCAACACTTACTGACAACACTCGTGGATGGAAATATGTTTGTATTGTATAAGAGAGTTCCTTTTTTCTCGGGTACCTGGCTCTTAGTACCTGGCTCTGTGGTAAAGATTTCATGTCAAAGTTTTCACCTACACCTTCAAATAAGGCAGCGGGGAGTGTTCATATCCCTGTTTACAGATGAGGAAGCAAAACCTCAGTGAAGCCAGATTGCCTCAGCTTCCCGTTGGTCAGTGAATGCTGGGGACAGGTGGGTCCACATCTAAATTTCAGAGACTGGTTGAAATAGCCAAGATCCAATCGCTCAAATCCTATAAAGAGATCTGGGGCAAATGCCTGGGGGTTGGCAGATTTGGGCTGTGTGAACTATGTGGATTCATAACCTAATAACTTCGACCATATCTGGCATGGTGACTATAACCTATATTCGTACATACGCATATTTTCTTATATATTATAATAGGTAATTTGGAATTTAAAAAACACATTATATTAAATTTCTAGAAACACTGCCTTATTATCATGACACAGAGGAGCTTGACCATTTCATAGAAGCAAATAAATAGGCACATGAGTAAAAATCAAGCCAAGAGTCACAATTACCTTATGAGCGTTTTATGCTCCTAAGAACAATTATTAAGATTTACAAAATAACTCAAGCTCTATGGCAGGACACTGAACATATCTTCCTAATTTTTGATAATGTTGCTATTTTTATACTTTTTAATGTTTGTTTATTTTTGAGAAAGAGAGAGACAGAGCACAAGCGGGAGAAGGGCAGACAGGCAGACACAAGAATCCGAAGCAGGCTCCAGGCTCCGAGCTGTCAGCACAGAGCCTGACGCGGGGGCTCAAACCCATGAACCGTGAGATCATGACCCGAGCCGAAGTCGGACACCTAACTGACTGAGCTACCTATGTGCCCCAATAACGTTACTATTTTTGAAAACTAAAAAAGGAACAGTTGCCTTCTGAAAGATGTCCTTTCAAAGGGCAGCAGTAATGTTTAGGGTACATGCAGGATAGAATGGAAATAGCATAGATTTCTGTGTCTGAAGCACATGGGTTCCAACCCCATCTCAAAGGTTCAGTCTTTGTGTTGCTGGGAAGGGTCCCCTCTGAGCACTGGAATCCGTAAAGACAGAAGAGCTGGGAAGACAAAACGCAGCTCCTACGGGACTCACAGACCTACCCAAGCCGTTTCCCTCATCCGCCCGGCTTGTCCCCCACAGGTAACCTTTACCTGAGCAAATACAGCCTTCCTGGCAATTCTACTCTGCAAGGCATCTAGGTCTCTCTATCTTCCAGTTTTGACTTCACAAACAGACGCTTAATCGTGTAATTTGGGAGAAGGATTGTATTTCTTACTCTTCGTTGCATGCAAAACGCGAGCAGAGCATTAAACGATAGTCAATGTCAACCCCAAGCTAAAGCTGCAGCTTACAAAAAACCCTGAGAACCCAAGCTTTAAAAACAGAAAGAGAGAGAGAGAGAGAGAGAGAGAGTCAAAAGACTAAGTGATAGAGAACAAACTGAGGGATGCTGGAGGGGAGGTGGGCGGGGGAGGGGCCAGATGGGGGAGGGGCTGAGGAGGGCACTTGTTGGGCTGAGTTGTAGGTAAGTGATGGATCCCTGAATTCTCCTCCTGAAACCAGTACTACACTGGTAACTAACTTGAATTTAAACAAAAACTTGAAACGAACAAAAAGAATTACCATAAAATTTATATTATGTAAAAGAAGAAAACACAAAATGGCTGCTGGGAGCTGCTCTCTCTCTTGAACAGGGGAAACCCGAAAGCAGTTCCCTGTGATGCACCAGTTTACCTGGGCCTTTGAGATAATGCAGAAAATTTCAGTTCTAATTCAGGCTTCCCTTCAAGATGAATGAGATCAGTGTATTGATAATGGAAACAGCTGCTTGGCAGAGTTTCTTGCTTTAAGGCAGGAAATGAAGCCTGAAGGACAGAAGATATGGCTGACTTTATCAGGGAGGATATGAACCAATACAGATTTTCTGAGAAAAATAATTTACAAGGTCAGGCAACAGGAGAAACACAACCTGAAGTTCTCTGAAACCAATAAATACATCTTGCCTCCCGCATTTTTTTTTCACTCACAGGTGATCCCCACTATTTGTTTAATCCTGTCCAGAATTTTCTAAATGCTAATTACAAGCCATTATGTTATCTTGGAAGAGGCCTCGCTCCGCTCCGGGAGAGGACAGTCCAGAGCTGTGACCTTGGCTCAATCTCTTGTGAGTCACAGGATCCTGGCTAAGCCTGGAGAAGGCCCCTCACACCCTCTTCCAGACCTAACAATAAGATAGCACTGACCCAAGTGTTGAAGACTGATTCTAAGTTACTTCTTTAACCCTCACAACAATCCTGAGAGCTAGATATTAAAATTCCCGCTTTACCTTGCAGGCAACAGGTTTAGAGTGATAAGGACTCTCACAACATCAGGGACGTTTTTTTTCCTCTGAAAATTCTGTGCATCTAAGATGCCACTGGCAAAAAGTCAGCGAAAACAGGAGAAAACAAAACCGATTCCGGCATTAGGTCATCTTTAAAGGGGGAAAAAAAATCACTCTCGAATGCATGTCTTATAAGGTCATAGATTTATGGACTTGGGACATTCAAAACATTTACCAAATGCTATAGGTGACAAAAGCGTTTGGCTGGGTGCCCTGGGGACCACAGCACAGATACAGTTTACAGGGTCAGCAGCTGGGGATCTGGAAGGGAATGACCTCAACACTCCAGGCTTAGATGTTGCTTATTTATCAAAACGCAAGTGTTAAATATTTTAGTAAACGTGTCAAAGTATTCTTGTAGACAATTAAAAAAATTAAAGAGACCAATACCATCATGAAGTTAGGAAAGGTATAAATCGTGTTTCTTCTTCTGTAAGATTAAAAGGAGTGCTGTTCAAATCACTGAGAAACCTTTTTTTTTAATCTTTATTTAGTTTTTGAGAGGCAGACAGAGCACGAGCAGGGGAGGGGCAGAGAGAGAGGGAGACCCAGAATCTGAAGCAGGCTCCAGGCTCCGAGCTGTCGGCACAGAGCCCAACGCGGGGCTCAAACTCCTGAACTGCGTGCCCGACGCGGGGCTCAAACTCCTGAACTGCAAGGTCATGACCTGAACCGAGGTCTGATGCTCAACCACCTGAGCCGCCCAGGCGCCCCGAGTCCACCATTTTCAAATAAGAATAATGAAAATAACCCGATGATCTCTGAATCTGGTAGAAGTCTTAAAATATTTCAACGTTCGCACCACTAATTAAGTTCCCAGTTATCTCCAAGACCTCTGATAGGGTGGGCTACAGGATTTACAGCCGCTGGTGACGCAATGTGCCACCCGGTTCCACATCTCAGATAGCGCTTGTTCTGTGGTGGAGGTGATTCAGTTTGAAACTTACGACAGCACGTGCACTTTTTAGGCATAATTTTATTCATTTGATTTGGTCCCTCCAGAGCCTAGAGTAGTGTCTTCTCTCGTGGAAAACAAACAATGACGTGCCCGATATCTTGAATGAATGCAACTGTGGCACCCTTGCTGATAAGGGTAGGACTCAGTCTTCCTGGAGCGCCAGCCTGGACTGGGGCACGGAGTTCCCACAGCCACCCGGCAGGCAGCACATCAGAACTGGCCCTGTGAGCCTCCTTCCCTCCCAGGGCCCATATGCAGTGAGTCATATTGCAAGACTCCCAGCAAAGGAAACCAAAATACAGGTCGTGGCAGACGCCTCTTTCCAACCCTTGACATGCTCTGCCAAGAAGACAGTTACCTGTTTCCTCACAGACCTATTTCCACCATATTTCCAAGGACTCGACCACTGCCCCGCACACAGTGCAGACTTCTAGGCCCCCCTGAATCCCAGACAAGACTCTGTCCCACCTGCCGCCAGGCGACTACAAGACCCGTCTTTCTAAAATGCAGGTATGACTGTACCTTGTGATCAGAGCCCACAGCTCTCCAATACATTGGCATCAACCGCAGGAGAGGCCGTGAAGGCCACAGAAACCTGCAGGCAAGGCCTTCTGCGCGGGGCCCTGCCTGCCGCTCCATGTTTTCCTCACTCCCTGCAAATTCCAACCCGCGTGTCCAGTGACGGGAAAAATATCCCTGGTCTTCGCTACGACTTCTACTCAGTGCACATCTGCTCTCGCTGAATGCCACACTGAACTGTACTTACTGACTCCCAAATCTGTGTCTCCCGCTGGACCATCAGAGATTGAAGGGTCGGGAATGTGCCTCGGTACGTGCAGTGCCTAATCCAGAGACATGTTTGGGTTGAATTGGAAGTGGGTGTAGAGTCCTTAATGCTTGTCTTAGGTTTTACTCCTGCCATCTATGACCCTGAGCTACAAACACAGTCGTGATGAGCGTCACTCTGCGTCTGTCTGAAAACAGACATGTCACGAGTTGTATACTTGTTGTGTAAACATATATGGTATGACTATATATCTACTTCAATTTGTAAGAGCGTGTTTGAAAGTTCTGTAGTTTCTGGAGGTAAAAACGTGTACCTTTATGCTTGTGCAAGTTGTTTTCCTGAATAGAATTCAGAGCATTTTAAAGAAAAAGCTCACCCAGTCTTTAACTTCATGATTTACAGTGATGAACTGTCAAAATTCAGGATTGTTAGATGGCGATAATCCACCTCTATACTAACTCTCTTTGGACCAAAATATTAGTTTAAAAAAAAACAGAACAAAACTTGAAATTATCCTCAATTATCATAAAACTGAAAGTGAAAATTTCTCTAAATAGAATATATTTCCCACTGTAAATTTAATTATAAATAAATAAAAATACCAACAACCAAGTAGAAAATAGGTTTCCTTTAGTATTTGTATTTTAACACTGAAGGAAAATCCCAATAAATGTAGGATAATCTTGTGTTTTACTTTTCAAGTATTTTCAAATTTAGCCTAAAACAATCTTTTTGATGTTACAATTGTTGGTAAGTTTTCTCTGATCCTACTTTTTAGAGGCATCCATCTAAAAAGATTTCTATATGCCCCTGAAGGAGGATGCTGTTTAATTAATGATATATAACTTAGGTCATGATATATGTGATGGTAATTGCCATAATTTATCAATCTCTTTTCATGGTGAGGCTGTGATTCTCTTGAAGGGAGGAAACATTCATTTTGTTTCCTTACAGCCGAGCACAAACAAATACTCAACAATTGTGGGTGGATAGGAGACTCCTCTTAGCCTAACACAGAAAAGAGTAGACGATGTAATATGTGAGAGGAATAATCCACAAAGTCTCCACCTGACTAGATGAAAAACAAGCCAATGGCTTTCTATGAAGTCAAGTGAGTGTTTATATTATGTGAAAGTTTTAAATTCTATAAGCAACAAAAGGAAAGGGAATAATTAATGCTGAACACATCAAATTGGCCCCTCTTAAATACTGTTAACAATTACACACTTATGTCTCATATTAAATTCACCTAAATCAACTCTAATGGCCCTTGAATCATGAGTAAACGACCTTTAGGGTAGAAAGTGCCAATATATGTTACAAAGCTCACTCTATTCAAAATTTTATGATCCTTTCTCAGTGGCCTTCATTTAACTGTAAAATCATTTCTACTATTTATTTTAAAGATTTAATTTTATTTTTAAATGATAAAACCGTTATGTAATTGTACTGCATCATTTAAATGTCTTTCAAAAAGCTTTTTTTTTAAAGTTTATTTATTTTGAAAAAGAGGGTGCATGAGTGTGAGCGGGGTAAGGGCAGGCAGAGAGAGAGAGAGAAAGAGAGAGAGAGAGAGAGAGAGAGAGACAGAGAATCCCAAGTAGGCTCCATACTCAACACAGGTCTTGAACCCATGAACCGAGAGGTCAAAACCAAGAGTAGGATGCTTAACCAACCAAGCCACCCAGGTGCCCCTCAAAAAGCATACTTTCTACCATGGTTTTTATTTTTAAATATTACAGCCTCACATATGATGACAATATATTGTATGTTATTATAATTAAGGTGCTATTTTGCACAAATTTTAGATACCTATGACTAAAAGATAAAAGATGCTTCCAGAGTAAATGAAATCAAATACCAAAAATATAGATTACCTCTAGAACCGGTGCCCGCAAGACTTTTTACAATAGAAGTCCTTTCAGCAGAAAACAATTTGATTCCAACGCTGAAGTTTGGGCAGAAGGTCTGGATTCTGGGTCAACATTTTTATGATTATTGAGAAGTCACATTACCTTTTATGTGTTTCAGTTCCAAATACTTTAACACAAGTAAAGTGCAGGAGATTATTCTTAAGTGCCCTCCAGGTTTTAGAAGTCATAGTTTAGGAAGAAAGACCACAATCATACTGACTGCCTGGTTAACAGAAGACTTAATAAAAAGTGTAGAAAACTGGATTTGTGGGAGGAAGATGATACTTCATGGAGAATGCAATCACTTGGGGCCTTGATCTCCCAGAAGAAATCTCAAGGAAGACGATCTGATTTCCCACCACCAAGTGCGTTGTGGGATTCCAACAGCCCACACCGCAGCATCATTGCGTCTGGGTCCTGCACAATGCAAGCAACACACAGCACGGTCACCCTCACTCAGGTCCCTCAGCCCAAACAGCACGTATTCCCGAAGGATCTGGCCTCTGGTGCCCTGTTTCTGCGTCATTTAATTCAGCCTCGAACAGTTCCGCTGAGGGAGGAAATGGAAGCCGGAGAGACAGGTCACGGCGTATCAGCAAAACAGCCTGCAGACACTGTCCTCTTCCTGTCGGCCATTCGTGGCTGGAGCAGCCACGTGTACAGCCACACAGGGGTTTCCAGAAGTCCTCACAGAGCAGGAAGATGGACCCGCCCAGGCCTGGGGTGTCGCCCCTCCCGTGTCCCTCTCACCACACCAAGGTCTCTCCCCGTGCCTTTGAGTGCTGTTTACTTTGACGGCAGCTTCCACCTGGGCTCTCCTTTGTGACTCACACTCTAGAGGTCTTGATTCTGGAATTTCTGCCCATGCTGATCCACCCCTCCCTTCCTTGTCCGCTTTGGGGGTTCGGGCACGACTATCGCCACGTGCATTCTTTCCCTGTGCTAACGACACATAGCCCCCCGGGGCTACACTCTGGGCAATAGAATCTGTGTCACAGACCGAGTAACAGAGCATTTAAAGAAAATGAGAATCACTTCTTTTGAAAGAAAAAAAAATACTCTTTAAAAAATAAAAAGAAAGAAAGAAAGAAAAAGTACTCTTTTAAAGAACCAAATCATCATTCCTAATGAAAGAAGCTGTTAGAACTTTGTGTGTGTCTTATTATTTACAAAGAATTTCAGTAGCTAGAACATCAATAATGCAAGCTAAGTGTCTGATTAACTCCTTGTGGTCAAGGACACATATATTTAGTGTGATAAATATCCATTATTGTCTCACAGAGCAATACCAGAAAGTCTAATATCTATGAAAAAAAAACAGAAAAAAGGAAACCAATATGAGGCTCCATTCATAAATCATAATTAGCTCTCAAAGACCAATATATTTCGTTATGAATATAAATCTCGATAAGACAAAACTATGAAAATTTCATGACTTCAAAGCCTTCAATTAAAATGAAAATGACTTGTTTGAAATTTGATTTTTATGCGTACGACAGATAAAATACCAAAAAAGGCATGAAATATTGAAATCAACTTTAATAAGCCCTAAATTCAAATGACCAAAAGAAAATGAAATATACGGCATATGGCTCAATGAATGGGTTTTTAATCTAAATTTTTTAAAAAGGGGGCTTTAGTAATTGATTTTTTAATTAATACAACTGTCAAGAAAAACTCTTTTGAATCTAAATTGAATAACGTATTTTTTACTTCAAAATGCGGTACAAGTAAGGATGAGGATAACTCTACGCAGCATCTAGTGACTGTTCAACCGTCCTCTGAACTCGGGCTGGAAAAAGCTAAATCAAGCCTAGTGTAAATGTCAGAAATGTTTGCCTGGTCCGTGGAAAGTTTAATTTGTACTTCTATGAACCCATATTCCATTCTTCCTTACCTTTTAGCCATAGTCACCGCTTCAGTAATTGTCAAAATGTGGTGAAAATAAGAACACTAAATTTAATTCGAGTTGGGGGAAGAAAAAGCACATCTCTTACCCTGGCAGAGCGGGGCGAGAGAATCCCACTGATACATGCCAACTGGGTTCCGTCTACAGGTCGCGTTGCTGTGGCCGATCATGCGATACCCAGGCTTGCAAAAATAATGCACTTGACTTCCAACTGCCCCCGTGGTCCTGTTGAAAATGCCTCCATTCTTCGGAGTGTGGGTCAGGCTGCAGTAGGGTGCTAGGGACACACAAACACACACAGATGTAAACAGATACATAGGCACTGCTGCAGTTCCCTCGGTGAGAGCAATATACACGAGGTATCTTTATTGTTTAAGTACTGGGAAATCAGCACCAATATGTCGACTTGGTCTAAAACACATCCCCAGATACCAAAGTCTGGCAAGGGTAAGGGGCAACAGGAAGTCTCATTCGTTGGCTGTGGGAATACAAAATGGCCACTTCAGAAGATGGTGGCAGTTCCTTACAAAACTAAAATTCTCTCGCTCAGAGAACTTAAAAATGTATGTGCACACATCCAAAAAACCCTACACGTAAATGTTTACAGCAGCTTGATTCATAATTGCTGGAACTTGGAAGCAACCAAGGGGCCCTTCAGTAGGTGACAGATAAATAAACTGCAGTCCATCCGGACAACGGAATATCCTTCAGCAAAAAGAAATGAACCGTCAAGCCATGAAAAGACATGAAGGAACCTTAAATGCGTATCACTCTGTGAAAGAAGCCAGTTTGAAAAGGCTACGTACTGTGTGATCCCAACTATATGATCATCTGGAAAAGGCAAAACTAGAGAGACCCTAAAAAGTCAGTGGTTGCCAAGGGCCAATGAGCGGGATGTATAAACAAGTGGAGAGTAGAAGATTTTTAGGGCAGTGAGACCACCATGTATGACACTGTAATGATGGATACACTCCGGGATACATTGGTCCACACCCACAGAACGTACAACACCAAGGGTGACCCTAACGTAAACCACGGACTCTGGGTGATAATGACATGTGTGCATAGGTTCACTAATTATAACAAATGCACCATGTGGTGGGGATGTTGATAACGGGGGAGGCCTGCATTGTGCTTGTGGGGGTAGGGAGTACTTGGGAAGTCTCTGTATCATTTCCTCAGTTTTGCTATGTTACGAACCTAAAACTACTCTGAAAAAATAAAGTCTAAAAAAACAAACAAACAAAAACAAACAACAACAACAACAACAAAAACACAACAAATTCCCCAAAGCCCAGAGCCAAGGTTCCATCTCTTATTTTGAAGTTTAGATTGCTTGCAATTGCTACCCAGAGTGAAGGGAGATCTCGACTTTCTGGCTCAAATATTGTAAGGAAATACATGGGAAAATCAAACTGAATTCCCTCACTCATCCTTTTTAAGCTAACCCACTTAAATAAGCTTACTGACCACCAGAACTAGAAATGGTAAGGTCCAGTACTGGCCACCTTATGTGAAACAAAACAATTCTCAAAAAAAAAAAAAAAAAAAAAAAAAGGAAAAGTATCCTTAAAATGGAGAAAATAGAAGGTTGTAACATTCTGCAATTACAGCTATTAACTTTTTCCTTGTCACTGTGGCTAAGTGGGTCTTGTGCACTGCACAGTGACGTAGACATTAAGCTTCTTTCTAACATATTCTAACATATGGGATTCGAATACAATCTGAAGAAAATGCACTACTCCAGGTCAATAAAAATCTTACAAGAGCCTTAATCACTGCCTTTGAAGGAACTTTTTTAAAATGGAGGACAAGCATTTGTTAAAAAAAAACAGTCTTACCTACACAGAATATAACATTTCAAAGGCTGAAGACTGACATCTTATTTGTTCATTTAGAGAAAGAATGTATTCTTATTCTTACAAGACCAGTTTCGTTGCAGCGTATAATCCTACTAAGTCCCTTCAGATAAATCAAAACAATAAAATAAAGAAAGCAGTGAAGTTCTGGAAATGTGTTTCCTTTTGAAAGAAGAGGTTTAAATGTCCTCCTTCCCTGTGGGGGGTTCCATAAAGAACACACATACAGGTCTGAATGCTTAATGTTGAACCTTTCCCTGGAAATAAATTCAGAAGCAACTTTTTGAAGGTTTTATATCATAGCGTTGCCCAGAAGCAATGTCTATGTGTCCAACCATGGTCCTGTGAGAAGCATCCTCAGAGAATATTCTCAGCTGGATGATCGTCTGAAATACCATTTCATTTTTTTTAAATGGACTCTTTTTTATTAAGTTAAAATTCACTAACTATTGTGAGAAACTTGTGATTCACTGCCCTATTTGCCATGCCATTTTCCATGTCCTCCTTCTGCACTAAATTTTGTAAGTTTTGAATCAACAGAGATGTTTATTTTAGAAAAGGAATAAGGCACCCTGGCCTTCAGCTGCAAAAACAAAACAAAACAAAAAGATAATTTATAGGAACAAGGAGCAGACTGTAAAACCCTGTTCCAACGGTAGAGATGAGATAACATCTGATATGTCCCTGAAGGGACAGGGAGACCTCAGAATTCACTGCATATTACCTGTGATTTTTGTCATAGTTCATTCTGTTAAGGGATATAATGCGCAAGATTGTCTAACGCCGTAGAGTCTGAAAACTGTCCACTTTCTCTTCTCTTTACTATGTTTTTTTTCTATTGCCAGACTCTCAAAATATCTCCTTTCCTCACTCACCTAGAACAAGATATGGAGGGTCCTGGGGCAGTGGGCGGGGGGTGTAGAGCACCGAAAAGGGAAAGATTTGGGCATGAGGCCCTGCCTGTTTGATTCCTGGATATAGAAAGACATAATGTTCAATCACCAAACTCTGTTGGAAAATTAGGGCCGCATCCACTATGGGAGAAGACGGCAAGTTAGATATCTGGGGACTTCTGGGTACATGAGCACCCAGTGTGCATCTTTATCCCAACACAGACGCTCACATGCTTCATTTAGTACAGAAGGCCCATTATTAACTGTGCACGGATGCATCACACCTTACTGCACTGACTAGAGCCACCTTGCACAGCACTTGCTTTGTCCTTTTTACTTTCAGTTTCAAGCTGTGTTGATCACTTGTATTGCTCCTGTGTCTGGATGACCAATACGTCACGTGTGTGAGACAGACGGAGGCTCAAGATACGATGTGTGGTCCTGTTACAGGCTGGCACTCCCCGGCCCATGCTGCTATACTTCAGAGAAACGCTCATGTGAGCACTGCTCTAGAACCACTGGTGATGAACCCCTAGCAGGAGTAACTCAATCACCAAATCTGTGAAAATCATCTGTCAGATGACATACCCACTGACCAAACAAAAATTTACAGCCTTCTTTGAAATTCTCCATTTGCCTACTCCCCCAACACAGTTTAACAGAGAACTTATGGCTCAATAATGAATTAAAATATCCTTTGAAAGACAGAATTCAAGGTACAGTCCTATCACCATGCTACTAAGCAATCTGCCAGAGATAGAAGGAGACAGGTGATGTTCACTAGGATTTCCCCTGCACTGTCCATTTTTGCACATTGGAAATACATTTAGGCAACTCTAAAGGGCTCGGTGTTTAGTTTTCAAAACAAAGAACATGACGAGCACAAATCCTGTCAGTGCCCTAATACTCTCGTAACTCATTCCAGTGGAAGCAATTTCAATGGTGAGCTCTTTGTTAATAAGCATTTTGAGTAACTACTTGGAGAGAAAGGGGGAGAAACGGAGGTCTGGGTGCGTTTTATTAAACTTCATAAAGGAAGTTTCAGGCCCACTGTCTGCACATCAAGAGCCTTTTCAAATCTTGATACTTTTTTACGATTTCATAGCTCCCAACAAAAGAGCTGAAATCTTAAACACTACTAAGACTTTTGGGGGCACTTGGGTGGCTCAGTTGGTTAAGTGCCCAACTCTTGACTTCAGCTCAGGTCATAATCTCATGGCTTATGAGCTCAAGCCCCACATTGGGCTCCGTGCTGACAGTGTGGAGCCTGCTTGGGATTCTCTGTCTCTGTCTCTCTCTCTTTCTGCCTCTCCCTGGCTTCCCTGCTCTCCTTCTCTAAAAATAAACAGACTTAAAAAAAACCAAACTACTATGACTTTTTGCTGTTCCCCCTTCAGGAGGTTTCTCAGACTGACCATGTAAAATACCAACATAGGAATCAATAATCCTCTGGTGAATCATCGCTCAATTGAATGCGTCTAACGGGCTTCTTCCTTAGGGAAATGTACCTCAGTTATCACCATGGGATATGGTGGAGTGAGATACTGAAAAAAGTGTACACTTTTTTCTTAGTAATTAAAATATATGAGGAATTTAAATTGTCTGTCTACTGCTTCGGTAGGACAGTATAAACATTAGGTATTAGGTCATATTACAAATGTATGCAGGATTTAGTGTACATAAATATATTGACTGACTTAATATGAAAAACATAGGCAGAGAATAATGAAAATACATGGGTAAAGGACAAAATGATTTAAATGTTGACAAATAAATATACATATGCAAACATGTATTAATTTTGTAAGTGTTCATATACATATGTATATATATGTGAATAGAGTCTCCAAGTATATAGAGATATACATAGATAATCAATAAAAAGACATGCTATTAAGAGATTATTACCACTTATAAAACTAGTAGCAATATGAATATCTCTTCCTGTTTGTTCCCTTAGCATTTAACCCTACTTTTACATTAGTTTATATTGTATTACTTTATCTTTTAGAGGAAATGCCTTTGCTTTCCCTAATTCAATTCAAGGTTTTATGATTTTAGCAATAATTTTTAAAATATTCCTCAACAAGGGGTGCCTGTGTGGCTTATTCGGTTACATGCCTGATTTGGGCTCAGGTCACGATCTCATGGTTCATGAGTTTGAGCCCCGCATCAGGCTCTCTGCTGTCAGCACAGAGCCTGCTTCGGATCCTCTGTCTCCCCGACTCTCTTCCCCTCCCCCCTCTTAAAAATAAATAAAAATATAAAAACAATATTAATCAATAAATGGTTTGTTTTCCCGACTGTAGTTTAGAGATCTGTCTCTCTCAGAGCAGTTTCCCATCATATTGTTTCTATGGGAGTTAATTGTTCATCTTTGGGGATTAGGTTTACTTTACAAATCTCTAAATTACTTTTTTTTAACTAATGCAGACCACTTGTATTAAAAACACCTTTCTGCTAAACTAAACCTCACTTACTAACCTGTATATCGAATCTTGAATCCTTTCTTACTGGTTGCATGATCGGTGGACCAGCGGAGATATAACTGATTACTCCTGCTTGTAAAATTGGATTGTTCAGTGTGGTTCCCACTTAAGACCACTAACAGAGGACTTTGACCAGAAGAACCTAAATGAAACAGAAAGACAAAAAAAGTTCAGGTACGAGCTAGCACCTACAAAATGCAGACTACCTTTAGCTTTTTTACTAAATTTATGGGTCCAAATGTACAATATACAGCTATTCATTTCCCAAACGCAGAGTTCCAAATTAATAAAGCAGCAAATATATTCCCTGATTAAAAAACAAACAAAAATCAAGAGCCAATCAAAATACTTGCACATTTCTAACACATAACACATAGATCATATGAACCTTGCCTATAAAGCAGGAATGACTGGAATAAAAGTAATTTTTATCATCATTTGTATTGACAGTATGGTAAATGTACGGGGAAATAGAAACTTTCGGGCAATGATGCAGAAGTAGAATCACTTTGGAGAATAATTTGGTAACATCCAGGAAAACTGAGGATTTACTTATATTTCTATAAACTTCAGCACCTGTGCGCGAGTATTATTTCCACAGCCAAACCTTTGTTCTGTGTGGGGAAACCTACATCCTAACTAATACTTTGGAATTTTAGAAAATAATTTAAAGTGCCACGGAAAGGAATTCTATACACATTTGAAATTAATGAACTAGGTAACAGGGATCAGCATAGATGATTCTTTAAACAGCATATTGATGACTAAAGAAATCTATTTGCAGATAAATATGATAGCAATTGTGTAAAAATTCCAAAGTGGACCGAAGATAGAGTATGTGTGTCTGTAGAGAGATAGGAGATGATATAGACAGAGATACATAGTTAGATGACAGAGAGATAGAGAGACAGAGAGACAGACCGATAGATGGACAGAGATAGAGCATTAACCATAAAACATGGACAAGCATGTCCCCTCTTCACAATACCGTTTCCTGCTAGGAGAGGTACACGTGGTATTGGATATGGGCGGGGCCCCCAAATTCCTTTTTTTAAAAATGTAATTTATTGTCAAATTGGTTTCCATACAGCACCCAGTGCTCATCCCAACAGGTGCCCTCCTCAATGCCCATCACCCACTTTCCCCTCTCCCCCACCCCCATCAACCCTCAGTTTGTTCTCAGTCCTTAAGAGTCTCTTATGGTTTGCCTCCCTCCCTCTCTGTAACTTTTTTTTCCTCCGTCCCCTCCCCCATGGTCTTCTGTTAAGTTTCTCAGGATCCACATAGGAGTGAAACCATATGGTACCTGTCTTTCTCTGCCTGACTTATTTCACTTAGCGTTAACACTCTCCAGTTCCATCCACGTTGCTACAAAGGGCCGTATTTCATTCTTTCTTATTGCCATGTAGTATTCCATTGTGTATATAAACCACATCTTCTTTATCCATTCATCAGTTGATGGACATTTGGGCTTTTTCCACAATTTGGCTATTGTTGAAAGTGCTGCTATAAACACTGGGGTACCAGTGCCCCTGTGCATCAGCACTCCTGTATCTCTTGGGTAAATTCCTACCAGTGCTAGCTGAGTCATAGGGTAGATCTATTTTTAATTTTTTGAGGAACCTCCACACTGTTTTCCAGAGCGGCTGCACCAATGTGCATTCCCACCAACAGTGCAAGAGGGTTCCCGTATCTCCACATCCTCTCCAACATCTGTAGTCTCCCGATTTGTTCATTTGAGCCACTCTGACCGGTGCGAGGTGGTATGTTAGTGTGGTTTTGATTTGTATTTCTCTGATGAGGAGTGACGCTGAGCATCTTTTCATGTGTCTGTTGGCCATCCGGATGTCTTCTTAGAGAAGTGTCTATTCATGTCTTCTGCCCTAAATTTCTTCGTACTCCTTGACTCTTTAAAAAACCAGAGCCTAAGGTAACTTTGACAAAATCCTAAAATTAATTACATTAAGAAATGAGTCCATATGTGTATTTTTTCACCTTCTTGTACATTTGAAACAATTAAATTTCTTTTAACATTTATTCATTTTTGAGAGACAGAGAGAGACAGAGCATGAGTGGGAAAGGGGAAGAGAGAGAAGGAGACACGGAATCTGAAGCAGGCTCCAGGCTTCGAGCTGTCAGCTCAGAGCCCACCACGGGGCTTGAACTCACGAACTGCAAGATCGTGACCTGAGCCAAAGCTGGACGCTCAACCCACTGAGCCACCCAGGCGCCCCACACATTTGAAATGTTTAAATATTCAAGAAACAAACTTACTATCTAACACATAGTTAATAGAAACAAGTGCAACTAGGTATTTATCCAAGGGATACAGGTATGCTGTTCTGAAGGGGCACATGCACCCCAATGTTTATAGCAGTGCTATCAACAACAGCCAAAGTATGGAGAGAGCCCAAATGTCCATCAAGGGATGAATGGATAAAGAAGAGATGGTATATATATACAATGGAGTATTATTCAGGAATCAAAAAGAATGAAATCTTGCCATTTGCAACTATGTGGATGGAACTAGAGGATATTATGCTAAGAGAAATTAGAGAAAAACAACTATCATATGATTTCGCTCATATGAGGACTTTAATATAAAGAACAGATGAACATAAGGGAAGGGAAGCAAAAATAATATAAAACCAGGGAGGGGGACAAAACATGAGAGACTCATAAATACAGAGAACAAACAGAGGGTTACTGGAGGGGTTGTGGGAGGGGGGATGGACTAAATGGGTAAGAGGCACTAAGGAATCTACTCCTGAAATCATTGTTTGCACTATATGCTAACTAATTTGGATGTAAATTTTCAAAAATTAAAAATAAAATTAAAAGAACGATGTGATATAGATATGTATATACATATATCATTATGTATACATATATATGTATATTATATACAATGGAGTATTACTCGGCAATCAAAAAGAATGAAATCTTGCCATTTGCAACTACATGGATGGAACTGGAGGGTATTATGCTAAGCAAAATGAGTCAGAGAAAGACAAATATCATATGACTTCACTCATATGAGAACTTTAAGACACAGAACAGATGAACATAACAGAAGGGAAGCAAAAATATATAGAAACAGGGAGGGGGACAAAAGATAAGAGACTCTTAAATACGGAGAGCAAACAGAGGGTTGCTGGAGAGGCTGTGGGAAGGGGGGATGGGCTACATGGGTAAGGGGCACTAAGGAATCTACTCCTGAAATCATTGTTGCACTATATGCTCACTAACTTGGATGTAAATTTTTAAAAATTAATTAAATTAAGAAAAACAGAAACAAGTGCGGTACATTGTCAACCACCATTAGCCCTGCCGCCACGATACTTCCTGAGAGGAACTGCTCTATTGGATACAGAAGCTGTATTCCCACTTCCAGGGAGTCATCTACAACAATCCCTGCTGGTGAACTCAACGCCCCCTCATAGTCTGACATCTCTGGCCCTTCTACATTGCGCGGCCCATTCCCAGGAAGCTCACTACGTACGAGTGGGAGAATGTGGCCCTCGCTGCTAGATGTAGTCCCCATCTCATCAGGTTACATGACTCACTTTGAGATTTATGCAGCATCTTTATTCGTGCAAAGGGACTGAGAACCTACAACTTCACTTCTTGTGTAAGTGCCAATCAGAGCAGTTAAAATTATTAAGAAGAAGAAGAAAAAAAACTGTTATGAACTGAATTGTGTTACCCCAATGTATATGTTGAAGTCCTACCTGCTAGTACCTCAGAAGGTGACTGTGTTTGGAGATAATGACTTTAAAGAGAGAACTTTAAAGTTCAGGAAGGACACTGGAATGAGCCCTAATCTAATCTTATTGAAGTCCAAAGAGGACATGTGGACACAGACAGGCACGGGACGACCAGGGGAGGACCCAGGGAGAGACAGAGGCTATACGCCAAGAAGAGACGCACAGGAGAAACCAGCAGCGCCCCCACCTGGATCCCAGACCTCTCACCTCCAGGACCAGGAGACAATACATTTCTGCTGCGTAAGCCCCCCATTTGTGGTACTTTGTGATGACAGCCTTAGTCATCAAGTAGAAAAACCTAGCACATTAGAGATGATCAGGGCAGTGTTCAGTGTCACTAGAGCAAAGTCGGATCAGATAAAATGCTCCTTCTCAGTTTCCTGGAAGATGTCCCATAAAAGGATGACTGTATTTTAAAATTAAAGAAGACAGTAATGGGTTTGGGTGCTGGCTTTTTGTTGTTGCTGTTTAAAGGGATAATACATATTCTAAAATAAAATAACACTAGGAAATTCATGAAATTTTAACATGACACTTTGAATGACAGAACTCGAGTCAAGTTTCAGGTATTCTTAATCCAACATCTCATTCTTCCTCATTTTCTATCGGTTCTTCCTTCCTAACATGTAACAAGCTTTCTCAAGGAGTCTTCTTTAAAAAGTCACCTCCACAATCAGCACGTGGAGAAGAACACAGAGCCACAAGGAAGAGCAGCAGTTTCCGTCACCAACATGGAAACGATGAAGGGTGTTACCAGTGAACACCCCAATCTTTATGTTGACACCTTTCTCAGTTGAGTTCTACAATGATTAAATCTTTTTATTTATTTCTTTAATTGAGGAATATCCATTATTGGAGCCACAGAAAGTAATATACTCCTGGGATAATGAAGCTTAAAATCAATATATTCAGCATATTTTTCACAACTCATGAGCCATAAAAAAGCCACTATCTTACAGAAGAAAGAGAGAGGGAAATAGAGATAACAGAGAGATGCACTAAATATGACATTCAATGCAACAAAAAGGTCAACACTTAATAAAATCTTCATATAAAACTGTCTCCTTTCATCTTTTTTTTTTTAATTTTTTTTAACGTTTTTATTTATTTTTGAGACAGAGAGAGACAGAGCATGAATGGGGGAGGGTCAGAGAGAGGGAGACACAGAATCTGAAACAGGCTCCAGGCTCTGAGCGGTCAGCACAGAGCCCGACGCGGGGCTCGAACTCACGGAGTGTGAGATCGTGACCTGAGCCGAAGTCGGCCGCTTAACCGACTGAGCCACCCAGGCGCCCCCTCCTTTCATCTTATAGTCAAATGTTTGAGACTAGAACAAACCTAACCACGGTTCTCGGATAATTCTGTTAGCAGCAGCTTTGATATTATCTCTATTATCTACTTTGTGGTAATGGGTGTGCTTCATCCCTATTTTTGGGAGATCAAACTGTAAGCACCTAGGCACAGATACCGGTAATGAGGTTGTTGCTGTGGTTGGAAGCAGAAGAAGCACCGTCAGCTAAATTCCAATCCAACGACAGTGAGACAAGGGAACACGAACACATGTAAGGTAATTATGTCAGGATGTTAGTTACAGCCCCTGGAGTGGGGAATATGTGTACACACACACACACACACACACACACACACACACAGTTCCTGGGTTGGGGAATATGTACACACACACGCACACACACACACACACACAGCCCCTGGAGTGGGGAATATGTAAACACACATGCACACACACACACACACACACACACACACACACATTCACACACACAGCTCCTGGGTTGGGGAATATGTACACACACACACACACACACACACACACACACACACACACAACCCCTGGAGTGGGGAATATGTACACACACATGCACACACACACACATAGCTCCTGGAGTGGGAAATATGTACACACACATGTGCGTGTGCACACACACACACACACAACCCCTGGAGTGGGGAATATGTACACACACATGTGCGCGCACACACGCACACACACACACACACACACACAGCTCCTGGGTTGGGGAATATGTACACACACACACACACACACACACACACCCTGGAGTGGGGAATATGTACACACACATGTGCGCATGCACGCACACACACACACACACACACATACACACACACACACAGCTCCTGGGTTGGGGAATATGTACACACACACACACACACACACACACACACAGCTCCTGGAGTGGGGAATATGTACACACACACACACACACACACACACACACACAGCCCCTGAAGTGGGGAATATGTAAACACACATGCACACACACACACACACACGCACACACACACACACACACACACAGTTTCTGGGTTGGGGACTATGTACACAACACACACACACACACACACACAACCCCTGGAGTGGGGAATATGTACACATACATGTGCGTGCACGCACGCACACACAGACACACACACACACAGCTCCTGGGTTCGGGAATATGCACACACACACACACACACACACACACACACACACACACACAAAGCCCCTGGAGTGGGGAATATGTACACACACACGTGCGCATGCACACACACAGCTCCTGGGTTGGGGAATATGTACACACACACACACACACACACACACACACAGCTCCTGGAGTGGGTGCTCACCTACTCTAGTTTTGTCTCTCACCTAACTGGCCTCAGAATCGAGTTTACCTGGCTCCTTATTGACATCAGTTTTGTACCTGGCTAATAAATTACTTCTTTCCATCCTAAACACTACAGAAGAAGCCTTCAGCAGTGCCTGTCTGTTTTAACATACACCTAGAAAAAAACCTCTGAAAGTGAAAGAAATTGTGCTCTGCAGTCCTCTGTTTCCATGCACATAAGGATGAGTTTAATTTCCAATTAGTAGCTCACCATTTTAGGAATACAGAAGTTGCTACTTGTGGTGTCTGTCCATATGAACAACCTGACTGTTAAGATTCATCAAGGAAGTAAAAGGCATAGGGACACACACAGAATCAATTACAGTAATTTTTTTTTTTATTGAGTTGATTGTTATTTTACTGGACACATGACAAGTCCATCAAAACATGTCAAAGCCCTGTTTTTATGGACAGCCGTATTTGTACCTTGGTCTAATTTTATGGGCTGTGATAATACTTCTATGCAAAGAAAAATATTAACATCAGTTCCATTTCAAACTGACAATTCAACCACATACTACTTCTAAGCATGGCCTTGTTCTATTAATAAGTTTATTAGAATTGGGTAAAAACGTATGAGACTAGAGTTGAAAACAGTACTAACATTTGTTAAGTGTATTGTACTATTTTTTTAAAGATGGTACATCTAGAAATATCTGTGAGCCATTAGTTTTATATGTTTTTAGTAAAATAATCATTTAAATGGATTAATGTAACTTTAGCTCTTTTAAATTTCCTAAAATATCTTCTGAATCCATAGAATACTTAGGGAAAAGGAGAGAGTTGCTTGGGGTCATCTACTGTAAATCTCCACATTAAAGAATTAAATAATGGTTCAAATTCATTCAGGACATTTTCAGAGTGCATCAGTAGCACATTAATTGCTTAAAAGTTGAATCATTAACAAAAATATTTTCATGTTCCACAATTGATCTCTGAGACCATACAAGTGCAAGAAGAATTCATTTTCGTTTGGGGGAGAGATAATTTAACCCAAAGATATACTAAAGTCCTGTGTAACAAAAACATGATAATGGTGTTTTTATTACATTAAGGGAGATTACTGATATAAAAAAGAAAAGAAAGGAAACAAGAAACTTACCATCAAACACCTCCAGTGCATCAAACTGCTTTTCACTTTGAAATGTATCCACAAAGATGGTGATGTTATAGTTTGGTTCCACTTTAATACTCCATGAGCACGTCTGGGAGTTAAAATAGTTGCCTGGGTAACCTGGGCTGAGGATGACTCCAGAAGATTCTGTCCGGACTTCATTTGCTGGGCATTGCGCTAGTGAGAAAAATACCAGTAAAAATTTTCCTTAACAAAATGAACCTGACTTCCATAGGAGAGTTTCTATCCCTATATTTACAAGCCAATGGTGGCAGCGGGAGAGGGGGTGTGGAGCTATCCTACTGAGCTGTGACCAAATTTAATAAAAGAGACAAACACAGCAGGAGAAAACCACTGAATAATGAGTAATTATCATTTATAATAATTATACCGACCTATAATTTAAATGAGATTTATATACACGTATGTAATATACACGCCGATATACAAGGTGATTAGATAGACAGATCGCATTTACCTCTTTGATAGATCAAAGAGATTAAGCCGCTGACACCAGGGCAGCCAACTTTGATAAAGCGGTTGGTTGAAAGAAACCTGGACCCTGAAAGTTTTCTTTTTCTGGAAGTGGTGGCGAAGCACACCCTTGCCCCTGTTAACCCGTGTGAGTGAGGTGAGAAGCAGCCACACAGGAGTGGTTAAAACTACCATGTGCCTCTCGCTCTGTGACGGAATTGCCCACACACCTTCAACTGGGGCAGGGATCCTAGGATCCCATGTTTTCCCAACTCACCTTTTCAATGTAATATCGCAGAAACATTGTGCAATTATCTTCAGTAACAGAAAGTGATACTATTTATTTCTTCCTTTTAATATAATACTTTAATATAATTTAATACTTTTAATTTCATTTAGAATAGTAAATTTTAGGGGCACCTGGGTGAGTCATTCGGTTAAGTGGCTGACTTCGGCTCAGGTCACCATCTCATCGGTTGGTGAGTTCGAGCTCCGCGACGGGCTCTTTGCTAGCCTGGAGCCCGCTTCAGAGTCTGTGCCTGCCTCTCTCTCTGCCCCTCCCCGACCCACACTCTCTCTCTCTCTCAAATATAAACAAACAAACAAAAAAGGAATAGTAAATTTTACACATGTGATTTGACTTCTTGGGACTGTGATAAGAGATGAATGAGAAAGTTCTGGGCCGAAAGCCATACTGCATCTTTGGGTTGTTACAGTGTTGAGTACGAGCAGTGATTTGTAAAGGATGAATTTATCATAATGAATCAGTTATCAATTTATCTTTACGAACGAATCATTAAGATAGTGTGGACACACTGAGCTGTGTGTCCCTTTTTCCCCTCCTGCTTTCCTTTTTGCTTTATTCAACTGCTTCCAGAGTCATTAAAATAAAACTGATCTGCACAGGTATGAACACACAGAAGAAAACCACCGGTATCACAAGCACTAATTTATTTCAATGATAATTTCATTATCTTCCAGAAATAGTTTATTTATACGATTATGGAGAAAACAATTTTTCTCTATTGATCATGGTTCAAAAGTGAACAGAGATAATAGCAAAACTATTCATAAAATTTTAAAAAGTTAAATGATCAGCTTTTCCTCCATGAAAAAGAGATTTTGTTGCAGGAAATGTGTCTTATTTTTTGAATTATCTCCTTTTAATTAATCAAATTTATGTTATTAATTCATACATTTCAAAATAAAGACATTTCACAACCTGATAGGCAAATCACATGTAATATGTTTTGATTCCAGTAAGTGTGTGATAAAAGGGAACTTTTCCTTTTTTTATCTTTCATTTGTCTTAGTGTTCTTATTCTGTGTACCTTAAAATTTATAAAGTGTGTAGGCATAAGATCACCAAAGATGAAACATTTCATAGAACCCTTTTTTAAAGTTTATTTATTTTTGAGAGAGAGAGAGAGAGAGAGAGAGAGAGAAGCCCAAGCAGGCTCCATGCTGTCAGCACAGAACCTGATGCAGGGCTTGAACTCAAGAACAGTGAGATCATGACCTCAGCCAAAATCAAGAGTCAGACGCTTAACCGACTGAGCCACCCAGGTGCCTGAGAACCCTTTTTAATAAATAAGTATTTAGGTAGACTTTTAAGAATATGTGCAGTGTTAATTAATGGTAAGTTATATAAAAAATAATTCAAACCAAAACACTCAGCCTAAAGCAATTTAATTTAAAAAGTAATTTCTTCTGTGATAGTGGTAAGATCACCCCATAAAATCTATTATGCCCTTTCAAAAATGAACACATTGGCATTTTTTAAAAGAACACATTAAAAAACCGGACTTTGTATCTGGGTGTGTATGTGCAGGGCTTGGAGGTTCAGAGTCTCCACAGATCAGCCTTGACTTTGCAGCGAGAGCCAGGGCTAGAGGCGAATGAAACTACTCTCAAGGGTTATAATCAGATGAACACGCAAACCCTCTCCTTCAGTCTGAAGCACTACACGGGCAGGTGTTTCAAAGCCTGGAAGGGTTTGACCACTTCCCTGCCTCTTCCTGAGGAAAGATGCCATTCCAGTACCTTCCCTTCTGTGGTACGACCCGGGAGAAAGGTTTAGACCAAATCTCCTCTCTCTGATTTTATCCCGCCGCTATGGTCACTAGGCGACACTGGGCGGCAGATTGTCTAGGAGCAGACAATCCTCCCTAAGTTGCTGCCATCCACCCGGTGAGAGGACAGCCCTCCAGGGTTTGAAAGCTGTGAGTGGTGATAAATCAGAAACAGAATCTTTAGCTTAGCTATTTTCATTCCTTTCATTCTCAAATCCTGCTTCTGTTTCTTAGAGAAGACACAATCAAAGTATAGGTGCAATTATTTGTTTCCTTTGTCTTACAACACTCAACACTTTCTTTTTTCCAGACATACATACTGTTTTAAAATGCACTTGAATATATCTCCCTGGGAGTTAACGTGTTTTTGATTCATTTGTTTCTCTGGCTCTTTCATATGAGCCTCTTCCTTCCTGTCCCTCGCTCTACATCCTTGCTGGGAGTTACACGTGCCCACAGCGGGGAGTTTGGAGACGGAGGGGCTCTCCCAGGGCCTGGCTGTTCATTTCTAGATCAGCATTCACGCCTTACACACATCCCGCGTCTCCACCGTCTCCCCTGGGGATCCCCCCCACCACGGGAAGCATCTGTTTGAGGTTCCCATCAAAGATGCCTCTAAAAGAGCACGCCTCCCTGAGAAGGTCCCCTGAGCTTTGAGCCAGCCCACCTCGGCGAGAAGCTATTCCTTCAGCTTATTTTTGAAGAAAAAGAAAATGTGAGGCTTAAAACCTATTTTTGAAGAAAAAGAAAATGTGAGGCTTAAAACCAAAGCATATTATTGAATGTATCTTGCGGGCCTTCAGCAAAAATAACGCAGTCAAGCATTAGGCTTTGTAAATAATTAAAACTAATTCTTAAAAGCACCCGGAGGTCTCAGAGAATTGTAAACAGAGAACTCTATAAACAAGTGGGAAAGCTGTGACCCAGAGCCCTGGACAGGCATGTTCTGGTCTCGAGCTTTCCAACAAATGGCCATTATCTCAAGGACGCTGGTTGTCTTTAGCGTTCGTTGAAAATACAGGTTTCTGATTTCTTTGTAATTGAATATTTTAAAAACTACGGATGGATTTGCACTGTCCACAGGCTGAAGCCACCTGATACTGAAGGCCTTTTAAAATGTGGCCCCATGTGTAGTTTCCAGCCCACTTAATGCCACTTCCCCAACACACCCTAAGAGCAAAGTGTTCTCCTTTCCTCTTCTTTCCTGGACACCCCACGTCCTCTTTGTTTCCAGACCTTGGTTATTACTCCTCTTCGGTTTTTGAAGGGCTTCTCTTTTCTTAACGTGACTCTGTTGTAAAACTTATCTGGTCTTTGTCCCAGGTTCCTGGCACAGACCGTCAAAACCCTTGGCACTTCGCGCATGTTGAGCATGTCTTGGTCAGGACCAGCCCCTTTGGATTACACCTGAGTCTAGGCCAATAAGGCGACTTGGGGTGGGTCCCTTGGTAGCCTCAGTATGGGGCTGGTCAGCAGAGAGAGCCAGTGATGAGTGGGCTGAAATTCCTGCCCCCTCACAGACTTCCAGTAGGACCATGGGCTTGGGGTTCAGAGGAGGGGAGACTGGCCCTATAAAACCTTTTATACCCCCAATCCAGCGCCCAGATGCTCATGTGCTGAGAACCCCTTTCACCCTGCACCCCGTGCCTCTTCATCAGACTATTCATCTGTACCCTTTATTACATCCTTTAGAACATAAAGGAAAAATTTTTATTTTTATATTTATTACATCCTTTAGGACATAATTACACCCTAAAGGATACAGAATATAATTCTTTATGATATAAAAAAATATAACTGATAGGGTACCTGGGTGGCTCAGCAGGTTAAGCGTCCAACTTCAGCTCAGGTCATGATCTCACGGTTCGTGAGTTCAAGCCCCACGCTGTGCTCTGTACTGACAGTTCAGAGCCTGGAGCCTGCTTCAGATTCTGTGTCTCCCTCTCTCTCTGCCCCTCCCCTGCTTGTGCTCTCTATCTCTCTCTCTCTCTCTCAAAAATAAACATAAATATAATTTTATATATATATTTTATAAATAAATATATATAATGTATATATGTATATAATATATAAATATATATGTGTATGTGTGTGCATATATATGTGTGTGTGTGTGTATATATATATATATATATATATACACATATACATATACATATGTAAATAAATGACACATGTAAATAAATGTTTCCCTCAGCTATATGGGTTCTTCTAACACAGGGTAAAACCCAAAGAGGGACCATGAGTACTTCTGGCCTACAGCGGGTCACTAAGAAGCACAAGGGATAACCTGAATTTGTGACTGGCCTCGGGAGTGGGGACAGCCTTGTGGGACTAAGCCTTTACCCTGTGGGGTCTGACCCTGTCTCCAAGTAGAGTATCAGAATTGAGTTCAACTGTAGGACGTTCAGCCAGGGTCCGGGGCGAACGGGAGAATTGCCTGGTGGTCTTGGGAAAGATTCCAGATCCTCATGTAGTGTTTTCTAAACGAGGATTGGTATCCAACAGGGTATAATTTATCTGCATAGGATGCTACCTTTCAAGGGACGAGTTGCTCCCACTGTTCGTTCCCAAGGAAGAATCAATCACCCAAAAGGTGGTAGTAATTTTCCAAGTGGAACTTCTAAAAGAAGGATGATGACATGTGAAGAAGAAGGACTTGTAACTAACACGATTTTCTATCAATAATTTATTGGGGGATTGCCCACCCCCTCCCCTTGAGCCCAACCAGCTGGTAGAAAGTACTGGAAGGAAGATTATCATTCAGTGATCAAGTATTTGATAAAAGACATGTGAGCCCCTATTTTCTTTATTTATTTACTTATTTTTTTAATAATGAGGATTTAGGGAACAGCAGCTAAGCTAACTCTCAGTCTGTTTTAAACAAATTTACTCCTGAGTTGTAAGAGAAGAGAACTACACTGTCATCTGTAGTAATTGCTACGAGTTCGGTAGGGCGCGAGACCCTCTGGCTCAAGCTGGGAGAACGTGTCTTGTTAGCAGAATTCTCCCCGCAGACGGGTGCGAGAGCCAAGTAATTTAGAGAATGGTGTTCATGTTGTCCTGATTTACTCTGTTCCTGGACTGTCATGAATTAATTTCATTTAAATAAAAAGTAGGTTAATCTTGGAGGTAGCCAACATAATAAAGTAATTTCCCTTATTTTTGAAGTGCGTGTTAAATAAATATTTATGCCTTTCTTCACTAATCAACTAAGACCGTCCTTGCTTAAAGTCATCTCTGTTGAGAAATTTACGGCTCTGTTCGTTGGAATTAAAATGTGCCTTAAAAACACACAATGCACCTCCATTAATTTTTATATGAAATGGGAAAAAAATCCACTGTAGATGGTTTTTGCTGACGTAACATGGTACCGACATGTTTTTTTTTTTTTTCCAAGAAAATAATGACTCAGTCTCCCGACCCAGCACCCCATGTGGCCCAACTTTAAGGGAGGCATCCTTGAAGCAGAGTTTCAGCACCTCCCACAACTGGGTGGGTCCTCTGGGTGTTTAAAGGGGTTTGCTCTCTGCCCACACCCACTGGCTCTCCCAATGACACAATTTGGAAGTAATTTTTCTTTGAATTAGTCTGAGGTATCATGGTTGTTTAAAGCTGCTTCATTCCAGATCTTCCTCAGATGATGGTGAAAATTGTTTTCCTCTCTCCAGGTGACTGGGATTCTACCTCATTCATAAGGAGAATGCAGGAAGTTAGTACCACATTCCACAAGAACCACACCACAGATGTGAGCACTTGTAAAATCGATACTAGCGTGGTACAAAGAAAGTTGCTTCTTACACAGCAAATAATTAACATTATGTAACACCTGGAATAATTTAATATTCTCCGCATCTTTACCGCAATCCCATAAATAAGGCAGACCGACCATCCTCCTTGCACACGATGTCCAAGGGACTAATGATCCATCCAGGTCACTTGATGGGAGTCTGGACTGGGGCGCTGGGTGTTCCCTTCCTAACTTTTGAGTGCTTCATTATCCCTAACGAATGATAGTGCTCAAATTCCTTGAAAGCGGGGAGGTCCCATTCTTTCAATGAATTGAATGTTTATTGTGACTTTCAAGTCACAAAATAAAAACTATTCTAATTTGGAAAACCCTTCAACTTATTTATATATTTTTTCCAGTGTTTTTTCTCCCAATACTAGTTGAGAGTGGAGCCTTTGAAATATTTTGAAGTTTGTTTTTTATTTATTTTGGTGGGGGGAGGGAATCCCAAGCAGGCTCCGCACTGTCAGCACAGAGCCCGATGTGGTGCTGGATCCCAGAAACCATGAGATCGTACCCTGACCCCAGATCACGAGTTGGACACCTAACCGACTGAGCCACCCAGGAGCCCCTCAAATATTTTGAAAAGTGATCTAATTATACTGTCTGTTATTGCCTACAGTCTATGTATTTTAAAGACATGTGAATACATGAAACGGGTGCATTTATTGTATGCAACAAACATACATTTCAACATTTGTAAATTTTACACAAAATACGGTAAACACTAGATAATTTTATGCATGCTAACGTATTTAGAGGGAAGTGTGGCGATGCCTGTAGTTAGCCTTGAGATGCATCAAAAATAGCAGATACATTAATGGATGGATAAAAGGAAAACAGACATGTGACAAAGGATACATGGTAAATATTAATGGTGGACCCTCGGTGATAGGTATTCAGATGCTTATTTTTAAATTATTTCAACATTGCCAAATGTTCGAAAATTTTCTGATGAACCATTGGGAAAGACTTTGTGTTTGATAGGACTTTGATTTGTCTTTTAGAGATAGCTAAAAGAGAAAGGTAATTTTAATTGCAATGAGATCCTAACACAGAGATTAAATTCAGAGTCATGCAAAAAGAACCAAAAGCCCAAATGTAGACCTATCCCAGCAGTATCATTCTCTGTGGACAAGTACATTGGCAGTGTTGAGCTGTGCGTACCTTCACACGTTGGGGGAGAGCCTTCAAACTGCAGCTGGGAACTGAGCCTGCAGGCCAGCGTGTCAGTCCCTACCAGCGTGTACCCAGGGTGGCACTGGTACTTCACAAAATCCCCTGCAAGAGTCAGCACAACAGACCTGGGGCTTAGCTTTCTGCGACATACAGGGTATGTGAACGTATTAAAGGAATACATGACCCCTTAGCAAATTACGTCAATGAGCAGACCACTTCCGAACCAACACCTGGCTTCAGTTTTAGTCTGTCGAATAAAATGGTAGCATTTTCACTTCTTGACGCACAAAAATGCTATCTTAACTGACAGTAATCCTATTTAAAAAAAAAAAAAAAAGGAACTAGACGCTTGGGATTTAAGGATGTAGAACAGAAGGGCTTTAATGCATCCAGAGAGGGCTAAACCGTGACCCTGCCCTAATTAGTGCAATGTTCCCATTAACTGAGCCACTATGAGTAACCAGAAATTGGGGCACGTGGTTTGACCAGTGGTCTGAAACGTGGTGTGCGAACAGGGTGTTGTATTTGTTATTGAGACAGAGAAATCCTGGGTCATGGTAATTATACCACAAACATATGCCACGGCTGGTTTCCTAATGTGACCTGATGATTATTTAATGAAACAGGCCATTAATATAGAATGATAAAGCAGAATTTCTAAATATGATCATTAAATATATTCACCATTACATTCCAGTGTCAGTGAAAGGTCAATGTTATACTAATCATTATTTTAGCTGCACATGATTAAGTCCTTCTCGTGCATGAACATGCTTTTCTAACCAAACACAAATATCTGTGTAAGTCTGTCTCTGAAAACTTGACTCAAAAGAAAAATACAAACTAGAAAACGCCGGTGGGGGGCGGGGAGGGGGGCAGAATCAGGAGGCGCTCAAAATGAAAAAATCCAAATTCACATTCAGAAAACGAACATCACAGAGATGAAGGAAGAAAGCCGTATTCATTCGATTAATAACCTCTGTGGATAAGCCCCTAATAATGCTTTAGAATATTTCTGACAAGTACTCGCTCGCTTACTCATCCGAGTTAGGAGTTGGTGTAAAAAGGTGGACTGAGCTGATGGTATCGGAGTGAAGGAAACATTACCTATTTCAAAATCTTCATCCTCAGTAAGCATTTCTGCCTGTGGAACGGCCGGGGGAGGTTGGCATTTCTTGAGCTGAAATGCTAAACGGTTTATAGGGGAAAAAATTAACTGTAATTACATTTGCTGAATAAACAAAAATATTACTAAAAAGCATTCCTCTTACGTTGTTTTAATGCTTAGGGACACTGCAAAGTCTATATGTTTAAATCATCGCTTTATAAAATTCTCAAGCTTCGCATGCTTATGGGATTATTTCGTGCCAAAGAAGATATAATAAAGTCAAAGGGAAAGATGTGTACAGTTTTAAAAATTATGACATTGAAATAAAATCACTTCACATATACTTGGGATTCTGCCACAGAGATGGTTCACCCATGGCCTGGTGGCGGGTCCATATTTACATTTGATAAGGTCTCCCCCTGCCTCACATCTGAGGACCTCCGTGGACACAGTCCTTATGAGATGTCAGGTGCTGATACGCTGTTTTCCCAATTATTTGTTTTCAAAAGCATTAGATCTGCTTTTGCCTCATCTGTAATCACATGACGCTTGCTACTTGCTCCCCCTGGAGACAGGGATGAGGAAATCCACAAAGGCACTCAATGTCTTTCAAGGGTCTCCATATCAGTTGCATTTGCAATCCACTTACCTTGGAAGGAATCCAAGCTTCCCATAAACCAGACGTGACATAATCAAATGCCATTAAGCAAAAGAGGATCACCGGAAACCCTGACATGGAACTCAAGAAAATCCCCTAAGGCTCTCGCTGGACACAATCAAGGAACTTGAGCTGGAGACGAGGCCTATGTCAACCCGACCAGCAAAACCAAATGTGATTCTCCACCTGCCTCAACAAGGTGAAAATGCACTGACCGTGAAAATTGAGAACAAAGAAGCCTCCATTTGAAAAGTCGCTGTGGAACTTGAGCAGGACTTGGTTGGTGGAGCTATACGCGGTTTCCAGGGCCGTATTCCCACTGAAAACTCCCAGCTGAGGTGAATTCTGATCAGGCCCATCCCTAGGGAAGAGAGAGACGTTTGATGGAAAGCTCCTAAGTACAGCTGAAACTAAGGATCATTTTCTTCTCACATTTGGACTCTGTCCTGGCATCAGTGGGCTGGTCTGACCTGGGCTCCGGGTGACGGGACTGCCGTGCACACCTGAAAACTCAGGGCTGACTTCCATTCCCCCCACAGCTGACCTTTCCAGACCAATCACTGAGACACGTTCACATTCATTCTGGTGGCCGCAATACCACCTATCAGTTGCCTTTCAAACGTCTACATTTGAAAGTCTAAATTCAATGGTGTCTCTTTAATTATGGGTGAAATTATGGGTGAAAATCTTGCAACGGAACTAAAAGATTTTCAAAAATTGCTTAAACAGAAAACTACAGTCCAAGGTGGAGTACCCTGCCCCATGAGTGCACGGCAAGACTGAACGCAGTTTCAACCCCTCCTGGAGTGAAATTTTACGCCAATCGTTCAGAAAGTATCAGCGCCAATGAGGTCTCTAGGACTGTCTCCATCCACCCCCACCTCAAGGAAGAGGAGCTAATCTGCATGATAAGACCCCCCCCCCCTTGCCTGAAACAATCCTTCCTTTTGCTAATGGCTTCTTGCCCCGCCCTTCTTCCCTTGAAAACCTTCCTTGGGCACACCTAAGTCCCCAAGCATCTCTCTACTTGCCAGACAGGATGCTACTCAATTCATGAATCATTTAATAAAGCCAATTAGATCTTCAAATTTACTCAGTTGAATGGTTATGTTTTTAACAAACCGAATAAAACACCACCACCTTCTGGACACTGTTTAGAAATACCGAGATGTGTAATGTCACAAACTTGAAGAGACTTTTCAGTCTCTCGTTCATTAGTGTTCTTTGCAACAGGCACTCTACTTTGTTAAATATGAAGAGCCTTCGCTCCCATCTGCTAAATCTATAGGTTAATCCAGGTGAAATGGCTGATACTATAATGTTTGCCTTGATCAATTTAATATTTCAAGTTCTCAGCTTCCTCCTCATTCCCTCAGCCACTGGGTCGGCCGTTATCACCTCCCTGCCAGAGTTATTTCTATAGCCTCAAAAGCCGGCTTCCCCTCTTTCCCTCAGTTAATATATTTCCCACGAAGTGAGGCTGGGCATTCTGCAGTCAAGGTGATTCTCCTTCCTAAGACCTACTGAGTCCTTTTTGCTCTGAGAACTAAGTCTGGAATCCTTCACAAGATTTATAAGCTCCCGTATTCTCCGTCCTGCTCACTCGGACTCCCGTAATATCCGTATCTGAGATCTGCCAATAGCCTGAACTCACCCTGTTCCCTGACTTTACAGGCTTTCCAATAAGAAACCCTTAACATTTATGCCGACTTCCCCAACAGGCACACACACATTCGCGCATGCGTAGCATGTAGTTACCTGCCATTACTCCAGTTTTCACGGAAGTTCATCCTGGCAGCACATCGTGGATCTTTAACCCTGAGTTAAGCTCACCTCCTCACACCCTGTCCATGCCCCCTCCTTCTCCCACCACAGTGTCACAGAGGACCTGGCAATCTCTGTGTCCCCCATAACCTCTCCCTTCCAAAAGCAAAGGTAGGACAGTCATCCCCATAGACACGCAAAGGTAGCCCAGGGTCACACAGACAACTTACGCCAGGCCACATGGCTCGTTGGAAGGAGAACCAGGACCCAAATCCCCGCCCCCGTTTGCTGGCTCGTAGTATTTCCTACACATACGGAAGGGCAGCTCTGCAAAGTTCACAAAGGATGGAGGGAGGGCTACGCGCGATTATGTCTTCGCTATTTCCAGACTCATCAAGTTCTTATTGTGCCATTTCTTATCATACTTAACAACGTAAAATAAAATAAGCTTGGGATATTTTATATTCAGAGTAGCCGTGAATTTACCTACCATGGAGTAAAACTCAAACATGTGACATGACATTTATTCTCTGTATCTCCCGGATTTCATTGCTAAGTTTCCTTTCCCATATCCCCCTAATAATTTCATTTCTTATACGTCAATCTGACATACAAGCACCATGTAGCTGGCTGCAGGAATGGTTTAGCACAATCGCGTATCACTTTATATGAAAGGGCTCTCCTACCAAACAGCAATGTAATCGTTAACAGCTTCAGTCTGCAGCAAGGTGAAGTTGATGTAGACCCCGTGGCCAGGAGGTACAGTGATAAGCCAGAAGCAGTCCTTCAAAATTGGGTACTCATCGGGAAATCCAGGGGAATAAATGGTACCGTTCTGAGATGTTACATTATATCCGCAAGGAGCTGAAAAGGAAGCAGAACAATTAAGGTCCATATAGTCAGCTTTGGAAAGGACACAGTTAAATATTTCTAAGTCTCTAAAGCCCCTCCGCCGAAATTTTCCTTCTAAGAAATAATAATTGTGAAACATTTCTCAGTGACTACTTTGTCAAAGTAATTCCCCTGAAGTCTTAAAACCTTAGATGAATTTTACTTCTGAACTAAGTTATCTAAGTTCCATTTAATAGAGTCTCCAAACACTCAAAATCCCTTCAGGATGAAGTCATTCCCAGATAATTAAAAAGAAAAAAAAAAAAAAAAGCCCATACTCAGTTACCCAGTTATCTTGGGTGACTGAGCTGATAATCCATTGGCTATGTGATACAAGGGATTATGGAGAGATTATGCATAAATACATAATGGAAATTTTTCGTTGTTTTAAGTGAGATTTCTAAAACCTATTTAAACATCCAAGTCTCTTTGCCTAAACAAAAATATTATCAATTCTTGGCAGATCTATACCTGAAGAAATGGGAGAAAATTATGTAAGTCAAAGCATTTTCACATCTCACCAGCTTTCAGGGGTGTAAAGACTCACCATCCCCAATCAGTCCCTGTTTATTTTACTTAACGAACTGGTGTTCCCTGTTGCCATGACAATTATTTTGTCTTATCTACGGAGAAATGAAGTGACTATATATTAGCAGGATAATCTGAATGCATTATTACATTCAGACAGTGGTATAATACATCAAGTCATAAACCAGTAGACTTTTTAATCAACCAAAATCCAATAGATGTGGGATGAGTGGCTGTTCCTAGCATGAATCTTCTTGGGCTTTCAGAGACTTGTCACCAAAGGTGTAAAATTTAGGTGGAGAAAACAGACCAAACTATGTTTTTAAAAAAAGAGAAAAACAACTTCAATAAACAATTCACAGTGCTGACCGATGACAGACATGCTCTCAGGCAGTATGGGACATCCGGCCTTAATCATGCCCCTGCGTACTTTTTCAGAGGAAGGAGAAAATGTTCCAGGGCACAACAGATGGAATCTGGTCCAAGTTTTGGAAAAAATCCATAGAGGAAGGGGCCTTAGAGAACATTCTGGAAGTTTTATGGCATAATTATTAATAAGTGGGGTTTGGAGTCAGGCAAAGCTTGCTTTGTAAACTGAAGCACACGGAAACTTATAATCTGGTGTCCCCAGAAAACTGTCATACGTTCTCTCACCTCCAAGCATGATGCCAATATTCACCCTGCATGAATCTTTCAAACGCTTTTCTCCTACCCTGCTGCCAGGGTGGGCTGATCCCTTTAAGAACTCGACTCGAGTGTTACTGCCCCCTTAAAGGTGGTTTGGCCCTGGATGGCCATGGTTATTCACTTATTATGCGGCTGCAATTAGCTGTAGTTGTTCTCCACCGTTAGACCATCAGACTATTAGCAGTCAGAAGTCAGGGACTGTGTTCCTTTTCGTCTCCACCCACCACCTGCTTTCCTTGATCCCCACTGCCTCACTCAGATCACGATAAATAAGACAGAAGAAATGACTAATAAATTGAAAATGAATAAGATAATCACCACAAAATATTTTATGAAGGAACACATGGAAGTCAGTGGGCTGACAAACCTTATGTGGACCTGAGGTTATTGATGTGGTATTGACTTACAATCTATCGTCTCCAAGACTTCCCTTGTGCATTTTGACTTTTCAGATTGAAACTTATAATTGTATAACCACATTATACACAGTAGCACCCTTCCCAATGGTGATAAAACACAACAAAATAAGCAAACAGAAAAGGACTGTGCCACCTCTTAAAGGGCAAAAGAAACAATAGGGTGATTTTTCTGGGTAGGACACATTGCTGGCTTCTGAAGTTCTGGATGTCACTTACTAGCTCTAGGACATTGAGCAAGTCAGGTATCCTTGCCATGACTTGTGTATGATAGTCAAAGAATAAGTCCGCCATTAACTTATTCAATGAGTATTTATTGAGAATCGATTATGTACCAGGAGATGTGAGGTTAGAGCAGGGGACACAGTGGAGAACCACAGAGCACTGCCTTGTGGAGCTTACTGAACGGTGATGAAGAAAGATACGAAGCAAATGATAAGTAAGTATAAAAGCCAACTTATATAAGTATGATGAGGGAAAGAACAATCACTGCTTGTCACATGAGCTAATAATATTCCATCGATGCATATAAAATTCCGCAAGGCAAATCTTGCCCTGCAATCTAGAGAGAAAAGAGAGTTGACGTTTCCTTTAGCACTCTTCCTGGCCTGTTAGCCCGGAGAAGGCTTGGCCCTCACTGCAGTGGTCCCAAAGGCACACGGAGATCTGCACGATTGGGTGGCCTCTCACTTAAGGCCACAGAGACAGTAGATGTGTGACCTGACTCAGCAAGGCACGGATCCACCCTCTCCCCGAAGGTGAGGTTCAAAGTGGACCCTGAGCTGGAGATCAATCACGAAGCCTCCGTGGGGAGATCTAGACACAGGAGAATCAGTGCACCACAGCCAAGCAGAGGCACCTCCCGGCTTGCCACCATGTGCCTGGGAGCCTGGTCCCCGCAGGACAAGGACGGCACCCAGCTGGCCAGGAGAGAGCGCATCGACATCGGCATCGGCCGCACCATGCTTCACAATCAGAAGCCACACGTGCGACAGGTTCTTTTCCACTTCACGGACACAAAGAGTAAATAAACACATGCTCATTTATATATTCGTGAGTGTACCTTTAATATCGTGATGCAGTTAGTAATTAGGAATACCTCCCTGCTCCTAGCACAGAGTTCCAGAAATCCTTGGATAAAAGTTATATGACAAAAGAGATAAAACTCTCCTTCGTTATTCATAGCAAGACCCTTCCAACCACAGCAGCGCTTATGTTAATGAGATGCCTTGGAAAGCACCAAAGGAAGGGGTCTGGAGAACTTCCCGATGCGTGAACACTTGGGGTGCTGGGAAGATGGCTCAGCTGGAGAGGACAGAACCCTCTGCTCATCTCCCAACACACAATCAAGGACCGTGTTCTTTTTCATCCCCACCCACGACCTGCTCTCATTGATCCCCATAGCCCCCTGCGTCTCTTCAATCTGGCTCTTGCCCAGTCACGTCCTGTGTAATAAATCTGGAGGCGCGGAAGTACAACGTTTTCCTGAGGTCTGCGGGTTGCTCTAGCAAATCGGTCCCATAGGAGGAGGGAGTCATGGGGACTTCTGATTTACAGCCCATCAGTGAGAAGGGCAGGTGATAACCCGGACATGCGACTGGCATCTAAAGTGGGGGGCAGGGCAGGGGCCGCCCCGCGGGGCCAGGGGCTTTCCCCGGGGAGACAGTCAGAACTGGGTTCCAACGGAGGCTCTCCAGCAGTGTCACAGCATCACTTGTAAGAAAAAGGCACAGACGGTGGCCAGGAGTGCCAGAGTGAATGTCGAGTGTCACACAGTATGCACACGCAAATCAACAACAGGTTGTGAGAAAGGGCTGCCGTGTGAAGTATGATTAATGAGAGCTCTCCAGTTATCTCTGGATGTATTTCTCCAGAGAAAACTATGTACATAAAGAGAATTAAGGTATCTTCTTTCATCACCTCCTAGAGCTAGCATTCGCTACCCTGACCAGGATGGAGGTGACGACTTCTCTGAACGTCTCATTCTTTTTTTAAATTTTTTTTTTTCAACGTTTATTTATTTTTGGGACAGAGAGAGACAGAGCATGAACGGGGGAGGGGCAGAGAGAGAGGGAGTCACAGAATCAGAAACAGGCTCCAGGCTCTGAGCCATCAGCCCAGAGCCCGACGCAGGGCTCAAACTCACGGACCGCGAGATCGTGACCTGGCTGAAGTTGGATGCTTAACCGACTGCGCCACCCAGGCGCCCCTCTGAACGCCTCATTCAATGTGAAATGTAGTCAGTGCCTATCTGTGCCTACGTAGCCTTCACCTCACCCTCACTTCCTACCCGACTCCACTGTAATTTGAGAACGTGAAGCTGTGAGGTGGCTGGGACAACAAGGGATGGGTGTGTTTCGCCAAGTCAAGCTCCTGCGCAGCCAGAAGATACTGGAAGATGAGCTGGTGGCCATGGTGGACATCGGCATGGGAAGGTGGAGAGACATCGACCCTTCATGTTACCTGAGGCTACACTTGGAAAAATCAAGGGGCACTGACACATCTCTTTATTATGCTTCTTCCCCACAACACATGTACCAAGTGACTTTCTCTGAACTGAGATGGATAGAAAGAGCTTATTAAGTTGTTTCAATCAGAAATTAAAATTTAAAAACCCTAAATATCCACTAGGACAGTTATAGATAATTTATGGATGGTTTTCTCCAGGATTATGTCCAGATTTCTGCCTAATGAGAGCATGAAGAAAAAGCTTACGGTACCAAACAGCCAATACCTACATTTGGCATGAATATTTATGAATTTTAAACTCTTGACTATTAATGTACCCAGGAACCGAATGCCTAATCTGACAGAATGTGTGCAGCGCCGTAGGTATTTCTGACCTATTTTGTTTTTCTTCACTTTGGTTTCCTTATGATGGTTTTGAGGTAGACACGCTGTGCTCTATCTTAGGAACTGTTTGATAATGGGAGTATTTAAAATAATATTTATGAATACAAGTTAGTTGTATTCTTTAGAATGTCATTCTTATTCTAAACTAGTAGGAGAGATTATTTTCTATATTTATCAATCAACTTGATAAACCTTAATTTTCAAAACTATGTACATAATAACATATTCTTTGGCTACTTGGATTCCACATGTCAGTTAGGGTTCTGCAATTGAATAGGGATCTGCTCACAAAATCACTCAATCTAGACGTAGTCACTAATACACTAATTGCAACACATTATTATCCTAAAAATCGTCTCTGTCCAGATAGTTCCCCATCAACATCCTACTGCACTTTAAGGTGAGGAATATCCTGACGGTGCTTAACTTTAAATATACTTAAAAAAATTTTTTTTAAGTTTATTTATTTATTTTGAGAGACAGAGAGAGCATACAGGGTAGGAGCAGAGAGAGAGGAGAGGGAGAGAATCCCAAGCAGGCTCTGCACTGTCAGCACAGAGCCCGATGCGGGGTTCGAAAATTGACATCATGACCTGAGCCGAAATCGAGTCGGGTGCTTAACCGACCGGGCCACCCAGGCACCACGACAGTGCTTAACTTTAAAAATGATCTTAAGGGGCGCCTGGGTGGCCCAGTCGGTCGAGCATCCGACTTCAGCCAGGTCACGATCTCGCGGTCCGTGAGTTCGAGCCCCGCGTCGGGCTCTGGGCTGATGGCTCGGAGCCTGGAGCCTGTTTCCGATTCTGTGTCTCCCTCTCTCTCTGCCCCTCCCCCGTTCATGCTCTGTCTCTCTCTGTCCCAAAAATAAATAAACGTTGAAAAAAAATTTAAAAAAAATAATAAAAATGATCTTAAAATTATATCTATATAAGTATTTCGGTAAGAGAAGATTAATTAGGTAAACAAAATATCTAAAAATTTTAAACTGTATTTGTAAGTAGAGATGCATATTTGATTATCAAATTAATTTAGTAAATTAATAAACAAGTTTTCTAAGCCATATTTTAACAATTATAATCCATTTTTTAACTGGGACTTCTGTATAATTATGTTACTGGCAAAAATAACATCTTGAATTTCTCAAGTCACTTTGAGACCTTTGTTTTTTCTTTTTTAATAGGTATCATACTTTTATCGTACTTTATCTAATATTTAGAATTCTTGAGCCATAATTGTCTGAATTACTCAGTTTTTACTAAAGTTGCCAGAAGTTGTTCATAGTATCTCTGTTCCACCCCGAGAGTCTCCTGAAGTGGACGGGCTGGATGTTAGAAGATGGTTTTCCAGTGTATTTGTCCGATACACCAAGAAGAAGCCTGAACTGAAAAAGCACGCTGGATAACCCAAATGCATTTCAGGCTGAGTATGCTGGGCAATCGGACCTTGCCAGTGTCCTGTGTGGGCTTAACCATAGCCTAAGTGGACCCCGACAGACCTCTTAACAGCCCACCGTGCTTAGCAAACACTCTTTTTTTCTTATCTCTCTTTTTGTAAATACAACCTTTCACACGTAAAAATACCTTTTGTTATAAAATAATATCCTCCGTTTATTTTGTGTTTTTTTTGGAAGTTAATCCCATATGGAAAGGATATTAAACACACATTGGACGCTGCTTAGAAAATGTAATTTATGATATAATTTTATATGAATCTTATGTTTTATTTTGTCTTATTCTGTGACATTATAGATATGAAGAGAGACACGACGGTAAAGATGCTCGTGCAGTAAAGCATTTGACCTTGCCTCTGGAGAGCTCTAGCCCTCTGTTTGGGAGGGGGTTTACCGCACACCCGATAGGAGTGTCTTTGCTTCCTGGGGGGTCGGAGCGTCGAACTCAATAGTTCCAGGAGGGGGCAACCCATGCCGGAAGTACCAGCCACGTGACCGAAGGTGGGGCCTTTGCGTCACAGGATGTCAGCTGGTCTGGAAGCTGACACCAACCACTGGGCAATCCAGCCATCAGTCCTGCCCACCTAACAGAGCCCGGATGAAAATCTCTGGGCACCAACACCCAGGTGAGCTCCTCAAGACACACTGTCACCAGTCAGCTGTGAGACGGGTGCATCCTCCCGTACTCTAAGCATCTTTTCCCATGATTTTAATGTGTCCTTTCCTTGTTATAACCCACAACCAGAGTATGTAATAGCTGTATTATTATACAACAGATAATATTATATATAATAGAGTATATAATATAATAAAGTTCTGTGAGTCCTTTCAGTGAATTTTCCAACCTCAGGGTGGCTTGGGGACAAATCTCCTATTTTCAGGTGCTGTCGGGAGCCCGGGGCAGACTTGGATGTCTGGAGGACTTCCGCGTCAGTGTGGCCAGCTCTGGGTAGTAAGACGTATCATGTTGTCATTATAAGAGGTGGCGTCCCCTTTAAGCTACGTCACAAACAATGTATTTTGTTATTTTCACGCTGACAAAATAATTCTAAGCCAGCATTTATTTCTGTATTTGAAAACTTCGCTTGAAAAAGTGATGAAGCCTAATTAACGATTTAGTTCTACTTTTTAATATCAAGCCAAGAAGACTCTCGTGCATAGATGAATTCAAAGGATTCAGGGGAAAATTCCAATTAAGAAAAGGGTTTAATCATGATAATCCCAAGTATTCTATACATATAAAAAATATGAGTTTTTAAATGGAGAATAGTAAAAAAAAAAAAAAAGGTTTTTAAAGTTTTTTTTAGGTTTATTTATTCATTTCGAGAGACAGAGAGCAAGTGAGTGAGCTGGTGAGCCTGCACAGGTGGGGGAGGGGCAGAGGGAGAGAGAGAACCCCAAGCGGGCTCCCGGGTGTCTGCACAGAGCCTGAGGTGGGTTCCATCTCATGAGCCATGAGACATGACCTGAGCCAAATCCAGATTCGGACGCTTATGTGACTGAGCCCCCCGGGAGTCCCTTAAATGTTTTAATAAAAAGCACCAGATATGCTACTGCTATATTTAGTTTTATAAAAAATTTTTTTAAATGCTGTTCTATATGTTATTAAATTTGCATCAGACTAAGGATCTTTTAAAATACAGCTGAAGTTTCTTTTCATAGTTTTTTTAAACAATAACATAGAATAGAAAAATACAGGTGAAAAATCTAATTTAAGAAGTCCACTGGTGGTGTTTTTTTTTTTTTTTTTCGGTTTATTTTTGTTTGTTTTTACTTTTTCAGTAGAAACAGAAACCCAGCGAGTTGCCGTTCCCTTTTGCCCCCTGGGATATAAATGTTTAGCATTTCAAATGACCACAGAGTTGGTAATTTCATTATTTTTTTCACTCAAAGGGACTGTATTTATAATGTTAGAATACTAGACTTTCAGTAAATTTTGTTTCATATGCTTTCTTCATCAACAACATGCTTGATCTACTAACTTCAACTTGATATTACATAAATTTTGAAATCATCAAAACAAAAAAAAATCAGGCTGCCATACAGAAGCTTTAAAGAAGTGATTTCTGCTCCGACCAGGGCTATTTGATGAATCAGACTTCCCTCCATCACCACTGACGGTCAAGCTGATTCCCAGCCCTCCAAAGAAACCATGATCATCATGTACTATTGAGCTGCGACTTTCCTATGACTGTCTCTCCAGGATGTCTTTGCTTTCATTATTCTTTCTACCTCTGATGCCCTATCTCTGAGTAGCAAAATAGTACGTATGCTCCAATGCCCACTAAAAAACAAAACCCATTTCCCGAAATACAAAAGCAATACATGATAACTGTGAAAGCTAAACAATAAAAAACATCTAGGGTAAAATGAACGAGCATTCTTTCTTCCATTAATCCCGTAATTTGGTGGAACCATCATAATTCTAAATACCACTACCATCATAAAGATGTCCCTGATCACTTCCCAAGCAAATGCCATCCTTCTTCATGCAATTCTTATGTCTGGTTTCGCATTATAAATGTGTGTTTATTATTTTGTTTCCTTTATAACAACCATTGAAGGCAAGGCCTATTTGTTCATCTTTTTAACGTACTGGCATATGATATTCCTGAGATACTAGGTAGAAGGAGTTTACCATAATAGATCGCTAATAAATATTTGTTGAATAGGTGAACAGATTCTCTAAAACATCCATTTAATCATTTAATGCACTATTATATACATGGAAAATTACATTATTGCCAAGAACGGTTAACCTACCGTCACATCTCGGAAAAGGATAATTCCAGTCTCGGTCGATCCCGTGCTGACAGGTGAGGACTGGGTGGCCGATTAAAATGTACCCAGGGTAGCACTCAAAGGATATGGACTGTCCCACACTATAGTCCGAGTTGATCATATAACCATTCTGAAAAGGAGGTGGGTCCGGGCAGTTCTGTAACTCATAGGCTGAAACGGACAGAATCAAGCTCATGTAAGAAGTTAGGTTAGTATGGAATGGACAGTCCTGGGATCATGGGCAGTTTATTAAGATGGATGTTTCCAGCAAGTTTTGAAAAGTATATTTTCTAAGTTGCCACTTACCATCTAAGTAAAACGATTAGTAGCAGTAACAGAATTAAAACACTTAATAAACACTTGACTGTGTGCTTTAGAAGTAGTAAAGCACAAACCAAATATAAATTTGACAGCATTTACCTTGGGGAAAAAAAAAGTATATGAAATGAATTGACTTTTTTAAAAAGGTAAAATAAATGATAATAAAAATTGCCTGTAAAGAATGTCAGGTGAATGTGGACTTAATTTCCCTTTACTTTAGAAGCGAATTATACTAGCACTCCATTCTAAGGGTTAATAACTAGGAAATACGGAGTTGTTATGTTTTGATTTGTTCATTAATTGTCTGTTACAAATAAAATGTAAAAATCAACTTCATTTTCTTATTTTTTTGAAAAAAGAGCCCACAGAAAAATTGTACCAGCAACCACTATCTGTACAATGTTTTTTTTTTATAAAATCTAGTTTATGTAGTAAATAATACATATTTATATTTTGCACGTAATAAGGATACTGTGCAGTTGATACGGTGTCTTTGCAAGTTCCAATGTTGTGAGATAAATTTAGAAATTTTAACAGCATGGTTGAACCCTCACTGTAGTCAGCAGATTAAAAATCCCTTTATTTCACAATTTCACTTCATTTCACATTTTACTTGGCTTTCCTTATTTTTATATTTGCAATTGGATGTCTCTGGACAAGAGTCAGATAAGCAGCTAATGACTGACGGCAGGCAAGAAGCAGAAATCAGAAGGGGTGCCAGGGCAAAGGCCTCTAAGCCTCTTGGAGTCATTTATGGTGCTGGCTCCTCTGGGGGCTGATACCAGGAAGAACCTGGAGGCAGACAAAGCCCCCCCCCCCCGAAAAAATGGGGCCTCCGTGAATCTCCAGCAGCTGCAGACTTCCCCTCTGGTGTCCACTGTGCAAGCACAGGACGAGGGCTGTCTCCTCAACAAGATCAGAGTGGACGTCACAGACGTGGTTTATGCAACGAGGCTTTATCAACTGTGATGTGCTAATAATACATTTATTCCGTTTTATTTGTAATGTGCTTCATTATTTTTTTTTCAATTTTTTTTTTCAACGTTTATTTATTTTTGGGACAGAGAGAGACAGAGCATGAACGGGGGAGGGGCAGAGAGAGAGGGAGACACAGAATCGGAAACAGGCTCCAGGCTCTGAGCCATCAGCCCAGAGCCTGATGCGGGGCTCGAACTCACGGACTGCGAGATCGTGACCTGGCTGAAGTCGGACGCTTAACTGACTACGCCACCCAGGCGCCCCAGAATGTGCTTCATTATTATAGGGAGTTGCACCTATCATACATTGAGAATAAGAGGAAAAAGCTTGCTGGAGTATTTTTAACTCAATGCCATCTTTTGACACATAGGCTTTATAACTCAGTATGGAGATAGAACTTATTTATACAAAATCAAACAGTTTAGCTTTGTATAATGAGCTTTTGGCACTCCTTTTTGGTGAAGCTAAATTATAACATGAAATTCCTGAGACAATAGAAGGAAAAATCACCTATTTAAGGATTTATTCCAGATCAATAAGCATCATAAGCACAATTATTATTAACAAAACGCAAAGCTCTAGCCCTCTTTTGCCAAAAAAAAGTGCTTGGAACTCACAATTTTGGCATTTGCAATCCAGCATAAAGACAATAGCTGCACGTTCTCCAGAGGTGTTTTCCAAATTTTTTTTCTGCCTCTCAGAAGTAAAATATCTTATTGTTGAAAGCTCCTGCCTAGTACCAGACTTCAAGGGGAAATAAATCTATAACTGTTCCAAAGAAAAGAGCATTCAAACCTGAGTGAAAGGAAAACATGTCTGGAAGGAAAGTACGTCAAGCATCAGAGTGGCAAGTCTCTCATTTTTACTTGCTTTTGGAATGTTACCACATCCTATTTGAAAACCAGAAGCTTGGAAAACTGTGCCGGTGAGTATAAGGACAGGGAATGTCAGACCAGAAAGCCAAAACCAATCGGCACGTCTTTTTCTCTTTGCACTACACGTGCATGAACACACAGGTGCACACGCTGTGCACGCACGCATGCACACACACACATACAATGCACACAAACACCACACACGTATGCACACATACACACTCCCACACCTGTACACGTTTATGCACATACATACACACGCGCGCACACAGGAATACCACACATGTATGCACACACTCACACATCCATACATGTTTATGCACATACACACACGCGCACACACAGAAATACCACACATGTATGCGCGCACACTCACACATCCATACATGTTTAGGCACATACATACACACACAGAAATAATACACATGTATGCACACACACTCACACATCCGTACATGTTTGCACACACATACACATGCACACACACATGCACACACACACTCACACATCCATACACGTTTATGCACACATACGCACACACACGTATGCACACACACACCTGTACACGTTTACACCGTCATATGCACAAACACACACTGTCTATTTCTTCATTTCCTTACTGTGCTCCTTCCTGGGCCAGCGTGGCAAATCCACAGCCAGTCACCTACCTCCCCCAAGGGCCACCTCGCCCTGAAAGCCATAAAAACAGCCTTTTCCTGAAAGCCAGCGCCAAATGGCCTAGCAAATACCCACAGTGCTTGCAATGTTGTTATTTGAGCTCGAATTTACTTTATCAGAAGCAGGTTCACAAAGAGAACAGAGAATCCCATACTGGGCTCCAACTGTCAACCAATTTCCTTCTTTATAATACTCTTTGAGAATGAAATCAGCAGTTCGTTCTCATGCTTGTTTTGCTTGAAGCATAATAAACTCTGCTGGAGAAATGGGTCCTCTAATGTATCACATACAACTGCTAATAAAACCTTTATATATACATACAGATATATGTATATAAATATACATCAAAACTGGATGGCGGTTTCCACGTGAGCAGAATCAAGACGGCGTTCAACGGAGCACCCTCGTCGGTGAAAGATTCTAGCCATGGTTTAGCAGGGCCCTCGGGGTACCAATGAAAGCAGTGGGAACCGCGGATGGGTGCTCTCACAGAGAGTCCTTTTCTTAAAGTTTTTTCAAAGCTTATTTATTTATTCGAAAGACAGAGTGTGTAAGCGGGAAAGGGGCAGAGAGAGAGGGAGAGAGACTCTGCATTGTCAGTGAAGAGCCTGATGCAGGGCTTGAACTCACGAACTGTGAGATCATGACCTGAGTGGAAACCAAGAGCCGGACGCTCAACCAACTGAGCCACCTAGGGGCCCCAGTGCAGAGAGATTCCTAATGAACTGTCACGGGAAACAGCCTGTACCACATGTAAACTCACACGGGTCTCCTCACAGCCTTGCCACAGGGAGGGTCGCTCTAATTTGCATCAGCGTCCGTGTGAATGTGACTTTGAACCCTCCCTCAAGAGCTTGGTTTCCTGCTCCTTGGAAAAATGAAGGGGGTTCCCAGGAGCCACAGAGCCACATGCAGCAGTCCAGAGAATTCCCGAAGTGCACACACAAGGATGCTCCCTGTGTCCCAGACTGGCCGTTATGATGGCTCCAATGGCACATCTGTCTTCTTCTGTAACAAGGATATGACCCTGTTTCTCGCTCCTCAGTGAGACTGAATGTTCTTTATTGGTTATCTGAACTCCCCATACCCATCAGTGAAGCCAACCTACATCGTCCCCGAGGTGACAGCCAACCCCATGCTCTGGGGGCAGCCCAAAGCCTTGGCTGGGGGATGGCTGACCAAGTCGCTTGCTCCCAATTGTGGTTACAATCACGTCTTGTGCTTTGAGCAACCGCGGGTGGGTGCTTGGCAGACCTTCTGCGTGAAGACCTTTACACTGTGGAAAAACTCTTCTTTTATTTTAGTTTTTTAAACGTTCACTTATTTATGTTAAGGGAGGGAGAGGGGGGATGGGGAGGGACAGAGAGAGAGGGAGACAGAATTCCAAGCAGGCTCTGCCTAGTCTCTATAGTGTAGCCCATGAACTACCACTGGAGGCACTTTCTTCATCTTGACCAGGTTGCCCTAGAGTGGATGGGAATTGACACAACTATAAGTTGTCCGCTATTTTAAGCATTTTGATGTGTCTAAGGAGCCTCCTGCAGAGAACTCGATTCATTCACTCAGACGGGTGGAAAGGACAGAGTAGACCCGACCTTGCTCTTGTTAGCTCAAGGTGCCTCAGGGTATCATGGTCAAAGGAAAAAGAACAACTCAGTTTTAGAAGCACATCAATTTCATGCAGACAAGTATGTTCGTGTCCGTAAGGAATGGGCAGTGGGTTTATACAACCAGCTACAAGCTACCCTTCCCGGGCTCACTGCACAGGAAGGTGGTTTGATTGCTTCTCCTCCTACAGGGGAAGGATCACTATCTACTATCGACAGACCAAAGCCTATTTTCTCATAGGTTCAATTCACTTAAATTCAACAGTTTTATGAGTGAATAAATGGAGAAGCGGATTAAACATATCTTTAAAAAAGAAAAAAGATGCCTGGGGCACCTGGGTGGCTCAGTCGGTTCAGCGTCCGACTTCGGCTCAGGTCATGATCTCACAGTTTGTGAGTTCAAGCCCTGTGTTGGGCTCTCCGCTGATGGCTCAGAGCATAGAGCCTGCTTTAGATTCTGTGTCTCCCTCTCTCTCTGGCCCTCCCCTGCTCGCACTCTGTCTCTGTCTCTCGCTCCCTCTCAAAAATAAACATAAAACATTTTTAAAATACAAAAATAAAGGTGCTTAGTACATATAGCAAAAGGGAAAAGAAAAAGAGTGCAACTTCGAAAAAAAAGAAGACATTTTTACTTCCTATGCCTAAGGTACTTAAAGTTACCTTTAAGCTTTTTGGCATTACACTATTCTATTATAATGTAAGAATGAACAAGAGAGAGAGAGAGGAGAATATTTAACTTCTCCAAATGTTAACTTACAAAAACCAAAAATAGAAGAGAGTCGCTAAAATTCTTAATGGCCCCAATTTTATAAACATTATGAAAATCTAGACACCAATAAGCCCATATCAATATTGTAAGGGAATCCTTTGTTGGGCTCTAGGAACAGAACTATTACACCTATCACCCTCAAGCAATAGGGCATCAAGTGTTTAAATTATAGGTGTTTAATGGGACAGCCAGTGGGGTCACGTAGTCATATTTGTGACATCCACCAGATTTTCCAGTATCTAATGAACTGATAAATATCTTCAGGCTTCCATGAGTTTTTCAGTTTTTGGCTTAGAAATAGGGTACATGAACTCAATTTTATTCAACACGACTCTCCACCTTCCATTTTCCAAGTTCTGTAGAAGTCATGTAACTTCCAGACAGCGACATCCACTAGTAACATTTTTAACCTTTCTACAGCCATAAAGAAACGACGAGGTTTAAGAATAGGGGCACAACCAGGCATCGTTGAGAATGACAAGACATGCCTGCATGATTTATGCAGCTTCTTATGAGTTTTTAATTACGAGCTTAACTTCTAAATCTCAAGTCGGACCTAGGAATTTTGACGTGACATTCGAATCAGAATTGTGTCATTTTGCCAATTTATACATTTTACAAAATGACAAACACCTATAATCTAATTAAGTACCATCCATCCCTGTCAGAGATGATGACCTTCAAGAAACTGGGGCACCTCAAATTCACGCTCTCATTCTTTTTATTTATTTTTGTAGCTCTCAATTATAGCCAACTCCCTGCCTACAATAAAAAAAAATATTGTTTAAGAATTGCTTGTTTATTTATTTATTTTCAGTATGGATACTTAAACAGAGTCAGACGTCACGTAAATAAAACATGTGCTCGGCTCAGCCAACCAGATGTGTGGCCTAGATGAGGCTTCACGAAATCAAATGTTTAAAGGCCGCACAGACAACACCAATGTTCAAAGCTCACAGGGGATAAGGGAAATTTTTGAAGTCAATGGTTTTCTACTCTGAAAGGGGCCATCACTATGACACTTCAGGGGACTGTCCCTACATGTGAACACTGACCGAATGTTTACAGATTCTGACACTGTGAGATAAAAAAGGAAAGTGGATCTCTGGGTATCTCACAAACTATATGAAATCTAATCTAAATATTGACAATTAAAAATTGAGGTATTTTGTTAGCCAACTGCAGCAACTTTATGAGCTACTGTCTAGATAATTCTTATTTAGACTTTGTGTATGTGTGTGTTTATTTTAGAGCATTCTTTTTGGATTTCAGTAATTGATAGCTTTAGAATTATGTGGACATGGCCTTAATAACCCTATCTGGAAAATATCAAGAGAGATAAAACAAGAAATATTTTTCGAACTGTGGAGGTTAGAGTTAAGTAAGATAAAATACAGTTCCAGAACTTCCATATAAATCATGGGAATTTGTACTTGAGTTTTGCAGGCCAAGAAGGAGAGAGAAGTTAAATTTTGAATACAGTATTAAGAATACTCCAAGTGGGGAAGACTTTTCAAAAGTTCTCGGGATCAAGTGAGATAAATCACTTAATTGGCAGCTCATGGTTTGAGATGTGTAATTAGGTATATTTTTCTTATTGACTCATACATTAAAGTCATGCCAATTGAACAATGGAGGTCACCATGTAATAGCCAAGTCTAAAATGACAATCATGGGGTGCCTGGGTGGCTCAGTCTGTTAAGTGGCTGACTCTCGATTTCAGCTCTGGTCATGATCTCACACTTTGTGAGTTTGAGCCCTGCGTCAGGCTCTGTGCCGACAGTGTGGAGTTTGCTTGGGATTCTCTCTCTCCCTCTCTCTCTCTCTCTGCCCCTCTTCTACACGTTTGCACTCCCTCCCTCTTGCTCCCTCCCCCTTGACCAAAATAGGTAAATAAACTCAAAAAAAAGTAAATAAGGGATGCCTGGGGGCTCAGTCAGTTAAGTGTCTGATTTCGGCTCAGGTCATGATCTCACAATTAGTGGGTTCCAGCCCTGCGTCAGGCTCTGTGCTGACAGCTCAGAGCCTGGAGCCTGCTTTGGATTCTGTGTCTCCCTCTCTCTGCCCCTCCCTGCTTATGCTCTCTCTCTCTCTCTCTCAAAAATAAATAAACATTAAGAATTTTTAAAAAATAAATAAAATGATGATCATGAATGAAATATTCATACTTTAATAAAATGTACTTCAACAGACTTAGGTAAAGGGTGTACACCAGATATACAAAAATATGAAAGAGAAGCACTGAATTCATGGCAACTACGATTCAAGTTTCAAGTTCAGCGTACAAACAGGTGAAGAGGACAGGACGCAACAGAGAGAGGTGTGTTGAGGTGAAAGCCACATCTCCCTTAGACACCTGCAAAGCCTTCCAGCAGGAAGGTGAGGGAACCCCCAACACACGCACACGCGCCAGGAGATGCCTTGCTTCCAAGACCTTGCCCTCCCCTGCCACTTACAGAAGAGTCAGGAACACCCGCGTTTGCCTGTGGCTGGACAAGACACGAATCCTCCAGATTCTCATCTCGTCTCATCATGTCTCCCAGATGGTGAGCTTCACTGCCTGTTCCCACCAAAGAGCCAGAACAAAACACTGGTCTCTGCTCCTACCAGCTCATACTGGGCGCCCGAGCCCCAGCCAGTAGATGGCGCTCCGTGGGCAGCCTGCTGTCCGGGTAGGACGTTTCCTGACTCACCACCCACCACGGTCTCTCCTGCTCACCCGCTTCCCAGACCCAGGCCCCCCGTAGCCTTGCCGCTCCTCCCTGTAGAGGAAAACCCCTCTTCCCACCCCTCCAGACCCGCGCTGATCTTAAGGTCGGAGCGCTGTTCTTTCTGCTGCAGGAGACCTTTTCTCCCGGGGCACTAAATAATCCTTTCGGCTAGAGGGTCGCTTTACCAAGGCTGAAGTCGTTCTGCATTTCATTCTAGATACGGGGGCTGTTGATGCCTTAGCGTCAGAAGTGGGAAGGACGAACGTGGTAGGACTTTGAAGGGTCTGACGGTTTTCTGGGACAAAGAGGAGGGCGGTGAGGACAAGATGCGTGGCGGCATCTGGTGGGACTGCGCGATGTTGCCCAACTGGGAGCTGGGGCAAGAGTCATGACGCACGGGGTCACGTCCCCAGGAAAGCGGGCACGGGGGCAAGAGTACGCCAGGTCTGCAGCTGGGGCGGGAAGCTCAAATGCGCACCGTGTCCTCAGAGGGATGGGAAAGGCTGGAAGAGGAACCTACCCGGAGAAGAAACCGTGTGCTCGGTTCTGCACACAGGGCTCACGGGCCAGCCCGACGCCCAGGGGATGCGTGGCAGTGGGACAGACACCCGGCCCCGGGACTCGCAGAACTGGAATCGGGGACAGGAGCAGCCAGGCCGTCCAGCACTCACACCACACGGGCTTCGAATGCGGGAGCGTTGAGGACACTGGGGGAAAGGGGGTGATGAGCAGCTGGGGCTCGGCCAGCCCCGCACGCGCGGCTGTCCGGCAGAAGAGAACAACCGAGGCCCAGAGATGTAAGAAGCAGCAGGGGGGTGGGGGGGGGCAGCGGAATCGTCAAGAGACTGTGTGGGCCCTCAGGGAGGGGGCAGGGCCCTGGGCCAGAGGCAGGAACACCACCGAACGCTACCACAGAACACGGGCCACGGCGCAGGGCGGGGGGTATAGCAGCACGGAAGGCCGGGTGGTGCAGACAGTGCTTCAATGTCTCCTAGAAAGTGGCGGCCGAAGGAAGACGGGACTCGAAGGGACACTGACAATTACACATGAATAGAAGCACAGGGTGGCTGGGTCGGTCAAGCTTCTGACTCTTGGCCTCTGCCCAGGTCCCAATCTCACAGTTCATGAGCCTGAGCCCCAAGTGGGCCTCTGAGCTGACAGCTCGGGATTCTCCCTCTCCCTCTCTCAGCCCCTCCCCTTTTCTCTCTCAAGAAATAAATAAACTTAAAAATACATGTCTAAAGAGACGTGGTGTGTGTGTGTGTGTGTGCAAGCGATGCTTTCCTGAGGGGGATGGGGTACAGCGGGAAGCAATGAAGGACACCGCCTGCATCAAGAACATTCTGGCCACGTCTCCTGCCGCATTCCTCCCTGCCCCAGCCTTTATTTCCCTCCTACTGGGGTTTTGTATCTTAAGAGACCCCAGATTTGGAAATCTAAGTGTAGATTTTATATTTAAGTAACAACTTGAGTACCAATGTCTGAAACTTCAACATAAAATGCGTCATCTTTGAGTAAAACAGTAAAAGCCTTAGTTTCAAAGGCAGTCGATGAAATTAAAGAAAGCGAGTGATTTAATTAAGATTTTTAAAAACGAAAAGCCCTTGTGTTGACATTTCCAGCTTCGTAGGATTTAACGATAACCAAGAACTGCCAGCTAAATCGTCTGGTACGAAATGAAAACTCTGAACTTTTTCTCTTGTCAAAAATGGTCGGATGAGGCTTGATTCAAACTTGTCTTCAAGTCTCGAGTTCAGAGAGTTTAAAAACGAAGTTGGGGGGCGCCTGGGTGGCGCAGTCGGTTAAGCGTCCGACTTCAGCCAGGTCACGATCTTGCGGTCCGTGAGTTCGAGCCCCGCGTCGGGCTCTGGGCTGATGGCTCGGAGCCTGGGGCCTGTTTCCGATTCTGTGTCTCCCTCTCTCTCTGCCCCTCCCCCGTTCGTGCTCTGTCTCTCTCTGTCCCAAAAATAAATAAACGTTGAAAAAAAATTAAATAAATAAATAAAAATAAAAACGAAGTTGGTTCACTGGATTTTCTTCCTGGCGTAACTGGAAGTGACTCGACTGATACCTTCAGCCATTATTTTCGAGCTCTGACAACAGCCGGTGCAGGAGACACGCCTCCAGCCCCGCTGCCGCTGTGACCGGATTCGCCGGCATGTCCGGAGGGGACGCGACGCCCCGGCGGCCAGAGGACCGTGACAGATGGGGAGGTGTGCGTGACGCGGGGCCAGCTGCTCAGGAGTGTGATGTGGGTCACAGCAGGGCATGACTGGTGGGGAGACGTGAGGACAGTACGGTGGCCCCCATCCCCGTTGAGGCCTCTGCCTGCGTCTACGCCGTGTGAGCAGCCCCGGGTCTGTTACCAGTCGGGGAACCAGTGGTTCTAGCTCTGCACCTCTGTAACCCGTCGGGGAGGATGCTATTTCCATTCAGTTTAAGTGAAAGAGATAAATCTGGGTTTTTGCTGATTCCTTACCTTGGTAAGTGAGTTTAAACCCTTGCCGGTTCTGGGAATGGTCGCTGTAAAAGTGGATGAGCGTTTCATGTGTCGTACTGAGCAGGGAGGAGGGGGGTTCTGTGCCACTGAACTGCCCGATCATGGGGCTGCCGTGGTGGGGTCCGTTCTGAATTTCAAGGTAGTCATGATTAGCTTCGGTAGAAAAATTCAGAAATTGAATATGTGCACCTGCGAAAAAATAGGCAAAATTAGTGAGAGTTAACATCAAAATGCATAAGGGCAACGTGTGTCAAAAGTGATTAAAATGGCATCAGTGTCCCCACGCACGATCCTCCGGGAGACAGAACAAGGCAGTCACAGTGGCAGAGCACACATTTTGGGCGACAACACACGTTGGTTCAATGTCACCTGTGCCACCTACTGGCTGTATGACCTTTGTTCACGTAATTAATGTCTCTCAGTCCGCATCTTTGTCAAATACAATTACTAGCATTACATCACAGAAATATACAGGCATAATGCTTGGAGTATGACTGCTACTCACAAGGACAGCAATGATTTCGTCTGGCAATGAATCGTATGTATGTTGGACCGTCCAGAAGCTAATTTGCAACTTTATCAAGAAAGATGCTGAAATGGGTCTAAAAAAAGTGCAACAGCCTTTCAAAGTGGCTTTCAAATGGATGGTCACACCATGACACAAGAGATTGGCTAGTTTAGCAGGTGATTATTTCAGTTGCATTATGCACACAAAGCCAATGACTGATTTTTGCAAAAAACCCAATCTAAAACCCCACCGTGACTTCCACACTTCAATCTCATACCCTGGCACGGTTCACACACCAAAAGATTGTCCAAGTGACCACTGTCACTGGGATCCTATTGGTCTATGTACCAGATAAGAGGTCAATGATAATTTAGAAGAAAATAAAAATCAGAATGATTTAGACTGATTTGCTATGACTTTGTGCCATTTTTGAAAATCTAGTTGACTCCGATGCTGACACATTTTAAGCCACTTAAATAGTTTCTATAGAACTCCAAAGGCATCTGTGTTCACATAAATCCATGTAATTAATTTAGGTGTATAAAGCCTACACTGAGAATTCCAATAGCCATTACAGATTATTCTCCCAACACATCAGAAAAGCTTTACTTTGTGTTATGGCTCATCTGCTCTTGATAGAGAAGAGCTTTATTGTTGCTTGTCATCTCCTATAGTGACCCATGTTTTCTAGGTTTGGAAAAGTAAAGATAATACTTTCATGAGTGGCCTCACGTAGTGTTAAGTGCAGAGAAAATTTCAAGCAAACATATCTACTCGGGTATTGATGGGAAATACAGTTATTGAAAGCAGAATTCAGTGAAAAAAAGCATGAGAGAAGTTCAAGCCAAGTAGGAGAGAGAGATATAGGCACTCAGTAATATAGTCTTCCAAGAAACACAGTGTCATCTACCACGGACGAAACCGTGAGGAGGCACAGAACGTCACAGCCCCCTCTGTTTGGACGGAAGTGTGAGGCCAATTATCAAGCTGAAGCTGCACGTTACCAAGCGACATTTTTCTCACAGTTACCCAGCAAAGTCCTTACTGGTATCATCATAACATGACTCAGAGATGTTAGGTGTTATGTCCAGTGCAGCACAGGACAAGCAGAGTTAGATTTACACCCACGTCTCATGGGCAAAGAGCTCGCTTTCCTGGTTTAGAAAACGTGCTGTACAAGAACGAACAATCTCAGAAAGCTGGAGATACTCCAGTTCTCACTGGGCAAGATTGGATTAAATTTGTTCAACCTTGACTGCCAGGGGAAGGAAGGAAAGAATAGAATGTGGGAAACTTCAGGAGTGCCCAGCTGGCTTCATCAGGAGAGGTGACTCTCGGATCTGAGTCATGAGTTCAAGCCCCACATTGGGTGTAGAGATTACTGGAAAAAAAAAAAAAAAACTTAAAAAAAATATAGGATACTTCAGAAAGGGGCTGAGGAAGCAAAAGGCAGGAGAAAAATCCTGTCTAAGGGGAAAGAGCTTTAACCCGTCAACCAAGTCTTAGGACCATTTTAGAACAAGTAATGAAATCCAGGTGTCAGACTCTGAATCTATAAACTAGCAGCACATGAGCCACCAGGGAAGGATGATCCCAGTCTGTCTTTGGCTTGGCTATCCCTAGGTCACGTCCATACGGGAGTACAGAGCAACGCCGTCAATGTAAAGCATTTTTGTAAATAGTTCAAAATGTCAAATATTTCTCTTTGTTGAAGAACCATCAATGAAGTGTTAATTTTTTTTCTAAATGTTAGCAAATATGCTGGTTCAAAGAAATTTAGCAGCAGGAAAAGAAAAGAGGGATCGAGAGAGATGGAAAGAGAGAGAAGGATGGACAGAAGGAGAGAAGGAAGGAAGAAAAGAGAGATGGAGAGAGGGAAGGACTAGGGGCTCCCTTAGTCCCTTAATTCCCAACTATTCCCTCAACATTATTGTGGCAGCTGAGCTCCTGGCCACTTAGCGAGGTACACATCAGTACTGGATTTAGTCCCTCACCCAGTGTTGAGTTAGAAACACAGCCTTCTTTTGCATCATGGCCCGTGGATCTGACCAAAAAGGGTTTTGATACTAATAATGAAACTGTTCTAACGGAGCCTTTTTCTGAGTGCACACGTGCCAAAGTCGGGGCCACTGACCGCTGTGGTCTGCAAAGGCTTATGAACACCAACACGTTGGTCACCATGAAGATGAACGCAAACAACTGCGGAATCGCTGACATTTTATTTATGTCCCAAGGTATGTACAACATGGGAAAGTAGGGCAAGACTAGACACTTGCAGAACGCACTCGCGATCTGGGTATCAAATCAAACAGCAGGGAAACGGCTTAAAATACGCTCGTTTCAGATGTTCATATGCAGACTTCAGATGCATTTATCCAGAGATACGTTTTGAAATTCATAGAATGACACAGTCAAGGAAGAAATGAAAGCCAGCAAGCAGATCAAGGGGGAACAAAAGTTAAAGATGGCCAATATCTCCAAGTGAAGGCAACAGTAGAGGTGGCCTTTTACGGACTTGGAATTAAACTTGAAATGGAACAGAATTATGGCAATTATGGTCTTATGAAAAAATTAGCATTTTAATCAGGATAAAGTATCCAGCCACATATCAAACCTCTTAACGCACATCAGGAGATGGAACAGAACAGAGCCCAGTTCTAATCTGGTTTAAAATGGAATTACTTAGCTATCTAATTTTCAGTGACTTGCGTCCAGTTTGACATCATAAAGCCAAAATGAAGGGATTGGAATAAGCATAGCCTAGCTATCCTTTCATTATCTCATGAAATGCTGACAAAAATGTGTTATTACAACAAGAAAAATCAATCTGAATGTCCATTTGGTGGAATTTACGGAGCACCTTATTGTTGTGCTCTGAGTATCGTTCACACTGAAAATTAAGTGTCAGGAAAAGTCACCTGCACAAAGAACGTTTGACTTTGGATTTGACAAAACTTTAAAAAGTAATGTGACCCTGACTTCTGAGTGAAACCTCCATTTTTTTTTTTTTTTGGATGATAGACCTTGTGAATATTAAGTGCTGTATTTACTATCTTCTGTGCATAATAAATGCAAGGCAAGAGTGACTCTTCTGAAGTATCCTTTATCGCCTGCCTACATACGCCTCTAGATGGTCAAAGACATGGTCATTTTGGACAGCGTGGCCTGCAAAGTTGGTGCAGTGGTTTTTAAACAGAAAAGGCAGAGACAAAGGAAAAAAAAAATCACGGTGGTATTTTTGTTGACTGTGCCTTTAGAAAATTTCAAGAAAGTAGAGACAGAAATTCTGTGTCGATGGGGCTTGTGCCAAAGCAACCCAAAATATCAACCGAAATCTGTGACAAGGAAAGAAAACAGGGTAAAAATCACTAGGGCATTTGGTTTTGTAACTAAGAGCCGCTGACGGCCAAATAATGCCCTGCTCCATATCGGGCATCTGCATTAATCAGAGCAGCCCCATGAGATGATGTTTTATTATGTTTATTTTAAAGATAAGGAAATGAGGTTCAAGAACACTGTTGGTAACTTGGGCACATTCACAACCCCAGCGACTGATGGAACTAAGCTTTCTAGTCAACCCAACTCGGAGCCCCCAGATGTGAGCACTCGCCATACTTCCTGCCCACCCACCCCTCCGCGCAAAGTCCCTCCAGCACTTGGATAGAAGAGCTGCGTTCTCTCCCTGAGACTGGATGCAGGAGACTGTTGTCACCGGGACAAATAACAGCAACGTGAGACAAAGGTGGTTTTCACATGTTGCCGAAGCAACTAATCATTTTGCCTGTTTAATTAAACTATCGATTGATCCACAGGCATTGGAAAGAAATGACAGAATCAAAAGAATTATTTGACTAAGCTGGCAGCTGCTTAACTAATGGATCGGATAATCCCTCTCAGCTGGTCCTGGGCAATCCAGTGGTAGGGAATGATTCAAAGCACCCCAGTAAAATCCTCCCTGAACGAAATTCATCAAGAAAGGCAAAGATACCACGTTTTGCCTCCGTGGACTATCCCTGTGGCTGCAGGAACTGGGTTCATCTGTGTTTACCGGCAGCACAGCCACGAATGCCCCAAGCAACCCACCACCAGAACTGAAAATCGAGACCACAGGAATGTACACGCAGATATTTGAGATCGCGTTTAAAGAAATGAGAGAACTAACTTTAAAAGTATGGAAATAGAACTTACTTTAAAGAAAACTCTGTAATAACCGTAGCAATTCCCTTTTTTTTTTTTTTTTTTTTTTTGTAATTCATGTTAAAGTTTTGGTTTATCATACGGTTTCATACGAAATAATATTCTATCTCTACTCCACGGTGTCAAAACCTCTGGATTTCTACACTTTTGGGTAAAGCAATTTATACTGAAAATAAAATGTATAAGAATCTTATGACAAAAACATTTGTGCATTTCTCATCTTATTTCAGTTACAAGTGGTCTTCCCTAAATTGAAGAAATGCTTCCCAAAACCTGTGACTCCCTCATCCGAAATACCCGAAGTGCTAGATAAAAACCCTGCTGAGTACTCTTCCTGGTGTGGCCAGCGGGGCTGAGACAGGGCACCAAGGGGCAAGCCACAGGAAGTTCACTGTCACAACGTGACTCCCACCTGGGATTCTCACGTGAAGCAAAATTTCAGAACCCCTGGGCTTAGCAATCATTCTCCTTGGCATTTAATGTTCCAAGTTTAAGTACACATTCACAATAAATCTGACCGTATCGTTGGGTCTTATGCAAGCAAGTTTCCCACGGTGCCCTCTTCTTGATGAACTTCCCAGTGACCCTACAACCTCTATTGTTTAGACTGAGAAAGGGCTAGGAGTAGACCACCACCCCCCGCCCCCGATGCACACGCAGAGGCAGTCCCTGAGGCAGGAGATCTGGGACAGGAGCAGGCGTGAGCAGTGACAGCAACACGCCCAGTGCATGTTCACTTGGAAGAGCTGGTAAGTCTACCGCACTTGATGTGAATTACCCATCACGTTGTCCTTCCAAGGAGGAAATATCTCTTACTATGATCTTCCAACTTGGTTGCCAAGATCATCTTAACAGCAGAAGTTTTCCAGGTAAAACATCTATTGTGTCATCCATAGAAACATGTCATCCCAATCTCCCTCCTTGTCCCACTGGGAAAATAGTAGCTGTGTCCTGGGTGGTAATTACAGGAGATGTTCCAGAACGATCCTAAGATTTTGGTGTTGATAGGACACAATGTGGGAGATTAAGGGGGAGAAATGAAGGGCGCCTCGTGGTTTAGTCGGTTAAGCATCCGACTCTTGACTTTGACTTGGGTCATGATCTCATGGTTTGTGGGACTGAGCCCCGGTTCTGCTGACAGTATGGAGGCTGCTTGGGATTCTCTCTCTCCCTCTCTCTCTGACCCTCCTCCACAAGTGCACTCTCTCTCTCTCTAAAATAGATAAATCAACATTTTAAAAAAGGGAGAGATGATCATGAAGGGATAGGATAGTCATCTTTGCTATGTTCCTATCTGTTTTTTTTTTTAAATAAGAAACTTCCAGAGTGTTTAACACAAAATTGCCCTTTCCTGAGTTTCAGACCCAAACTTTCTATCTCAAAATTTCCAAGCTAGTGATCTGATGTTTGCCTATGACTTGGGAGATCCTGGGAGGAATTACTGCTAAGGTAAGACTGAGGGAAAGAAAAGTTCCAGGGAAGGGTCATGCTGTAGATACAGACAGGGAATGAAACAGAAGAATCCACTCTGGAATAAACCGAGTAAAGGGAGAGAAGAAAGTGATGAATTTGAATTTGAATGGAGTCCGTGACACCTTCAGATGCCCCAGATGAAAATATGTCACACGCAGCTGAAAACGCGGATCTCAAATGCGTGCTTTTGACCACAGGAGAGGAGGTGTTTTGAGCCATGTTATTACAAGGGAGAACCGGCAGAGATAAAAGACCAGAAAGAGATAAAATTAACTTACTTAAGAGTTTCAAAACTCTCCCATGGAGTTGAAAGCTAGGCTGTAAAGTTTTCTCAACATCAGCAAAAAGTGCGGTCATTTTGTAGGCCTCAGAAGGCATTTCTAGCAGGGATGGAAAAATCCCTGTCGGGGGACCTACCACCACTTAGACGCCTTTCCTCTAAATTTGTAACTTCGTTTTTAGAAGGATATTTATAGATTCTAGAATGTATCTCCGGCAAACCCGGTGCATTACATTTAATCTGTAATTTACAGTTGATTCTTGAACAACACGGTTTGAACTGTGTGGGTCCACTTCTGTGCAGCTTTTTTACAGTACGGGACCCTAAGTGTGTTCTCTCTTCCTTAAGATGTTCTCAATGATATTTTCCTTTCTCTAGCTCACCTTATGGTAAGAATATAGTATATACTACAAAATATAACGTACACCATACGTACTCATGTCATCGATACGCTTCTGGTCAATGGTGACGTTACTATTAACTAAGCTTTTGTGGACTCAGGTCATAGTGGATTTGCAACTCTGCAGGGTCAGCGCCCCTGACCTCCAGGTTATTCAAGAGTCAACTGCATCCTGGGGCATAATTACATCATTCTAACAATCTAGGGCTAATGATATTATCTTGTATGTATTTAGGATTTAAGCCACAAGGTTTCTTTTCGCCTTTCCTTCAAGATACTTTCAAACCCCAAAATTATGCAGTACCAAATATTTAAAAACTTAATTTATTTTAATTATAACATCTCATAAATCTTTTTTCCCATTTTGGTCTTTCTTCAAATAAATATTTTCTTTGGGCTCATAGATCATGATCACAAAGTCAGACAACTTGACTGACTTTTCCCCCTGAATTATTATCTTTCATGCTGGTTTATTTATGCACGAACAACATAAGGAAAAATGCCAAACAATAACCTTTTCAATCACAGAATGGTCAAATTGGGAAAATAAGTTAATAGAATATTTATACCCCTTCCGGAATAATATATTTCTAATGAGACTTGAAAGCAAAGTGGGAAATACTTGGAATAATAATAAAAAAAAAAAACAGCCGACTTCTTCGTTGGCTGCTGTTGCCTTTTCTGACCCGCCAAGCCCGGTGCTAAACTCCTCCTGGGTTGTTTTAGCGAGTCCTCACCGGAACCCTCTGCGGCTCTGTAGGTTTTTCCCATGAGACAGGCACACCTCCCATCTTGGTAGATCGTGCGACACCCGACTCAGACTGCGGGGGCCCGCGTTTCTCTGAATCTCTGCGTTTAACCGGTGTGGTCATTTGCCTGATGAGCCCGTGACCCTGAAGGGCCTGAGGACCCTGCTGGAATGGCCTGGGTCACGTGTATGTTTGATCCCACCTCCACCGCCTGACTCAAAGATTGTACGAACCCTGTCTTCAGACCCCTATGCTAGGAAAACAGGCTGGCCTTTTGAGAGTAACTGAGCTAATGCTGGTTAAGCACCTGGCAGATGTATTTCCCTATGTTCAGAGAGTTTATGGTCTAAGAAACAAAGCCAAAATAAAACCTGGAAGAAACAGCCTCTGTAACCTTTGGTGGTCTCTCCCCTTCCTTGTCCCATTCGACCTCTGCTGGCCCCTTAGGGACCTCAGCGGACAGGAAGCTCCCATGAGTTCTCCCCAGGGGGAGCGCCTTTCCACGCTCCCCTCCCTCCCTGGTGGAACACTCGGGGTCGGTCCACAGCGTGACTGTGCTCGCATGCCCGACCGATGCCCACCAGGCCCTCCTGCCCGGGGTTCCTCCTGGCTCCTCTCTGCTGAGCAGGGGGACCCTTCCTTGCTCCGTGTTCTACATCACTGCTGCTGCATCCATCCCGCACACAGGTTTTTCAGCCAAAGCTCTGAAAACCTAATAAAAAAACATGATCTAGGGCAGCGACTTCCACTTGGGCTTAAGTTCATTCATCATCCAACTAACATTTCACGTAGACGTCCTCAATCACTATGCACGAGGACATTCAGTAAGGACCTGACCTGGTACACCTATCAGTGTGTGCTCTGGAGAAAAATCACAGGTGGGGAAAACCCAAATTAATGAACTCAACCATGAAGGAAATCATGGCGCAGACAAGGAAAGGCATGGCGGGGAATCAAAATTTCACAAAGACCGTGCGTTTCTGGAAAAGGCCATAATGAGATTTTACTGTACATAACAATTAATGTCATGAATTATTTAAGGTGGCTATCCTGAAAGTTCATAACTAAATCTTATAAAAAGCCATTTTCATAAACCGAAATCAATGCAATACATAATTACAAAAACTTATGGAACAGTAATAAAATATGTCGCAACCTGAAAAAGCCTTACAAATTGTTCCAAAGAAACAACCACCATTATTAAATTCCAGAAATAGATTCTAAAAGGTGGTATTATGAATAAAGAGAGGGATAATTGAATTAGGGATGCTACATATACCTCGTGTGCCTACTATATCATCATCCATCTAATTTAATTTGCCTTGAAAAGAGCTGCATGGCTGAATTGATTTTTTAATAACTTTCTGTTCTTGAAGTTATTCTGCCAAAGCTTTATTTAAATCTGTAAGCCACTTTCAATTAAAGACAGTTATGTCAACAGAATAAGGCACATTTTTTTTTTTCCTTCAGCTGAATTCTTTCCAAGATAGAAATGACAAAGTTGAAATTACAGGAATTAAATAATAATAATAATAAAAAAAACAACTTTTACTTACCATAGCCAACAGGTAGCTGGATTTTCCAGGTGCAATCCAGGTTGTTGGGGTACGCGCCCGGAAACCCTGGGCTCAAGATCACTCCCCCCATGCTGCTCAGTGTCCCTCCGCAGGTTGCTGCAAAGTGGACAAGGGTACTTAGTGCTGGGGGTCGTGGCTTTCTAGCAAGGGGATTTAATTCCAGCTGCTCTATGGGATCGTGCTAGGTAAGAGCAAGTCTGCAGAAGTGGATTCACCCTCAATCACAGCACACACACACAGTGCGATGCACTTCAGTTACCCTTGGGTCTGGTCCTTCCTCTCGGGCGTCAACTATTTAAGAACAGAGATGGTTTTTCCAAATGGAGCTGCTTCTGGTACATGGAGACTCAGGAAAGGCGACTAAATGTCAAGTGCCGTGCAATTTCATGCATGTTAGTCCTGATGGCTTCCAGGTTACAGGTCGCTATTCATTGAGTGGTAGCATTAGTTACTCTCTATTCATTGATACCTATGTGCTACCCAACAGGCTGAGTAAATACACTACAGAACTTAATTCTCATACAACCCTAAAAAGTTCGTGTTATTACCCATTTTACAGATAAGAAAACCAAGCCTGAAGAGATGAAAAGTTTGCCTAAGCGACGCAGCCAGAATACTATGCCAGCTCTGTCTGGTTCTAGGACCGATGTTTTAACCAGCATACATTTCCTTTGGGATTCTTTTCTGTTTCGGGGTGCAGCTCACTAAACCCACTTTCTCCCCAGGAAACCTTACATCCATCGTCATGACGGGGTGTTAACGTAAGCTCCCACATCCGGCCGGACTTCTCTGTCACTCACATTTTATGCTACTGTAGCTGAGGTTTGGCTATAAAGAAACAACTGATTTTATAACACACTTGTCAAATAATATGTGTGTAAGCAGATGAAATTCGAATCCCTGACCGTTTGTGGCCTATTGAAATGGCAACTTCTTATATCTGGAAGTCATAATGCAAACACTGTCCCTTCTTCCACGAAGTCACATTAAAAAGCTTTATTGCTATTCTAACAGTGTTCTCATTAGGCAAAATAGCTTGTGGAAGGCCTTCTTTCAGAGAGCTCTCAGGACCTGTGCGGAATACGTTTTTTTGCTTTTTTAATCACCAACATAGAAAAATTTTATGTGTCAAGGATACAGTTGATAGGAGGAAAAATCTAAAGTCTTAAAAAAATCCAGTCCAGTAAGTATGGTGACCGCCCAAGCTAGGGAATCGTGATCTGGATTTCAACATTGTATAAGTTATTAATGAAACAGGTTTAAAAAAAAATTAAGTAATGCAGTTTTGTGGGACGAATGAATAATTCCAGCAAAACCCTGAATGTGAACTTTGTTGTTTAGAGCAGAACCTGTCAAGGTGACCTCTTTGTGGGAGAACCAAGTATGTGAAAATCTAGCTGCTGGGATGCATTTGACCCACGAGTCTATCAGTTCTGGGGAAGGCATGTTGGTGGATCTGAATGGCATCCCTAAATATGCTGAGCGGTGATCTCCCTTCCCTGGGGCTCTCATCTTGCAATGAGAGTAAGTATGTATGTCCAACCACAGGGAAGACAGACATGGAAATGCTGTATCCATGACAGCAACACTGAGACAAATGTGAAGTAAAGGTGACATTTTTAAATAGATCCTTTTGATTTTGAACACAGTTTTTACGAAAAGAAGACTGGGAATTAGAAAATATAAATATCTATGTATGTCTTTTTTAAAAATTCTTTAATATTTATTTATTTATTTGTTTGTTTGTTTATTTATTTATTTTGAGAGAGAGAGAGAGAGAGAGAGAGAGAGAGACAGACAGACTGTGAGTGGGAGAGGGGCAGGAAGAGAGGGAGAGAGAGAATCCGTAGCAGGCTCTGAGCTGTCAGCACAGAGCCCGAGGCGGGGCTCGAGCTCATGGACCGAGAGATCCTGACCTGACTGAGGCACCCAGGCGCCCCTCCATGTACGTCTTCGATTGAGGACTGGGATAGTCTCACATGAGTAGCTGACCCAGCACTTGGATGGTGGACGTCATCATCAATAGTCATCATCAACAGTTTACCAAACAAACTTTGTTTATCATGGGCCAACGATCAGGGTTGTGAAGACAGAGACAAGGGGGCCTGGATATTGGGTAGATCTCCTTTCAAACATACAGTGGCAACCTGATTCCTTGAGTATTTAGTTACCATTACATGTAATCCTCACTTAGTTTACCTAAAAATATGAAAATCATTGACTAGGCACGCTAACAGAGCTCCCAAAAGATGAGCGTCAATCTTCTTTCCTTTGTGATGTTTTCAAACTCCACCAATGGACTTGTCTTACTTTATACTTGTCCACTGTTACAATTGCTGAAGCCTCCGCCTTCTTCCCAGGGCTTACTGGTCCACTACCATTGGTAGACTGACTTCCTGCCTCCTGCCGGAGACACTCCCTCCACACCTGACCCTCTCTTACAGTTAAGCAGCCTATCCAGGGAGTTACTGGCAAATATGGTATCTCCAAAGGTCAAGGTGTTTATCGGAATAAAGTAGCTGGGGACCTGACATCTTACTGGGTTTATTTTCTTCTGTGCAGATTCCTGACTTTTTGGTAACCATATGTGGAACTTTAATCCAGGGCACAGGCCGTGCCCTGCCGGAGAGACCCCACGGTGTAGAGAATACCAGCTCAGAGGCAGGGCCCTGGCAAACGGCGTGACCAGTCTGGGGCTTGCTGTCATGTTCAAAGTGGTTAATATTGGTTGAGCTCTGAGAGTGGTGCTTGACACTCAGTAACCTGTAGAGAAGTGTTTTGATATAAATTGTCTTCATTAGTACTTGAAATTTGCAAGAGCTAATAAATAAAATATTATCTCTCTATGGATTTCTAGTCTTAAAATCCCCCAGTTTGGATTAATCAGAAGCCATTAGCTAAAAAAAAAAAAAAAAAAAAAAAAAAAAAAAAAAAAAAAAAAAAAAGAAAAGAAAAAAGAAAAAAACAAAAAACAACCTTCCGCTCTCTCAGATCAGACTTTGAGACTTACTGTGGCTTGTTTGTGAGTCTTCCAATGAAAAACCTTTCTCTAGAGCTTGTAAACAGTTAGGAGCCAGCAGGTGTTATGGAAGCTGATGTATCTTCGACATTTGCTAATACAGGAAACGTGCTAATGCTAAGTCGAAGATAAAAACCAATTATACTTGACGAATATAGGTTAACTATTTGAATAAAACATGCCCTCACGTAACACTGGGTGCCATGGCACGTCATTTGGTTCAATCCCCGTTGTGAGCTGATTTCATTTCAAAGTTAAAAATGTTTCAGTCCCCACGTTTAAGGGAAGGTTCTTCATTTACAAATAAATAGGAAGATGGATGTTCTGAAGGTAGGAGGCAGGGAGGGAGGAGGCGGTCCCCTGAAGGTGGTACCCCTGTTACTGTTTGTCCTTTCCAGGTCGTGCCTGGGATGTCAAATCTCTACAGAAAGCGTCAACGTTTTAGGTGACGTGCTAATCTAGACATTTATTTTTACCAAGAAATCACTCTCAGGTAAAAAGGTATTGGTCACCAGGGAACGTTTTCACTTTTAAGCGAACATGCTTCGATGAACGTAACAGGACAGCCACTGGTTCCCGCACGAGACCGTCATAAAGGCCGCGGTTCTGTTGTAAAGGTTTGGTTCCGTTTTATCTTCCTCTGTGCACAGTTCCATCTGTGTCCCGTTCTAGGTGATTAAGTTGTATATTACTAAAAAGCATTTAATACCTAGGATTTGCGTGAGAGGTCGGAAAACCAGGCTTGCAGAGGAACGCGTAACAGAGCGTAACTCTCTTGCTTTACCCGTGGGTGCCGGAAAAACGCACTAAGCGACCACGGTCCTCGGCGAATGGATCGTGAACAACGTGTGACCAGCTCAGAGGACACTTTTAAGGATGTTTGTGCCCTTTAAAATCACCTGCATTCTGGGATGCCTGGGTGGCTCCCAGTTGGCTGAGTGTCAGACTCTTGGTTTCAGCTCAGGTCGTGATCTCATGGTTCCTGGGTCTGGGCCCGAGTCGGCCTCTGGGCTGGCAGTGTGGAGTCTGCTCGGGATTCTCCCCCCACCACCCACCCCTCTCTCTTTCTCATTCTGCATTACCCCTCCCCCTGCGGCTCACTCTCTCTCTCTCTCAAAATAAGTAAATGAACTTAAAAATCATCTGCATTCATTCAGGAAAGTTGACCACTCGCTCCTGAAACGGCACACGCAACAGGAAGGTGCTTGAAGGCAGTTCTGGAGACAAGGGGCTTCTGAGTGCACCCCACGCAGCATCCGTGTGCTGACACAAGAGAGGGACTAAGAACAAGGCGTCCACGATCACTGCGATACCATTCCAGATTGTCTGACCGTCAGTCACTTACGGGTCATTCGGGAATCGGGGTTACCGAGAGCCCAGTGCACTAACTGTACCGTGGTGAGTGACACCTGGCTCTGCCTCTAAGGTCCTTGGGACTGCAGGGAGGGCCATTCGAGTTACAGAAAGTGACAGTCCAGCTGCACAAGGAAAAGCAGAGTCACGCTCGCTGTAGAAACGACTTTCTGTCACTGCTGTTTTCCAACCGGAGGGTGGGAGCCCGGACAGGGCTGGGGGGAGGGCAAGGCCAGTGAGGCAAGTCCCCCGGGTGCAAACTTTAAGAAGGTGCCCGAATCCTCAAGCCATCTGTTGGTGCAACTTCAAAAGGAATGCAAACGACAGCAGCGACAACAACAACCAGAAACAAACCCTGTGATGAACAAAATATCAACACTTCAAATACCGATGGGAGGTACTCAGACCTTCCCTTGCCTTGGCCCTTGATGCGGGGGCGCAGATGCAGGAGGCGGGGCTCAGGCAGGGCTTGTGCCTGGAGGCGGGAACTAGCAGGCACCCGGGGGCGTTCCGGGGGGGGGGCATGCAGAGCAGGGGTGTGTGCGGGGGGGGGGGGGGGGGGGGTGGAGCTGCAGGGCCAGGAGCAAGGACTCTTGTTCCCCTGCTGTCCTAGGAGGTGCCCCGAAACCGGGGGCTGTAGGTCAGGCTCGTGTGCAGATGGCCGGCAACCACTTAGCAGGGGCCTACGAGGCACTCAAAGCCTGTGAGATCCTAAAGCCGAGGCCTCGGAAGGGAGACTCACGACTGGGGAGCATCGAGGTCGCAGGCCCACGAGGGCAAAGAACCCCGGATTTGGTGAGAAGGAAGCTGAGCTAACATCCGGGTTATTCAAGAAAGGTGCCGATCACGGTGTTCACCTGGGAAGGGGGTACAGGGTTTGAGGAAGGCAACAGGTGTGCAGGTCGGGCACACGGAGTCCACGGGTGAGGTCAGCACTGGACAAAGCCGTGTGGTCACCCGAGCTGTGAGTAAAGGTGTCTGAGTCAGACCTACAGCTGGTGGGCGGTGGGCAGGGCTCGAGGCCTGGGCGGCAGGAACGCCACGTAGACTTTACAGAGTCAAGAGCACCGCACATGGCCTCACACTCCAAGGTGTTCCCACAGAGGAGGGAAATGGAAACCACCTGCCGTTCCAGGGAACCCCTGGGACTCTCGACAACAGCTAACTGGGCCCCAGGGCACATCTTCGTCTTTAAAAGGCTGGGTTGGCACGTGCTTCCCTAAAGGGGCGGGCTGCACCCCGTCCTAGGGGACACGTCTGCAGCGGCTGGGGGGGGGGGGGGCGCCTCTCTGTTTCTCCTATATGATACCATCCCTCCCACTTCACATCATTTATTTGGACTTGTGACTTTGTTTTCTGGAAACCTGATTTTCCTGAGGCCCCAAGGCGGACACGGAACAGGCTTTCAGACCTGCTGTGCTCATTCCCTCTCATAATTAATCCACTGGCCCTTCTGATACAAATGTAATTGGAGTCCGGTGCCTCGAGCCGGCGATCTGACACCTACTGCGCGCAGGCTGGTCCGAAGATGATGAAAAAGCCGAACTAGTACACCCCGTGGGAGAAGACGCCTGGGCCATCTTCCTCGCGCCTCGACCGCGTTATGGTGTTCGTGTTAAGTAACAACTGTTTCGAGAGGAGTCGCAACGTGCACCGTGTGCAGCCCCAAAGAGGAGCTCGAGGGGCTGGCCGCCGCGTGGCTGACGGCGCAGGGGCGCCGCCGGGCGGTGTCGCGGGCGCGTCCTTACCGATGCACAGGGGAGACGGGTAGTTCCAGCGGCGAACGGTTCCCGGCATACAAGAAATGTGGGAGCGGCCCTGTGGGAGACAAGGAAACGGACTTCACGTCACTGGAAACCGGGCAGGTGCGGGTCACACGCGAGAATCTCTGTCCTTCCTGGGGTTTCCTTCTCTGATCGAAGGACAAGTCAGAAATCGTGAAATGTATTCCACTAACGTTAATCAAGGAATCCCACGCTCCGAGTCAGGATGGGGAAAAAAAAAAATCCATAATCACTGTGTTTCCCTTCAGTAAAGACCAGAATCTCGCACTGGCCCACCCAACACTCTGTCTGGGATGCGCTAGTTTCCCGATGCTTAGCAAGGAGGCTTGGGAAATAAACACATCCTCGGTTGTCTTTTTTGTTTTAAATCATCACAAGTTACGGCTTTTGATCTTGGAGGCTGTAAACGATTAGGAAATGCTAGGTGACTGATTTGAAGGTGGAAGTTCAGCAGTATGCAAGCTGCTTACAAAAAGGTACCTACCTACTCATCTTTCATGCTACGGTTCACACTCCACCCACACGCCCCTTATGGTCCCACAGAGAACTGTCAGTCCCTCCTCCACCAGACGAACAGGACGCTTCCTATTCCTTCGGTTATCGGACCGCCTCGCACACCATCACATACTTGTGGCTGCAGTCAAATGAATCCTTGTCACCCACGGTCTCTTTATCCTTTAAATATATGACGTTTTGAACTTGCAGCCTTCCAGAATATCTGTCCTATTATTTGTGTTTGAAAAATCAACCGGCTGCAGGTTAAGTCCTGAGAGTTTTGTGTGAAAATCTCTCACAATAAAAGAGAAGGCAGTCAGCGGGACACCTGTGTGTGCAGACTACTCGTGTTTACTTTGTTTTCCTCCCTGTGAGTAGGTGGTCTTCTCTGCCACGCGTACTTTACCCGGTGAGCCTCTGTTGGCCCCACGACTGGCACAGACGCAGCTGAAAACAAATCTTCGATTCATGCTAAATAATCCCCGCCATGTCGCAAACGCATCAAACAAGCGTTTGCGTTAATGCAGTTGTCAATAACAAACCAGTTCCCTGAGCTCAGAAACATTTCATACTCAATTCATCTGCCACAAAACTCATTTTCTCATACTTTCTGATATGTTAAAAAGCCATTACAGCCAAAGGAGACTACATTTACTCTCAAAGAAGACGTTCTGTGCAGCACATTTCCTGCTAAAGTTCATGCTGTGTGTATACACATTTTCTGATCCCTTGAATTATCTTTAATAAATTTCTTCCTGAATTATGGACAGACATAAAGTGCAAAAGCCTTTCAAGGTATTTATTGATGGCTACCAACAAAGGAGGCATTTATTACTGATCTGGGTCATATTCTGTTATTGATTCTATCACAAACACTTTATTTATGCATGTAGGTACGTATGGATGCATGCATCTATGTATGTATTATTTTGAGGAAGACAGAGTGTGAACAGAGGAAGGGCAGAGAGAGAGGGAGAATCCCAAGCAGACTCCACACTGTCAGCACACAGCCGGATGTGGGGCTCGAACTCATGAAACTGAGACTGTGGCCTGAGTGGAAATCAAGAGCGGGACGCTTCCCCGACTGAGCCCCTCAGGCAGGCGCCCCCAGCACCGACATTCTACATTAGTGATTCCAGCTGAAATGTGTATCGTGGATCCAAAACAAGACAGAACTCTATCATCTACTAGTTTGGAATGGGCATTTTCTTTTTTCATCTCTTCAAAGAACTCTGAAACAAGCCTGCAGAAAATGGAAATCCTAAATCCCACGAGCACTCGGGATCCCTCTCAATGTGTCACGTGATCGCACCTTTGCGCCACGCCCAGGAACCTCCCTAGGCACACACGCTCACAGACATTTGTGTGCAAACCGTCCGAGGAAGGCTGCTTTTCATAAATGATGTGCAACGTATGCACGCTGTGCTTCCAAATACGTGACTGTGCTAGAAGATTCTTGTCAACCGTTAGCAATTAAAAACAAAAAATCCAGGCTGCTTCCTTACTCCTGTGAACAACCCAGAACAGCTTGTGAGGTCAGAGCTGGAGCCTGTCTGTGATGAAGATAACACAGCTTGGTTTGCGTTTGGAAAACAGGCTGTGCTCGGCAGACGTGTGTCCTCAGGCCTTACCTGCAGGCAGCACACCCTTTGGTGCATTCTAAGAAAGGCCCTTACCGAATAATCCTTTCCAGTTTCCTCTTGGAGGGCCGCAGAGGTGTCTCTTATAAAAGGATCCTCCAAGTGGCACCATGAACCAGTGGGAAGGAGGTGAGCATCCAGAAGCAAAGCAAGTACCAACATGTGGGGATCTGCGCTCATTTACAACATGCACAGAAAGAGGCATCGTGATGGCCTATCAGTATATCCTGCTGTGTCTCTCTAAATGGAACCCTTGGGGTGTGGCTCAGAATTCTTTATACTGTAACTTGTTTAAGATTTGTCTTAAAGAGGGGTGCCTGGGGGGCTCAGTCAGTTTTGCTTCTGATTCTTGATCTCGGCTCAGGCCACGATCTCACGGTTCATGGGTTCAAGCTCCGCACCGGGCTCTGTGCTGACAGCTCAGAGCCTGCTTGCAATTCTCTCTCCCTCTCTCTGCCACTCCCTCACTCGTGCTGCCGCTGTCTCTCAAATAAAGAAATAACCTTAAAAAAAAAAAAAAGATTTGTATTAAAGAATCAGTTCAGATAGCCTTAGCACGCTTGTTTAAAAACTTGGCTCAGTTGTAGAAGGTGGAGTAAAGCTTCCTCAGTAACTCTTGTCCTGCTCTGCAAGGAAGGGTCTGCCCATCTCCTTGCAGAGTCAAAGTAATTACGGCAGTGCCCACCAAATCTGTAGGCTGTAGCTGTTCTTACTCAGGTGACTTTAGACACGGGTGTTTGTTCGTCGTGACTGCAATGATGCGTTTCCCTTGCCGGGGTGTGTCAGGCATCTTGCAGACACAGAAGGGTGGGTCCTCTAAACCCACATCCTGGGCTGATTCCCAAGCGTGGCCCCACCGGGGATGCCCTACCAGTTCTTCTGTTCCACCCCCTTCTCTCACCCCCGGCTCAGCTCCCACCTTCTCGTCAGTGAAAGACAGGCCTCCTGTTCCCACCCCGTGTGGGTGACCGGGAGGAACACAGGTGAGGCACCTGGGGGGCACTCCTTCTGCGCTCGGCATTTGTGAGCTGTCACTGTGACCCGTCTCGGCCCTGCAAAATATCTCCCTCCAACACACTCTGGAACTTGTATCATACACGGTGGTGGCCTTGTACTCTGGAACCTTGCAACTTTTTTCTGATACTTCCTCAAGCTCATTAAATCAGTTAAAGACCAGAACTAAACATTTCCCCCTTGAAATACCATGAGCTTCAATGTCGTCATAAGCATGCCGCAAAAAGTACTCTGTGACCCCAAATAACTGAAGAGCAGACACAACATCGGGCTTAACTATTTCTACCGGACTTTGTAACATACGTGCTTAGATTATTAATATTGTTGGCAGGGAGAGTCATATCATTATGTTAAGTGACAGAGAGAAACTATTTTGTGAGTAAGCTTATTTGCAGTTAGACTAGAAAAAATTAACAGAAAAAGTAACTAACGTCGCTACACATTAGGTTATCGATGTTTATAAAACTTTCATATAAAATTATAAAAAAGTGATAAAAAGTTGTCAATATTTCTTGAAAACGATGTCAACCTATTACTTGAGGACCTTAGTACCTGGGACAGAGTAGGTACCGAATGGGCATTTGCCCAACTGAATGTGGGACCGAGGTACAAAGCAGGACAGACACACCGCCCAAAAGCAGATCCCATCACTGGGTGGCTGGGGTCACACGGAGAAAGAGACCGTGTCAGGACTCTGTCCCTTAGAATTTTCTCTGCATACTCTTTGGGAGAACATACATTTTGAAATAAAATAATCACAAAACTGAGACGCTAGGCTTTATCATTTAGAGCTACTTCCACATTCTAATTAAGATGACCAGCAGGCATGGCTTAATGTGACCACTGCGATTCCCAAACAGGGTGAGAGAAACTAGATGAGCTTCTCTGGGTACAGATCCCAGGCGCTGGTTGCCTTCCCCGAAGCTGGGAAGGGACTACCAAGTTTAACCCTCGCCATTCCCAAATCTCCGAAGGAAAGTACCTGCAAGGTATACCCCGGTTCACACTGGAAGGACAGGACGTCGTTCACCATATACCGATCGCCTGTTTTGATGCCGTTGCTGGGAAGGACGGGTTCTTGACACGCAGCGAGACCCACCGCTGTGGAGACGCAAAGACAAGTGCTGAGGAGTGTAATACGAATGGCATTATGGCTCGAGTAACAGATAGGTTCTTCGGCTGCTCTCCTCCCGACGAGAAGAACGAAAGGCCTTAACTCTTTCCCCTGGGGTACTACCAAGACCACAAGCAATGTTAAATCGGTCATTAGCTAATTCTTAAGTATCAGTACGTTTCATTTACATCACGCGGCGAACCAGCTTGTCTTCAGACAATAAAGTCTGCTACTTCCGTGTTTACTCCTACACACTCCAATTCCAACATGTACCCATTTTAAAAGGTCCTTTAGAATTATGTTCCTCATTATATGCCAAATCCATGACAATGGTCGCTTGCTTTGTGTTTTTCAAGCATAGATGGCAATCTTTATGAAACGTTTTAAGTGTGCATCTGGGAAGTCTACCCTTCCGGAAAAACATAATATGAGAACAAATCTTCGAATACTTTAGGTTCTGTCTCGCTCTCATTTAAAGACAACAACAAAATCCTCTTGAGCAGTGTGTTCGTGGGTGAACAGGACCAATATCCATGGATCTAAGGCTGTAATCAGACACGTTTCTCAATGGAATCGCCTTCAGTTAGGGCACTAACGATTTCTTTAATGCGTCATATAATACCGGCTGTCGGCCTAAAGTCCAGAAAAATTAACTCTAAGTATTTAACACTGATACCTCTCCATATAAACCCCATAGAACAAATAACAAAATATGCAGCTATGGCATTTTATAGAATAAACAATACATTGGACATGGGCCGGCACTAAGGACTCGGTGATTGCAAATACCCCTTTGTATGAATGTGGCGTGTCTTCTCTCAGCCCAGTTTACACAGACTGAGGGGTTATCCAGGGTGACAGATGGGGAAGGACATTACCCAGAGGAGCCCAGCTTAAAATTCTTCCTGTGACCTTGGACGTACACTTCAGTTCTTGTTCTTGACACTAACAGGAATGAATGGGTCAGAGTCGTTACCTGGTTGGGACGGGGGGACGCTTGGGTATCACGGCTGGGACAGGGAAGGTGGGGAAGCCCGCCAGTCAACCCAGAGGCAAAAATTGGTGGGAAGCGGAAGAACAGGTCTATGCAGGCAGCCGTGCAAGATGAGGTTGTGCGCAGCCTGCCTCCCACCCAGGACTGTGTGCATGTGTGTGGGCGCTGTGGCTGGGACACCTCCTCTCATCGGTGCACCCTTTGTTGTTCCATCAGGCTTCACTTAAAAACCACGAGGTCAAGGATAAAATTATTCAGAAATCCAAGATGGCTACAGAACGCGCGACGTGCGTCTGGAAGCAGGAGCCGATGTGACTCCGCATATGCTCCCTGGTGCAGCAGGCTCTGGGTCCGGGCAACGCCAACCACGCACATTGATACGGACGGATCATTGTACTGGACGCATTATATTGCTTGAATCCTCACAGAGAGCTAACCGACTCCTTGTGTGTGATGTTAAGGAAAGGGCAAAGTCAAGTCAAATTAACAGGTCAAGTTTCCCAGTGCAGGTATGTAAATGCCCCCATCTCTCGAGGTCGGTAACTGAATGGTCAACCGGCAGGCATCAAATTCCTCCACTTCCTTGCTTTACAAAGCATGTTATGAGAGTCTGACAAGGACACACCGTGTGGGCCCCAGCTCACAGCTGCTGAGGCAGAATGACCACGTTAACACCATCCTTAAGGTTTTGTGTGCACTAAAGTTTGAGAAGCAACTAGTTTGCCTCACTTTCCCCCCAAACCTGAGATGAACTGAAGCAAAGAGAGAAAGTATCTTCATCTTTTACCACCAGTGTGATTATTCATCTGAGAAAAACCATGCTATAGAATGTGCACCAGAATTGGACACCACCGGTACATCAACTAGCTGGATGATTTCAAGCCTTGTAACACATTGATTTTATCTGGGATGAGCAGGTATGAAGTGTATCATAAAGGTTTTCTAAGTTGAAATTGATATTTCCCTAAATGGCTATATATTAAATGCCATATTAAATGGCTATATATTAAAAATGCATTGAGTAGCATTTGTTTTTAATCCCTGGCACAATCTTTCAAGCCAATTGGGGCTTTTTAGATATGACAAAATTGCTAAATATGGGAAAGTACGATCACTTAGGCCTTTTTCTTGTTTTATTGGTACAAGTCTAATTTATCTCTTTCTCAACTGGAGAACATATACTGTAACTATGTTTAAATTTCACAATTTTTCCTACCACGGCCTAGAGATATCACCTACCATATGTCACTATTTTTTTTTTTATTTGACCCTGAAAAAGAAATACTTCAAATACCCTTGGTATAAATTTAATTACAACTTGAAATACTAAAAACCTAATTTATGGTGGCACCACATTTTCATTGTAGTATACTTTAGGTGCACACCAGGCATGTCAGAGACCAGAGAATATCAATAACCCAAAAATAAATCAAAGTAAACCAAAGACATATTTTGAAATAAAAAAATGCAACAAGTAATTCAAAATTAAATTCCAGTTATGAAACACAAACCCTTTACATACAAGCTATAATGGGATTTTACCTATGCACTATATTTGTTTATTATAAGTTGATTTCTATGCATTTATTATATATTTATTTATTTTCATTTCCTCCTTACTTAAATTGTGTAAATCCAATTCTTCTTAAAAAAATAAGTTGCACTTATCTGTAACTACAGGAATTATAATACATTTTCTAAATAAATCAAAAACATACAAAAATCATTTTAATCAGTATTTGATATGATGAGACACAGGAAGCAGTTATATGTAGACCTTGATATTTGCAAAAAAATTTTTTTAACATTTATTTATTTTTGAGACAGAGAGAGACACAGCATGAACGGGGGAGGGGCAGAGAGAGAGGGAGACACAGAATCGGAAGCAGGCTCCAGGCTCTGAGCCATCAGCCCAGAGCCCGACGCGGGGCTCGAACTCACGGACCGGACCACGAGATCGTGACCTGAGCTGAAGTCGGACGCTTAACCGACTGAGCCACCCAGGCGCCCCAATATTTGAATTTTTTTAATGTTTATTTTTGAGAGAGAGACAGAGCATGAGTGGGGGAGGGGCAGAGAGAGAGGGAGACACAGAATCCCAAGCAGGCTCCAGGCTCCCAGCTGTCAGCACAAAGCCTGACACTGGCTTGAACTCATGATCCGTGTGATCATGACCTGAGCCGAAGTCGGACACTTAACCAACTGAGCCACCCAAGCACCCCTACCCTAATATTTGAACTGTAGACAGAAGTATCTTCCTTGTCTTGCTTCTCCGTGTCACTAGGTGTCCCATATATTTTAGAAGCTAACAACATGGAGATGTTTGTTACTTCTAGTAACAGTCCTAGTGATATCATCTACATATATTTACATGGAGATAAGTCAATAAATGATTGATAGGCTCATCCACAAGTATTTATTGAGCTACCCTGGACCGGAGCCAAGTATTTTCCATACATCATGCTTCTCTCCTAACGATGCAATGCTGGCTACCCTGGGAGTCAGTCAAGCTGAAGTGAAAACATTAGATTTATGTTATGAGTGGGGGTTTTAATGTTTGTTTGGGTTTAGAAAACCAGCACTCTAGCAGAGGGGAGAGTTCAAGGTGCGGCAGATTCAGACCCACAACCAGTTGGGGTTGAAGTGCAGCCCCAGACAGAAGTGTTCGAATACAGCAGAGCGGCACCAAGTCCTATGATTTACAGGATCGGGGTAAAACCCCTTAGAGACAGAGCAACCCTGCACATGAGGGACCCCAAACGGGGAAACCGGACAGGAGGGAGCCAGCATCCCAGCGCCAGAAATACTGGTAACAGTGAAAAGACAACAAGTCCTAACTGACAAGACAGAACAATGGCTTTCTGACCTTTAGGGCACAGAAGGAGGCATACTCAACAATCTTTGGTATGAAAAGGGTAGACTGTGTGTATTCAATCATTACACTAATCAACGTGTGAAATAAAGAAGGTACTAGAAGTGGCAAGAAGGTCCGTTTAAGTCCACACATGTATGCGTCATTCTTGAAAACACCTATAACGGGAAGAGTTTTAGAAGAACCTTGCTGGAGCAAAACTGACTTTTAATGTTAAGTCATGGGTGGTATTATCACTTATGTGCCAGATAAAATCATAAAACAAGTCCACTAAAAGCTAGCGATTTAGACACAGAATGAGACACGTAGGGAGGCACATACAAATAAAAGAACCCTGCTCTAAAACTTCTCTAAAATAAAGTCGTGACACGAAGCCATCTGGCAGGAAAAGTCAAAATTAATTTTTCAGAAGGAGAGGCATCTGGTAGAGTATATTGTCCCATTGTAAGCAAAAGTGTTGTAGAAAATATTTCTAGGTCTTTCAAGGCACGGCATATTTACATTTCATACCATACATGGTGATACAGCAAAGGGTATAAAGTAGGCTTCTAACAAGGTGGTTCCGAAGCAACCTGATTGAATCTTGAGGTATCCCGATCAAATGTGAAGTTCCTAAGAAGGTAATTGTTGGGTGTTCTAAAGATTTAGCCCTGCTGCCATAAATGAGCAACAACACAGGGTACAAGTGTTTTTATGTAGTGCGACGTTTATGCCATATTATACACAGATATACACTGGGATCCTTTCACTTATAAATGTGCACAGTTTGCAATGTGTTGATTTCTAAAGTTGGGATGAGATTTAGAAGACAGCCAAAGCAGTCTGTGTTTCTCCATGTGTCTACCCTCCAAGCGAAGGATATAAAACAAAGTCATTAAAAAGGCAAGGGTCCTAATTTGACCAAATCTACAGCTTAATGGTTTTGCTTTTGCCAGTGGAGCATCAGATGTGGGAATTATGAAGCAGATTACGGCAAGTAGCCTCCTCGGGTCTCCGGAAGGAATTGTAGCCGTTCTTCTAAACCCATTAGATAAAATGCAGAGAACAGTCTGCTTAAATTTTGAAAGTGAAAACAGTTTTGAAATCCATGATAAACATGTAATTTTTTGAAAGGTTTGGAGCAGGAAAAGTGGCCCTTTGTAGGTACAGCGGACAGACGTGGAGGACTTTCATCACCTCGGCACCGTCCTCGTTTTGGCCGGCGTGACGTGTGATTTTTAAAGGTCACGACTTAAAAAAGGAATTATGTCATGCCAGCTGCACTGCTCAAAACAATAATGAAGATGAAACAGAGAGCGGTAAGCTGACCTGAACGGAGAGACCACCAGAGCTGGGTTCGTGACAAGGACGGAGAGGTGAAGGAACTACGCAGATACAGGGGCATTATTAAGTACACACGGAGGCCACCATAAGCACCAGAGGGACCCCGTGTGATATCCCTTAATTTTGAAAAGAAAAGAATTGGGGGGCACATTCTTTTGCTAACTAAATTAATAAATAACGATCCCTTTGCACAAAACTGGTGGATAAAAAGCTGTCTTTACACGTGGGTAGGTACGTTACACCCTAAAACAGAAGTGTTACTGATCAGGTCTGTAACCCGTAAATGGAAACTTGCATTAAAGGCTCAGACGATGAGATGGAAAACTGGTGAATAAAGGCATCACAGCTTCACTTAGGGAGATGCCACGGGAGGTGACAATACATGAAATAAATGTCAAATGTTACGATCACACAGACATAAACCTAACGAGCGTCGCACTGCACACCTAGACTTTCATATTCCACTGTTTTATGAGTCAATACGTCTCTACGACAACAGAATGTGTACACAGAAAACCCCATTAACTAATAAAACAGCATCTGATAGAAAGAAAAGAAACTACTTTTTAAAATCATTGTCAAAGAAGTTTAGCATCGTGTGGAGCTAAAAATATTTTCTTCTTTTCTATTAAAAAAAATTCTTTAACGTTTATTCGTGTTTGAGAGACAGAGCGCAAGCAGGGATAGGACAGAGAGAGAGAGGGAGACACAGAATCCGAAGCAGGCTCCAGGTTCTGAGCTGTCAGCACAGAGCCCAACGCAGGACGTGAACTCAAGAGCTGAGAGATCATGACCTGAGCCCAAGTTGGACACTTAACTGACTGAGCCCCTAAAAATATTTCTCTTATCTGTAAACTGTGGGCCTGCTAAGTCCACATAATAAATACTTTCTGTATTCTTTCCACTTAGTAGATCATAAGAAATCTTCAAAGCATAAGGGATTGTATGTCCTGTGTCAAGAAAAGTCGTAGCATAAATTTGGGGGAAATAGAGATTCTATTTATCTCTCTTGGAGGTTTGGAAGTATTTTAGATATAAAGGCACAGAGAAATCCTGCAGTGATGAATCCTCCTCGACTTTATTTGAAGGGTTTCCAAAATGTCTGTGATTACAGGACCACTTCGGGCAGTGAACCACCCGTGGATAAGACAGGACAGGAGTGTCGGGCAGAACAGGTTGAGAAGCACTGACCTTGTCTCTCACTCATGGAGAGGAGGGAAGTGAGTGCTCAAGTCTGGAAAGGGCACGGCTGAGCTCCACCCTCCGAACACCTTCTGAATACTGGTGGATCACGTGTCCCACCACCACACGGCAGAGCTCTGACTGCATGTTAAGGTTAAAATGGTTCCTGGACCATCAACCTCATCAAACTACAGACTCCACGGGGACTCGAACTGGCTCCCCCTTCTTCATTAGTGCTATACGTTGAATACTTGTGTGTCTCCCTCCACACCTCCCCCCCACCCCCCGCAAATGCATTTGTTGAAGCTCTAATCCCCAACGTGATGGTGTCTGGAAGTGAGGTCTTTGAGAGATAATTAGGTTTAGATGAATTCATGCAGGTGAGCCTCTCCCGATGGGATTAAGGCCCTTATGAGAAGGGTAAGAGACACCTCTCTCCGGACGTGTGCACCCAGGAAAGGCCAGGTGAGCACACACTGAGAAGGTGGCTGGTTACGAGCCAGGAAGCAGATCGCCACCAGGAACCGAACCTGCCAGCATCTTGATCTTGGACTTCCCATCTTCCAGATCAGTGAGAAATAAATGTCTGTTGTTTCAGCCCCCCGGTCTGTGGTGTTTTGTCACAGCAGCCAGACCTGACTAAGACGTCTGCACACAGAATGCATCTAGTGCATGGACTGGAATAAGCATACACACATTGACCGAATTAATAAATGGATAAAAGGATAATACACTGTGGCAAAATGATCACAGTTATTAGCTAAAGTCTATCTTGGCTGCTAAACAACATGTTCTCGTATTTTCCATTAATAAAGAACAAACGCTATGAAATAGATCGTACTCTACCTATGTCTCCCTATGTCTCCATTACACAGCAGCGAACAGATTACCTGCCCCAAGTGACATATTGCTAAACACGCCTCTCACCCACAGTGAAAAGAGAAACATCCTGTCTTGGAGAAGGTCCTCAGCTACGTGCACATGGCTGACTTTCTATGCTTGTTTCATGAGCAGAATGACCACGTAAGCTAGAACTGAAAAAAGTTCCGTCCTCTTGGCCACAGAGATACTTATTACAAATTATAGAAACTGTTTTCCCACTTGAAAACTTACTAGATGCACATAGAGTTCAGAAAACTCAGAATATTACGTGTAGTTGAAATTTTTAAATGTCAAACCTTACACTTGAACTTAACCTCAATTACACAAAAATAAATATAATGGTATTTATTGGTGTTTCCAGGGTTTCTGAGTAAAAGGTCAATTATAGGTTTAAAATGATAACAATGGCAATAAAAACTATCTTGGATTGTTTAATTTATGTATCAGTTAGACTAGTGGAAATACGTATCAAATAAAATGTGGACATTTAATACCTGTGACTATATGTATACATAGGAATACTTAATGCATGTGTTTTTGCATGTTTTTGCTTTTCATTGAAGTAAGCAAATATAAAATATTCAGATTTCATTGAGGTTCTTATTATCCAATAGGCCAAATCATCAGATTAACTGACTGAATCAAGGAACTTTCAGAAAAAAAAAAGTGTTTTTAGCAAAATACACCCATAATTTTCATACTTTTCTTTTGGCATGATGTTTTATAACATTGAGCAATGTTCTTTGAGCCAAATCTGGTCGTGTTTATTTCTTGTTGTAGTAACTCCTTTCATTAGCCCTCCAGCTGAATATAGTTCCTCTGGCCTTTACAAAAAGATGTTACTGACCCATGATCAATAATAGTCTTCCACAATTTGCTTAAGGTGTAATACTAAACACTTTCATATAGATATTTGATCATTGTAAACAGACATTTGTGATATTTAGTATATAGGCTTGAGGAAACATTACAGACTAATACGAACATTCTTACAGAATAAAATATCTGTATGGTCAGAAGACTATGCAGATAAATTATACTAATGATATGACAAAGTATGAAATAATTTAACACGTTGGATTTTACATAACATCTGATGAGCACAATGTCAGAACCCCAAATGTAACTATACCTTAGAAACAAAAGAAAAGAAAAAACTGCAACAGTGTGCATTCAGGCCAAACATATTATTTGTTAGCAGATTAAGAAATTGGTAGCACAGTAGTAAAGCAAAGGTATAAATATATAAACATATATACATATTTTTTAAAATTCTCTGCTCTTTGAACAATGTGAATTAATTTAACTAGTCCTTCAACAATTTAACTCATATTTTTAAAAAAAAATACATCAATTCTAGGAGTAATGTCGGCAAGATGGCAAAGTAGGAAACCCCAGGGCTTCCTTCCCCCTTGGAGACACCAACTTAACACCAATACAGACAAACTCCCCCGTAGGAAATTTAGAAACCATTTAAAAGGTTCCTGAACCCTGGAGAAGCACAAAGCAAACTGCACTGAAGCTGGTGGAAAAGTTCATGGCCAGAGACTCTCTCCACGACACAGTGGGCATTACTGGAAGGAAAGTCCCAACTTCTGAGTTCTCCTTGTGGATGGAAAGATGACAGTGGAACATATACCCAATGATCTGACTTTTTACAGAGCTGCCTGAGGGACTGGTTTCTCTCTTCCTTGAATCTAAGGGTTGATAGGAACAAATGCGAAGTCAGTACCTCAGAACAAAGGCAATAATGTGGACTGGTTCACACCAGAATTTGTAGTACCATAGCCAGGAGGAAGGGGTGGCGGGGGTGGGGGTGGGGGCTCAAGTTGCAAGCAGCCATGGTAAGAGACACATCTAGGGGAAGCTCCTGATTAGCAGCCAGCAAACGTCTCCTGTCAGGAGATTACATGCGCAAGACCCAAGAGCACACATCCTAAGAAGAGGCTGGAGCACTCAGAATCTCTAGTTGGGCCAACAGGCGAAAGTCCACCCTCTACAAAACTAAATTGCAGAGACAACGAAATGTGGCTGAACAGAAGGTAAAACAAAATTGCAACAGAAGATGAAACAACATATGAAGAAATAAGAAAATGGTCAAATTAAAGGGTCAAATGAAATCTCTAGAAACCCACCATACAGAAATGGAGACGTGAATTACCAGGCAAAGAATTCAAAATAATGGTCATTAGACTGCTCAACAAATTACAAGAGAACACAGATAAACTACTCAACTCAATCAAGAAAGGGATATATGAACAAAATAAAAATATCAACAACAACAACAACAAAAACATGAAGAAAGACCAAACAGAAATTGTGAACGAAAGAATACAAGAACTGAATTTACAAAGCCATTAGAGAGGATCAACATTAGACTTATTCAAGCACAAGAAAGAAACAGCAACCTTGAAGAAGACAGGTCATTTGAAATTGTCAAGTCAGAGGAGAATAGAAGGCAGAAAAATGAATACAGTTTAATGGAATTATAGAAAACCATCAAACAGAACTCTATGTGTATTATGGGAATCCCAGAAGGAAGAAAACAAGAGAAAAGAAGGCAGAAAGTCTATTTGAAGACATAATGGCTGAAAACTGTCCAAATCTGAGGAAAGAAACGGGCATACCCATTAAATAAGTTTAAGGAACTCTAACCAGGTTAAATCTAAAGAAACCTACATTGAGACATACCGTAATCAAATTATCATAACAAGAAGACAATGAGAAAACATTTTTTTTTTCTCTTGTAAACAGCAAGAGAAAAGAAAACTGTAAGGTTCAAGGAAGTTTCTATCAGACTTCCAGTGGATTTTATTCATCAGAAACCTTGCAGGTTAAATGGACTCAGATGGCATATTTAAAATGCTGAAAGACAAAACACAAACAAACAAACAAAAAAACCCAAAACTGATAACCAAGAATACTATATCCAGCAAAACTGCCCTTCAGAGATGAAGAAGAAATTAAGACATTTCCAGATAAAAACTGAGGGAGTTCATCACCACTAGATCTGCCCCCAAAGAAATGCAAATTTATGTTAATGGATATGCAATATAAAAGGGTAATTTGTGTCATCAATAAAGAGGAGATATAAAGTAGAACAGATATAAAGTAGAATTTTATATGTGATAAAAATTATTATCATAAAATATATTATTGCAATTTTAAGAAGCCTCATGTAATTGCAATGGTATCATTAAAGAAAATAACTACATTATACACACAAAGTTAAATGAGAAATAAATTACAGCATATCACTACAAAAGTACAACAGAACACAAAAATCAGCAATAGGGGAAAAGAAGGGCAAAGAAGCTGTAAGACATACAGAAAATAGATGAATAAAATGGCAACAGCAAGTCCTTCCTCATCAGTGATTACTTTAAATGTAAATGAATTAAATACACCAAGTAAAAGACACAGACTGGCAAAATGGATAAAAAATAAGTAAGATCCAATCATATGCTGCCTACAAGACACTCACTTTAGATGTAAGGATACACGTAGACTTAAAATGAAATGATGTAAAAGATATTTCATAAGAGTAAGAAACTAACAAGATCAGGAGTGGCCACACTTACAGAGATAAAACAGCCTTTAAGGTGAAACTGTCACAAAAGCCAAAGATGGACATTGTGTGATGAGAAAAGGATCAACTGACCAGGAAGGTACAATTATTAATACAGATGTGACCAAAATTAGGATTCCCAATTATATGAAGCAACCATTGACAGAAGTGGAGAGAGAAACAGACACAGCACAACAATACTGAGAACCTTCAATACCCCATTTTAAGTTATGGACAGAAGCACCAGGCAGACTTTCAATAAGGAAGGACTCAAACAACACTAAACACCAACTGGGCCTAACAGATATTTACATAATACTCTACCCAAAAAAGCAGAATGCACATCCTTCTCAAGCACATATGAAACATTCTCCAAGATAGACCACGTGTTAGGTCACAAAACAAATCTTTTTTTTTTTTTTTTTTTAATGTTTATTCTTTTTTTTTTTTTTTTGAGAGAGAGAGAGAGCAAGCAAGGGAGGGGCAGAGACAGAAAGAGACACAGAATCGGAAGCAGGCTCCAGGCTCTGAGCTGTCAGCACAGAGCCTGATGCAGGGCTCAAACTCACAAACTGTGAGATCATGACCTAAGCGAAAGTCAGACATTCAATCAACTGAGCCACCCAGGTGCGCCAGGTCACAAAACAAACCTAAACTGATTTAAGAAGATTGAAATCATACAAAGTATCTTTCATTAATAGAATGAAACTAGAAATCAACAGCAGAGAGAAAACAGAAAAATAAAAACATTTTGTGGAAATTAACCAATGAATCCTAAACTCAACCAATAGGTCAAAGACCAAATAACAAGAGAATTCAGAACATATCTGGATAAATGAAAACAAAAGCGTGACATACCAAAAAGTTACAGCATGTGGTGAAAGTGGTACTACGAGGGAAATTACAGTGGTAAATGCTTATGTTAAAAAACGAATGAAGATCTCGGGTAAACAACCTGACCTTACACCTCAGGGAACTAGAAAAAGACAACAAACCGATCTATGATCCAACAGTCCCATTTTGGGGTATATATCCAAAAGAATTGAAAGCAAAAACTCAAAGAAATATTTGCGCACTCAGAGCATTATTCACAACATCCAAAAGGTGGAAGTAATCCAAATGTCCACTGAAAGAAGAAAGTGTGGTATATATACACAATGGAGTATCATTTAGCCTTAAAAAAGGGAAATCCTGTCACAGCCTAAAATATGGATGAACCTTGAGAACATTATGCCAAGTGAAATAAGCTGACCACAAAAGGACAGTGTATGATTCCACGATCTCTAAAATAGTCAAAATCAGAGAAACAGAAGGGAGAAAAGGGGTTTCCGTGGGCTGGAGGGAGGGGAGAAGGAGCGATATTGTTCAATGGCATACAGATCTGCAAGATGAAAAAGTTCTAGAGATCCGTTGCACAACAACGTGAATATATTTAACACTACTGGACCACACGCTTATAAATGGTTAGGACTGTTCAGTTTAACATTAACGTGTTTTTTTTACCACAATAAAAAACCAGCAGAGGTGGGATAAGAACGTCAGGTCTAGAGTCAGACACATGAGACAGCATGAACCGGGCCCCCTAGGTTGTACCTAACCCTACCACAGCATGGAAGCACAACACAGACCACAGCACGGACCACAGGGCATTTCAATCTCCTTGTTTACATCCCTCTCATTGCTCAGAACGAGCTCCTTACAATGGGTGACCATACATCTCCAAGAACTAGCAGAGTCTTAGTATAATTTTGTAAACAAATCCATGCACCACATGTATCTGTAGAAAATACAAAACGCTTCATAAATACGTAAAGATAAAAAAACGTTCACATACAATAGGGAATTATACAATTTTTATTTAAAAAATGGACAGTCAAAAACAAGATCACAGACCTACCCCTTGTCTCTTTGAAATTTCTCCCCCCTAACTGGACATTATCACCTAATAATTAAATCACATGAAAACAAGTGCATCAACACAATTTACTAAGTTCTACAGAGATTAAAGAAAGGAGGTGTGGAAGAAGGGCCATATTTCCCAGAATCCCATACAACTAGCAGTTTAATTGGGCTTACAGGCCATAAAAAAAAGTACTAAGGGGGAAAATGTGTTGTCACTGAAGCGTGTGGATAATCAATGCTAATACAAACAGAGGTCAAAGCAGTGACCGTGGATTGACATAGTACAGGCAGGCGTCATGGCTGGGGCAGGCTGAGTGGTTCTAGAAGCACAGGTGGGACTGTAAAGGCAGAGACACATGGGGGAGGGGTCGTTGGTGAGGAGGACACAGGAGCACTTGTGTGAAAATGGCAACGAACACAGTGTGGTGGACAGTGTCTGACCAAATTCAATGGCTTGAGGGGAAACTGAGTGATAAAACCCATTGACACGTTGGACAGAGGTGCCGTAAGAAGCAAGGGACACACTGTTGAGCCCCTGAAGGATTTCTGTCAGGTGACGAAAGTTAGGATCAAGGAGGCATGGAGGGATAAATCCCAGTGTGGCACTGGGTTGGAAAAGGGCAGAAACAGGACCAGTGGGACACTGTGGCCGTAGTTCAGTGTTAAGAATCAGGGGGATGTCAAGATTTAGGGGAACGCATGTTTTTAAATGAAAAACCCACCAGGGACCTAAGGAGAACATGCCCTGAAAGGCTTTCTTGCTGATCACGTATCTGGTACGGGGCAGTAGATCTGATGAGAGCCCGCTAGGAAAGGGCGTTTGCACTTCAGTTTTACTTACGAAATGGGACACAGAACATAGACAACTCTGATGAACAGGTGGAGGGAGCCTCATAGTTTGGGGAGTGGGAAACAGCCATGTGTCATCCCCCCTTCTAAAACTGCTTCCCCTTCTGACACTCAGAACTTTTCTTCGATCACCTACGTGACTGAACTCCGCTCCCCTGCGTCTAGAGCCTTGATCTAGACCATCTGATAGGACTGAGCATCTCATAAAAGATTAGCCGGTGGTTGGCTAAGTCACTGAGTCACCCGTAATTACTTATTCAAATTATGGCATCTTTATTCCCCAGCTAATTACCGTGGAAGATCTGTAAGACCGGCAGTAGAATATTCTTTCAACTTGTAACACCCAAGGGATGAATTTCTAAAATAATATCACGAGTTTTAAGCTAGTAAGAAGATCCTGAAGCCAATGGGATGATTAAAAACACAGAATAATAATTTTCGAGTGACCACAACTTGTCAATAAAGCAGTATACTTTTGCCTGTGGGACTCTCTTGAAGTGTCTGTTCTAGAAGGACAAAATCTCTAGATTTCCCCATTACACGGGCATAGAGGATCTGTATGTGTATAGATAATGACAGCATGACATCTAATAAATATTTCCCACATTATTTTTCCAGAGTTGGACTCAGAAACGCACTGTGGCTCAACAATTTTGTTTCTCCAGAGTACTCGCGGACTCAAACAGGCTAGGATTTAATGAAAGTGAGCTCACTGCAAAGCAAACCGAGCTACAAGATCACAAGGAGGGTGGCGGTGAAAAGAAAACCCAGTTCCCTGCCATTCTCAGAAATGTGTAGATCCTCATGGCAGTCTAGAACCAGCAGATATTCCAATCATGTTTGTCCGCCATTAATGTGCAAGCCCACAATACAATACTGAGCGATAAAAAGAAAACCATCACCATAAAATATGTGGTGCAGCATTTACAACAGGCGTTCGGATAAAAGAATCAATAGCGCCAGCGACTAACCCACGACGGAACAAAAGACAAAAGGAGAGTTGAAGGACCAAGTGGCTTTCATTAGCAAACTTCCTCACTCCACAACTTTTTAAGTATTTTAATCATAAAATTAGTAGAAATCAACAAAATATTTCGGGTATTTGTGAAAATTAAATTTGAATAAAAATCCCTTCTATTCCTCTATTACTTAATCACATGAAAACAACCGGATGTAATTTCAGAACTCTGAGTATGTGCGGCATGGTGTGACTGACTCTGGAGAAGTCAGGATTTTACGTCACGCCATCCTGGCAAACAGCGCTCAATTCAGATACATCCTTCAAACCCAAACTCTAGGGCCTTCTGACTTCCGCTTTATCCTCACTCTCTATGTCCGTCCGGGATACCATCTGGTCTACCCGCCATCTGCATGTCAAATCCTTGTCTCTCCACATATCCCCTCCTCCTCGGAGCCACGTCACCCCTCCTGGTGACTGCAAAGGGCCTACCCAATACAGATGACCCTCTGTTATTGCCACGGCCCCACACCGCCTGTCTCTACTCAGTAGCTTAATCTGTGTGAAGGACACACCAGATGATACCACTTCCCCGATGGAACCCTTTCAACGACTTCCGATCGCCCTTATGACGAAGTCCGCGCTACAAGGCGCTGTGGTTCTCCCCCTTGCTCACCCTTGGGCCTTATTTCTACCTCTCTTCTTACTGTTCACGCTGCTCCCTCTATTCTAGACTCTTGTTCTCTTCACTTTCATGTGTGTGCTAGACATGCTTCCACCTGGGCTCGCTGTGACCATAGTTTCTTTGGACTCTAATGCTTTCCCCTAAGTGTTTTTGTGACTGACTACTGTTCTTCCACCCTTCCTTCAAAACGTATTTTCTAGCTAAAACAGAGCACAGCAGTCATTCTGTATGTCAGAGCTCTGTCTACTTTCTACAAGGCACTTTGCACAATCTGTAACCATCACGGACACGCTAGGTTTTCTCGTTTGTTATGCCCCCCGCTAGAACTTAGATACTATGTGAGCAGAGACCACGTCCGCTTGTCTTGTCATGACTCTGTCCACGGAGCCCAGAGCATGCCGTATATGACAGACGTTCGGATAATTCATGATGAATGCAGGGATGCCCACAAATTACTTTAGCAGGAGCACGAATGAGCGAGGAGGGAGGAACGACTATCACCCAGGGGTGGAATGAAGGCAAAACGTGCACGTTCTGTGAAAGCCACTCCACGTAGAGAACAATCAAACACAAAAGTAGCCTCAAATGACTCACACGGGCAGATGCACCAAACGACAACAGTTCATTTGAAACCAGACTCGTTTTCAATTCTGAGTCACGAGCGGCCTGAGTAGCAGCATGATTGATTTAATGCTTGACGATTCCCCCGAGCAGCATCCAGAAGGCCAGCTGACAAATACACATTAGGCCAGGACCCACCTCTTAAATAAGTGTGGGAGCAGTAGGACTCCACAGGTGCAATTTTAAGATAAGTCCTCAGTTCGATACATGGCACTCTTGCCCATTCACAAATTTAATGCCTAAAATTCCAAAGACTATAGAGAAACTTTCGTTCAGTGCTATATTTGCTTCTAGGTGAGTTTTTAAATAATATTTTCTGTTGCCTAGCTTACTTTATTGTAACAGGATGGTATATAAGACATATAACATGCAAACCATGAGTTAACTGCCTTGTTTATGTCGTCGGTAAGTCTTCTGGTCAACAGTAGGCTATTAGTCGTTCAGTTTTGGTGGGTCACAAGTTACACGCAGAGTTTCGATGACTGGGGGTTTGGCACCCCTTAACCCTCACACTGTTCAAGGATCAACTTTAAAAACTTCTGTGGTCCTCGGTAGAGTTAGAACTTGATAGAAAACTAGGAAGACATGAATAATCATCAGTTGATGTGACTTGAACCAATTTTTAAAGGATTAAGGGAGGCAATCTTTGTTTGCCAAACTGGAAGTTAATAGAGGTGATTCTTGGAAAGAAGAACATTTAGAAAAAAATCTTATGGATTTTTAGTATATAAATAAACACAAAAAGGGGCTTGCCATGAAGTGATTAAGAAGATAACTTCACTATACCTTTGAATGAGTACTGGTTTACGAGATGTTCACTAGGTGGGAAGCAGTGAGCTTTAATCTCTGAGTACACAGAGTGAAATCTCTGTAAACACAGTGACAGTTAGATTGAAGCTCATTCTTGTTTAATTTCTCATCCCCTGTGATTTTATTCATGCCCAGCATTCAAGCTGAGAAACCTTATTAGTATTAATGTAATACTAAAGTGCCATTGAAACATTCATTAATAATTTGCAGGTATTTATAAAGATCATTGTAATCATTGTAATCGAATCAAAGTTGTCAATATTCGATTGTGGTAACATCCTACTAAAAATATTTAGTACTTTTGATTTCAAAAAGCTCAGTGCATTTTCCAGAATTCAATCTTTATCTAGATAGTTCGTTCTGAATTCCTGTTTTGAAATGAGTACACAAAGGAAATAAAATATGGTACCTACTGAATCACTGAACACAAGCAGGAAGGAAATTAATGTGGCTAACTGTATTATATTCTCCACATTAGGTAAAAAATTGATACATGACCGTCATGCCAAGTTCATTTCTGCGTTTTGAAGACAACTTCCTTTGCAAATTGTAAGTACCTTTTAGAATACAGAACAAAGGAAATCATCTCTTTTAATTACTACATTTTCCTTTTTAAAAAGAAAATTATGTAAATAACATCTATTTCCTTTTTGCTTGTATTGCCACAAATTCAAAGCTACATTTAATGCTGAATGATGTCATTTCTTTTATTCTATGTGTCCAGTACATTTATACCTTCCTCCCTTGTTTCGTTGAATCAAATTATTTGGAAAACAGGTCATTTTAAAGGGAAATTAGACAATCTTATCTTTTTGTCTGACTACATACCTTTTGATGAGGTCTTATATACATTGATGATCCGTAATCTTGTTTTCACTATATGCTTAACTACCGATTATATAAATACATGTGAGAAGGACTTAGTGGGCTATCAGTTCTGAACTGGTTGCACTTGAAATAATAACACTGTATCACAGAGCGCTCTAGACAAACGAATGCTTAAAAAACACTGATGTCAAAATCAAATCTATAGTAAAATATGTTACAAATATTTTATAATGGTAGATCATCACTTCAACTAATGACAATAAACACAGTGCTAAAATGTGACAAATAACAAACCTCCAGCTAACCCTCCCTTGTAAAGGAGTAACACGCAATTCAAACAGTGAGACTCACTATATTTTCTTCTCTATCAATTCTCCTTTTCTTCCTGATGGTAACTACACACCACTGATCCAAACTCCAACCGGTTTCAGAATAAATATATTCTAAATGTACCAATTACTGCAATATTTTTGTCTTATTCTCCCCTATCCTTTCATGTGATGCTGTCATTGTCATAGCTTGTATGTTCCTGGTTCTGATCCACCAGTATAGTCTTCTCTGTCTGTGGCCAGATCCCTAGACATGGGACAATGGCCTTCACATCGGGCCGTGTTCATAGCTGGGCTACTATTTCAAGAATGGGGGCACCACAGGGCGCCTGGGTGGCTCAGTCGGTTAAGCGTTCCACTCTTGATTTCAGCTCGCTCATGATTTCACTGTTCGTGAGTTCCAGGCCCATGTTGGGCTCTGTGTTGAGCCTGGGAATCTCTCTCTTTTCTCTCTCTCTCTGCCCCTTCTTTGCTTGTTGGCCCTCTCTGTCTGTCTCTCTCTCTCAAAATAAATAAATAAATGTTTAAAAAAAAAAAAAAAGAAAGAAAAAAAACTAAAGAATGGCTCCCGTGATGTATTAGAAGATATGTGAAGTCTATAGCGCACCATAGCTTCTCTGTCTTACTTGCCTTCCAGGGGCCAAATGTTGTATGTTAGAGACTCCAGAAATATTATACTAGCTCCACTGGGTTTCCCAGTAGTGAATGTTGACAGGAAATAAAACGAAACAAACAATCAAACAAAAACGCATGATAAAAATGCTGAAATAAAAAAGTTCCTATGTACGCAATTTTGGTGCTGTTTTCACCAAGTGCCACGCGTTAGCACCAAACGGGCTTGCATAATTGCAGCAGCCTTGTGCTGGAGGTAAAATTCACTCATGGCTTCGTCATGCTAACTCAGGACAGATGTATTCAGTGGGGTGTTGTAAGGTTTGCTGCAGAACTGAGGTTAAATATCTTCCAACTTAGCGAGGCAGAACTATGTATCGGGTGCACCCGAATAATGGTGTAATTTAAAAGAGAAGGTTTTAATCGTGGAACGTATGATTATTAAATAAGCACGGGTACATGTAAAAATCAGAATAGTTTCTATTCAAAAATTTCATAATGGGGAACAGCTCTAGATTGGATGGACTTATTCTGCTAATAATGTATCTGTAATATAAACATATTATCCAATGTAATTCTATAATTTATCTGTAAGTACTTGTAAAATTTTCACAGTTATGATGAAAATCCTATATTACTGTGTTACAATTATGTACGTGTTACATGGATGATAGACATAGATAGACCATTTTTTCCACAATGAGCATTTCAAGGGGTGCCTGGCTGGCTCAGCCAGTACAGCATGGAATTCTTATCTCAGGGTCGTGAGTTCAAGCTCCATGCTGGGTGTGGAGCCCACTTTAAAAAAAAAAATCGTAAAAAGGAGCATTCAAGAAAAGCTTGTCCCTGGTTAACCTAAAAGAATAACTTTGGTATTTATATATTTATCTTTGGGCAAGGGGAAACCCACAAAAGGATTTCCACTCCCACACAGGATATAGAAATCTGAAAAATAAAACACTATTTTCACTTTAACAACGAGAAAAATCTAAACTGCGAGGTCCTAACGTTTCTTGAACTCGTCCAAGGGACGAGGTAGCAGGTACCCAGGTGACAGCAAGTGCAAAGAACAGCCTGTTCCAGGAGATCCAGGACATGAAGCTGTCTCTGTGACAAACACAGGACAAACACGCATGGGAAAGAATGAACCACTCAGGCCATCCTCTTGGCAAACTGCCAAAGGTCCGGAAGGGGGTCAAATAGCTCGGGGACCCAGACACAGTGGGGTGTGCCCTTCTTTATTTCAAATAAGACAAAGACAAACACTCCGACAGGGTGCATGGCTTCAACCTTATTAGCTCTCCTCCCACCAATTCCAGTGAAGTCAACCAACCCTGGTCTATTGCTGTATATGGCACATATCACGTATGTCAATAGACACGCTTATGTTCATATATATCCAACCTTCTCTGCTCTTTCCTGCCGAGTTCTAGAATGGCTACCACCAGACTGTTCCCCAGCGGCAGGTTCGTGCCACGCACCCTCGGCTCAGATTTCGTAATTTCCAGGGTAACCCAGCATCATCATTGCCTACATACATCTTTAAGGTTCCATGGTATTTGCTTATTTGTTTTGTTCTGTTCTGGTAGTTTTTCTGAAGAAAAGAGCCCAAAGCAAGGGTGACAACCGTGTCCCTCTGTGTAGCCGTGTCAAACTTCCTACCCAGATAGATAAAAGAAAAGAAGGACGGGGGCGCCTGGGTGGCTCAGTCAGTTGAGTGTCTGACTCTTGATTTCGGTTCAGGTCCTGACCTCACGGTTCGTGGTTCAAGCCCCGCGTCAGGCTCTGTGGGGACAGTGTGGAACCTGCCTGGGGTTGGCTGTCCTTCTCTCTCAGCCCCTCCCCCATTCACGCCATCTCTGCCTCTGTCAAAATAAATAAATAATTGCTTAAAAAATTAAAAGAAGGACATCTGGCTTCCAGAACGTGGCGCGCTCAACTGTGCCGATCTTTTGAGCTTCCGCTCGGACCCCGCAAGAGAACCCAGATCACCCGTATCTGATCAGACCTTCCTGGAATTGCTTTCTCAGTCATTAAAATTTTATGCTTCATCCCCTCAGATAAAAATGTTTGTTTTCTGTTGGGGAAATTCCTATCAGTGCTCATCTGGAAAGATGGCCCATCATCAGTACCGGGGCCAGGCGCTCACTTCTGGATGAGAAACTGAAAGTCTTCACGGAGAAGCAGGTGAGGATCAGCGATCACAGCTCTGGTTTCAGTGCCAGACAAGCCGCATCTCCAACACCGACCTGCAGGCTTCCTTCCCTTCCGCGTGTCCCCCAACTACTCGTGACCCTCGGCGTCACTGTTCGTCAAACGCAACAGTGCAGGCGCTGCTTCTGCCTTTGGTAAAGCGCCTTCGTGACGAAGGGTCTCTGGGCATTCCGCGGGTCACAAGCAGGGTGACCAGAGCCTGTGCAGGCTGAAGACACTGCCTTGTGTCCTTTCTCCTGTAAAAACCGGGCGTACCTCAAAAAGAGGGCTTTCTGAGGACAAAGCAGGAAGGAGCTGTGACATGTTTAGACCTGGCATAGGGCGGGGGCTTTTGTTGTTTTTACTATGATCTCACGGATATCAATTTTAGGAACAAATCTGGATTTAGAGGCTTGTGGACAGGCGGTACCTATTTTCAGGTAGATGCAAAAATAGGTCAAGAGATTAAAAGTATCAGACAATCTCCGGGCAGTTTATTTCCACGGTCCCTATACTGTTTGCTGTTGGCCTTCTTAAGGTTAATTCTATGAACACGTTCTATAACCCACATTTTAAACTCTGCACGTAGAATGAGAACAGAGAAATGAGCGCCTGTAGATACACAGAGGGTAAGGGAACACACGAACGACACAGGTGGTATCAGAATGGTGCTGGCATCGAAAAACAGCCACTCCAAGCAGATCTTAAGAAACAGGACTGTAGCATTAGGTTTGGCCAATTAAAATATAAGCACGTCCCGCGTCAGGCTCTGGGCTGATGGCTCAGAGCCTGGAGCCTGTTTCCGATTCTGTGTCTCCCTCTCTCTCTGCCCCTCCCCCGTTCATGCTCTGTCTCTCTCTGTCCCAAAAATAAATAAAAACGTTGAAAAAAAAAATTAAAAAAAAATAATATATAAGCACGTTAAGTAATTAAGCAAGGCTGTGGATTTGTAAATAAGATTCATTTTGGTGAGAAATATCTTGGTGTTCCTCTTCTAACGAAGTGCATGGGCGGGAAATAGAGTGAAAGGCAGACGATTATATTGTTGAAGCTGTAATCGTACGTCCTCGTAACTGCAGACTAATCATTTCACTAGCACCTCTCTTTATGAGAAGTAAGTGAAAAGCCTGAAGCCACAAGATAAGTTTGGAAGAAAGAGATAAGAACATTCATCAGTTCTAACACCGCTGAAAGTATTAGCGAATTTATTAGCGCTATCATAAATGAGGTTGATAGTTTCCTATCTACAGATGTTCACGAAATGCATCAGACTGGCAGATTTTTTCCAGACATTTCCTACGTAAATAACACCCACAGCATCCTTTTACACTGTCACCAAAGGAGTCCTATTCAAATAAATTGGAATAAACTTGCATACAAATGCCTGTAATAAGTAGGGAAATTTAACCGAAACGGGAAACAGCCCTGTGGTTTGTGTCTGGTCCGGAATATTTATCATCAGCTGGAAATCTGGCCTTTCAAAAACATGCATGCATTTTCGTCTCGGCGAACTGTTTATCTCCATTCAAAAGATCACTTATTAAAGCCATCCATGTATTTGCTTATTTGCAACCACTTATTAAAGGAGATGGATATCGACATTAAGCATTTTTAGCGCTTGAAAACACGTCCTAAAATAAACCTGGCTCTCACTGGAAAGTCTTACTTCGTTTTTACAAGGTTTACCTGCGTCATCAAACGCCAAAGAAGATTTGTGAATCTGACCTTTGTCAACCCATTTATCAGACTATTAACTCACTTTTCACATTCATTTTTAAAAGGTTAGCGTCTCCTTCGCGACACCTTCTTCCAATTAAAATGAGTAATACACGAAGCGGGCAGCGGGCAGCGAGGCTCTGTGATAGCCCTGCACCACCCACTTTGGAGGCCCTGTGACCATAATCGGCTTGGAAATGATGACTTTCTGGGTTTCTGGACGCTAATATAAACACCACTCCCAAGAAAACCAGGAATAGCACACACGGTTACTTTTTGTGCTTCTGAACAATTTTTCCAGACACGAACTTCATTTATCCAACGATTCCAGATACTAACTGACATGTCCTCATTAGTTTGCTCTTTATACTATGTATTTCGTGGGGGCAGATTTTGTATGACCCAATTTCATGCAACTTGGAGAGTCGTTTTGGGACGAGGATATTTTACTATGTAATGAGGGCACGGATTTGTTTTTCCTTTCAGAACATGACTCGATATAACAGCGGAAGCCGGATGCAGAAAGAGGGGACCTTACTTTTGTACTCCAGGTGAAAGCCCGCGGCTGCCACGCTAATGTCAGACTGGAAGTGGAGACAGAGCTGATTGGACGTGCTGTTCAGAAGAGCTGGGACCGTGGTTCCTGAAAGAAACAGGTGGGGGACTTTAACATCACAAATGCATTCACTTTTCTCTAGAAAAAATATACGGGTTTATCTGTTCAGGTTTACAAAGCCCTGCGGTCTGTCTGATCGCAACCTACTGAATCTGAGTACGGGCTTTGATGCTTCTGTCCTTTGGCGCCTTTCTCTTGTGCGAGTACAGCAAAAAGTTGCACATCTCTCTGCCCTCCTCAAGCTGATGTGACGTCTCTCTAACATATCAGGGTACGAACACACAAATTCTTACGTTCTACCAGGCACTGGTGCACTGGCTTTTCAAGTGCCATTCTTTTAACAACACAATCATTTTGTTTGTCTGTTTGTTTGTTTGGTTTTGACTTGAACGAAGAGGGAAAAACTCAAATGAGGGGCATCTGGGTGGCTCAGTCGGTTAAGCATCTGACTCTTGGTTTCTGCTCAGGTCATGAGCTCATGGTTTGTGAGTTCGAGCCCCGCATCAGGCTCTGCGCTGAGAGTGCAGAACCTGCTTGGGATTCTCTCTCTCTCCCTCTCTCTCTGTCCCTCCCCACCTCTCCCTTTCTCTTTCTCTCTCTCTCTCTCAAAATAAATAAATAAACTTAAAAAAATCTTTTAAAAACCTCAAAAGAGCAAGTCTTATGGAGGTTGGGGGTGCAGTTAGCCTGGGTGGACCGATCCGAAATACTGAGAAAATGCTCCTTTTGACTACACATTCTCTTTTCCGTCCTTGGGGGATCCAAACTGGAGAATGTTCCCACTGAGATCTGCAAACGATTCCAACTGAGCATGCGGGAAGAGGAAAATACAGGTGTAGGACATGATGCTTGCTTTCCTTAAAATGTATTGACTTGTGTTGTGACGAACAAAAAGTCAGCAGGAGACGTATCGATGGCAGGGACAAGCGTGACAGAAGAGCGGACACTGGAGGGGGCTGAGGACAAGGAAAATGCTCCTCGATCAGAAGTGTAAAGTATTCTGGGAGGATGTACTAAACATGGGAAATGGTAAGCGAGTTTAAATCCCCTTGTGTTGACACGCACGTGCTTCGAGATGAGGGTGAACCTCATCACGGCACAAGCAAAGTACTACAACCAGCCGCACTGGACAGAACCCTGCTGTGGAAAGAAGGAAACGCTGTTTTAAATAACGGAATAAGGAAATGAGTCCATAATTACGCAAGACAGATGAACGTGACTGCAGAGGGAAGATTCTCCAGCATCCTTCTCTCTGTTGCCATGATCCTGTTTCTTCCACCAGCTTTCCGTCCACAAGCCAGGTACAGACGCCCGCTGCCCTCACCTCTCCAGGTATCCAAAGGCCCTTTGCGGGCGGAGCGTGCAAACCTAAGTCATAATCTATGCCTGTAAAGCCTGGCCAACCTCCTGTGTCCCCATGTCAGTCAACAAGCGGTTAGCATCTGCTCATGGCCCGTCACAGGCTTCCTTCCCCCTGCGACCCCGCCCTGCCATCTGCCAACAGGCCCCCCCTGGCCAGCCTCCTCAGACCCGCCCCCTTCACCGCCATCACCCCAGGGCCAGCCACCAGTGCTAGGAGTACGGTGAGTGCAACGCTCTCCCGACCTGTTTTCTGAATCTCCCGCTGCCCTCAGCCAATTCATTCTCCACCCAGGAGTCGGAAAGCTTTCTTTTTTTAATGGACATATGATTATTTCATTCGGAAATTCTCATGGATTTTTGATGATCTCAGGATGGAATTGCAGCCTCCTTGATTTGACCTGAGACCCTGCATGATCTAACCAATGTCTATATTTCTAGCTTCTTCTCTTTCACAACGCATGTTTTCTGTTGGAGGTGTTCCCATAATTGTAGGCCTATGATGCTCTTTCTCTTTTCTTTTGACCCATTTTACCCTCTTTAAAAAAATCAATTGTAACTAACATACATTTTCATATTAGCTTCAAGTGTACAATGTAGGGGTTCAACAATTCTATACATCACTCAGTGCTCATCGAGATAAGCGGACCCTCGATCCCCGTCATCTATGTCACCTGTCTCCATATCCTCCTCCCCTCTGGTGACCATCACCCTGCATCTAAGAGTGGTTTTTGTTTGTTTCTTTTTTTATTTGTTCATCTCTTTTGTTTCTTAAATTTCACATGTGAGTGGAATCATTTGGTATTTGTCTTTCTCTGACTGACTTATTTCACTTAGCATCATACCCTCTAGATCCAACCATGTTACTGCAAATGACAAGATTCCTTTCCTTTTTATGGCTGAGTAGTATTCCAGTGTGTGTGTGTGTGTGTGTGTGTGTGTGTGTGTGTGTGTGTGTGTGTGTATGTGTGTGTGTACATCTATGTTATCCATTCATCTATGGGTGGACACTCGGGCTGCTGCCATATCTTGGTTATTGTAGATAATGCTGACTTGGGTCAGAGAGAAGAGGCCTCAGAGAGAAACTTAGGAGGAAGAGGGAGGAAGGCGTCCACGGCACCCACTTGTTGGCCTGACTCAAGACCTGTCCACATCAAGACAAGAAAGAGACCTCCACCAAAAACACCGATTTTTACCCATTTTTGTTCATTGTGTATGATGTTTGCTGTCTTCTCTCTCTGGTATTATTTTTGTGTTCTCATGTACTTTTTCTAGTGGTTTCCCAACTTTAAAATATTTCAGGTCCAGGAGAGTCAACATACAGTGTTTTCTGTATAGGTACAGTATAGTGATTCAACACTTTCCACACCAGCCGGTGCCCTTCACGACAAGCATTTTAGTAAGCGTGCTGCCGTAACAAGTACCAGTTTTGTATTTTTAGATAATCTTTGCAGAAAGAATGACATGTTTACCATTGATCTAACTAGTCTAACCAAATCAGGTTAGTCTAACCAAATCTAACTAGTCTAACCAAATCAGTAATGCAGATCCTGTCATTAGGATGCTATGACATCCTAATGTCATATCAGGTGACATGATATGTCAAATCAGGTGCTATGACAGGATCTGCATTACTGTCTGCCTGGTTTTACCTGCAATTTGGGGTAACCGATGACTTTTTCTGCTGCATTTTTAATTTTTATTTATATTTATTTATTTTAGAGGGAGAGAAAGCATGAGTGGGGAGAATGGCAGAAGGACACACAGAGAGAATCTCAGGCAGGCTCCATGCTCGGCGCAGAACCCAACACGGTGCTGAATCCCACGACCCTGGGATCACGACCTGAGCCGAGATCAAGAGCTGGACGCTCAACTGACTGAGCCACCAGATGCCCCGACTCAGACTCCTTTGAACAGTGCTGCCCTTCCTTGCTTTCTGCCCATGCGTCTTCTACCAAAGACCAGACAACGACCCAGTTACCTTCTCCTCTAGATACGACCCAGGCCACCCTCGTCTGTAGCAACACAGCTTTTCTCTGCCTTCACGTGTAGGACGACACTCCTCTGCAGGGCTTCCTGCTTGGTTCAGTTCTTTCAAATTTGCTCTCTTCGGGAGACGAGACCCTAACTTCTACTTTCCAAAATTTACTTCACAGCCTTCAGGGCCCAGGAGAGGAATCTGTACATACAGGTATTTACTGTACATTGTTCAACTTTTTGGTTTGCTTGTCTTTGGTTGGCTGAGTTACGGTGTGGTCAGAAAACCTGCTTCCACACCTGAGTCCTGACACAAATTAGCTCATCACCACAAACATCTTAATATGCTCCAGTTCCGTAAAATGAAGATGATATATGTATTTTAAGTTTGTTTATTTTTTGAGAGATAGAACACAAGTGGGGAGGGGCAGAGAGAAGAAGAGAGTAAGAATCCCAAGCAGGCTCCGTGCTGTCAGCACAGAGCCTAACGTGGGGCTTGAGCTCACAAACCACGGGATCATGACCTGAGCCGAAGTTGGATGCTTAATGGACTAAGCCACTTGGGTGCCCCTAAAATGAACATGATATTAAGTCCCTTACATGTGAGTAATAAATTGCCACGTATGTGACAATGCTGTGTGAGTGAGGTTCCCTCTACGTGTTATTACTGATGGTAGCAAGGCCTGAATGACTTTGTTTGTAGCTCTAGGATGACATATAACCACTCGCTCCTCTACAAAAGGTGCCGGATCTTGACGCCTCGGGGAGCACACCAGACACACGGGTACCAATTAGCGAGGTAGGCCTGGGAGGGTGCCGTGCGGGGAGAACCTGGCCCCAGCTGGAGGGAGGGCAAGCCACACCTGCCGTGAAGGAGCGCCCACGGGGGCCTCTCTAGACTGCACTAGACAGGAAGTTATTCCCAGCACACAAAACCCAGCTGGGAGATGTTTTCAAAAGCGTTGCCACAGGCAGTATATTTTTGATCATATTGTTTTACTGTGACCTAGATAGAGCAACACCTAACACAGAAAACTGAGAAATGGTATTAAAGCCTACAGATTCTACTCTCAGCACAAATTGGTATGAATTTTGATCTATTCTATTCATTTATAATTTATAGCCTGCCTACTTCCAAAAATGATTGTAGATGGCTTAGAACACAAGCCATATATATATACATATGTATACGTATACATATGTATATATACATATATACATATGTATATATATGGCTGTTCAAACACATTTTTTTAAAAAGTTCAATTCATTCAAGAAGCCAATTGTTTTTCCCAAAATGTGTACCTTTAACAATTACTCGTTCTTGTTTGTTTTTACTCAATAACAAACTTTTAAAATGGGTTCAATATTCTCTTATAGATATTTTTTAAAGTACCATAGAAATAAAGAGTTTAAATATTGATTATACTTCTAAAAGTATTGAAATGTTAAGACTGATTTATAATCCTTTTCCCATATAAAATTTTTAAAAAGCTCCTGTTAAAAAATTTCAAATCATTAAAAAAAAAAATCAAATCATTTGTACCTCAAAAAGATTCAGGATGCCTGGTTCAGTTGGTCAAGGGTCCAACCCTCGATTTCAGCTCAGGTCATGATCTGATGGTTCATGGGATCGAGCCCCACGTCGAGCTCTGTGCTGACAATGTGGAGCCTGTGTGGGATTGTCTCTCTCTCTCTCTTTCTCTCTCTTCTGCCCCTCACCCACTCACTCTCTGTTTCCCTGTTTCTCTCTCTCTCTCTCTCAAAATAAATAAATAAACATTAAAAAGGTGCAAATATAGCACGAAAACACCACATATCCACTGTGTCTTTCTATACTCCATAATAATTACATTTATCTCTATTACTAATTTATATACGTGTGCGTATACGACATTATTTTATTCTAAACAATTTGTAAGTTACAAATGTGATGGCCCACTTCTTGTAAAACTTCAGTGTGTGTTCCTTACAACAGAACATCTCAAATCAAAGAGAAACTAACACAGACACGGTAGTTCCAAACACGCAATCCGCAGATCTCATTTGATTTCCCCCAATACTGGCTTTCGTAGCAGAAGGATTCTGTCCGTGATCACGCGGCGCGTTCAATCTTTCGCTCCCGTTTTCTTCCATCCAGAAGAGTTTCTTCGTCTTTTCACGCCTTTAACAACTCGATACTTTCCGAAAACACAAGCACGTTTTTTGAGTGGAATGTTTTTCAGCTTGAGTCTGTCTGATGGTCTTTGCTATTCGACTCGGCCTATGCATTTTTGGCAAGAATGCTAAAAGCTGACACCGTGTCCCTGCCTGGTTGTCTCATCTGCTCCACAACCGGTCTTGGGGGTGCGAGGGGGCTGTTGTGCTCGGGCTGCACAGGCTCCTTCGGGGCAGTTCCTCCAAACCCTGCTCTCGGCGCACCATGTTGGTGTTAGATGGGCCGGGACGGGGGTGCTTTCCAGCAGCGCAGGTGCAGCCCCACGAGGCATCAAGCTCTCGGATGTCCGCTTGCTTTGACAGCGGGTCCATCAGTACACCCGTTCATACCATGTCCGTTACTGGCGGCCCCACCACTGGCGCTGGGCCAAAGTGGAATCTGCCGGGCTTCTCCCCTCCGGAGTTCCTACTCTCCCGCTCTCAGTGAGAACCAATTAGGCGGGGAGATGCAACGAGACCGTGAATGCGCCGTTTCTCATCAGAATTCGGCCCAGCAGTTCTGGCACGCATGGATGTTGCAGTTTGAATTGCTTGTCACTGGAGCAGTTGCCAAATGATGATCCTCTCATCCCACCTTCCATCCAGACGTATTAGTTTGCGTGCTGGGAGGGAAATCGTTCTTCTTCATTCATTTCGTTTGTGCATGTAGCTACTTATATTGGGATGGACTCATAGATTTCTATTTTATACACAGCAGTTCAGTGTGTGTGTGTGTGTGTGTGTGTGTGTGTGTGTGTGTGTGTAATGTTTTTTTCCTACCAGAGCCCTGAAAAATGAGGCTTCATTTCTCTAAGAATATTTGCTCCTCTAGGGAAAAACAGTATTAAGTTGATATCCAGAAACTCAGCGTTGGGTGCCAGAGGGGTTCTTGGCTACCGGGGTGCTGCATGACATCTGCCAAAAGACAGAGGTGGGAAATACGCGCACGCGCACACGCACACACACACACGTGGGCTTACATGTGTAGTTTCATCTATACATACTAAAACCACGAGTTTGCGCTGAGACCTCTAATTCAAATCCAAGTAGCCTGCCTCATTTCCAGGTCTCTAACTCCTTTAGCAAATACGGAGAAACCTGGTTCTCACTGCCGTCACTGTATTACTCAGGTCCTCAGTTCCCACGTACGTACCCAGCCTTCTGATCTGACCAGCTACCGTCTTGCTCATCCACTCTGTGGGGTCCCGACTGTTCCAAACACACCCAGCAAGCACATGGGAAAAGAAAGGCAGTCACAATGAAATCTTAAAATTCATGCCATCCCTCACAAAATTAACTCCAGCTAGGAAGATACCCTGCTGTGTGCACTGGGTCTGAAACCATTCATCCTTCATGGCCTCAGGAGTCTGTCCGATAGTGACTAAAGAGAAGATCATAGCCAGAAGCAAAATAAAGCTCTTCTTTTTAAATCCGGACAAATGCCACATACCCCTCAAACGAAAAAGGAGCCGGGCTTCCGACGGTGTGTGGGCGAGGCATGAGGGGCCACACCAGCGTCTGTCTTGGGACTCACTTGGAGCGGTGTGTGTGCAGAAAGAGAGAGATGGAGAGAGAGAAACAGTGGGCTAGGAATCAGAACCCAAGACTGATTTCCCCCAAAGCCCGCGGTAGAAAGACAGAAGAACCCTCGCACGCTTGGTCTCGGCCAAATCACAGGGAAGGAAAGAGACACACAGGCCTTGCCTGGTCCACTATTCCGAGGGTCAATGAGTGCTAATGACTGTGATGTCATTCCTTTCCGCAGCGGTGTGCGCATTACGTACCCGAGTCCAAGAGCGAGAGGCTCTCACCATCAGAAAGGGCACTACTCTTCCCTTGGGCAGCACTAAGTCAAATAACAGAGAAACCACAGGGTCCATATACAACCATGTAAGAGAAGCACTTTCTCCACCGTCACCATATTACATAAAATAGGACACAGTAGTCCCCTTTATCCACAGGAGGTACGTTCTAAGACCCCCGGATGCCCGGAACCACGGAACGTACCAAACCCTGTGTATGCTATGCATTTTGCTATACATGCACACCCATGATAAAGTGTGGCTTATAAATTAGGCACAGTAAGAGATTAACAACAACTAATAACAGAGTAATTATAACAGGTGCCATAGTAAAATTTATGCGAATGTGGTCTTTCCCTCAAAATATCTTACTGTCTTGCAGGCTCCCCTCTTGTGATAGTGCGAGACGGTAAGATGCCCACCTGGTGGGACAGAGTCAGGTGCATGATGCAGGCATGTGATATATAGCCATAGGTCAGCATTGACCTTCAGATAATACGTCACAAGGAGGATCGTCTTCTTCCAGGGCCGTGGCTGATCATGGGTAAGTGAGACCACGTACAGCAGAAGTACAGGTGAGGGGGGACTATTGTCATGTATGTGTAGAGTATAAATCAGGAATTTTCTCGATTATTTTTTCAACTGGGCATATTCATACACCACGAATTATTTTTTTCATTGAACATACCCTTGTTATTCACAATGGCTACAACTGTAAAAAATGCCGAATTTGTGAACGTGGCTCTCACTGATATTTTTTCCCACAATATGCATTTGTGACAAAGGCTGAAAGCAGCCCAGAGGAGGAGGATGTGGTTGACTAGGCTCACTCACAAAAAAATGCTATTCTCTTGGAAGGTGAGAAGGTCTTAGAAACAACCAAATCACCCCCATTCAAACATTATCAGGTTATCTCAAAAATACATAAACCTTGGACTATTAAACCACAAGATGTAAGTGGTCTGTTTAACTTCAGAAAGAAGTGTGTCTGCAATATCATAGTATTATTATATATTTGCATATGGCATAACACTGTATATTATTTAATGCAATTGATTTTAAGTATAAAGAAGTTCAATCTAAGTGCATGGGAAAAGATTGTCAGACAGACTCTTAATTTGGTAGAAGACATTATATAAAATAATGTATCATGTTATTAGTTCCAATTAGATGACTTCAAACTGGATTTATATCTTCACATGTTATTTATTAATGACTTTTTCTTTTGATCACATTGCTTGCTCACCCGCTTTTATTTAACTTAATATTAGTTTTCTTAAAAGCTTACATCTTTGCATTTTTGCAAGGAATTTTGCAATACATCTGCATTTTACATTTTTGGTTAGAACTTTTACAAGAAGTTTGCGTCTTACATTTTGCAAGAAAGTTGATAGCAACAGCAAACTCCATGATGATTTTTTTCGGAGGAATTTCTTAATCCCAACCTTGACACATGACGAATCCTTATTTCTATTTCAGAAAAGAATACAGGCTACGTATCGACGATTATCTTAGAGATGTTTTAGGCTCAGGTACCTCTATGCCACCACATCTATTATAAAAATCACTCGAGCCAACATGTATCATAAAATACTGTGATCAAAGGCAGATATTATGAGGACAGAGAACAATGTTATAAAACTTACACATCATCTATATTTTCTTAAGACCTTACTAAGTAGTTTTTTGTTATTCCTTTTATATGTGACATCTCAGAATGATAAAGAATCAAAATAGTGGTGTATTCTCTGCTCGCACTGTTAATATGTGGTTCTGTGTAGTAAATGAACTGTCTGCTCTTTGTTCCTGGTATCCAGATAGTAACCCCCTACCCTTGGACTGTTCTGACAGGACCGTCTTTGTTATTCCAGGTGGGCTCCTTAGACCACACCGGAGTTTATGGTAGCTCTGCTTATGATCATGTGTATCAAAAAGTAGGGTGGTGGCTGTGCATGTGGGAAGGACAGCCATGCGTTTAGCGGCTTGGGGTTTTGAGCCAGATGATGTCAGCCTGACCTCCCAACCTCTGTGGGGTAAGGAGCTGAAGACCGAATCGAATCTTGTAGCCAGGGACTGAATGCATCGTGCCTCCATAATGAAAACCCAGTGGGAAGTCTGGAGAGCAGAGCTCAGGAGAGCTTCCAGGTTGGTGATACACACTGGTGTGCCTGGAAAGTGACATGTCCTGAGGACACGGAAGGCTCATGTTTGAGACCCTCCCAGATGCCGCTCTATGAGTCACTTCATCTGGCTGTTCCTGATATGATTACTTTAAAATACACTTTATTTATTAGCAGATTGCTTTCTCATGTCCTGTGAGCTATGTAAGAGAATGATTCAAACTAAGATAAACCCCTGAGTGTTTAGCCAGTCGGTCAAAGGGCGGGTGGTCCAAGGGCACTGAGCATGGGACTGGGGTCTCAGGGGAGTTGGAAAACCATGCCTTCGACCCATGCAGTTCGTGCCAACTCCTGGTGGTCGTGCTCAGAATTGCATTGCAATGGTATTTATGCCAAATAGGTTTTAAATGATGGAGATTAAGGAAGGCACCTGTGATGAGCACTGGGTGTTATACCGAAGTGCGATATTGAATCAAATGCTATATTGAATGGCTATATTGTACACCTGAAACTAACATCACACTCCATGTGAGCTAACTGGAATTGAAATAGAAACCTGGAAAAAAAATTGAAAGGTGTAGCCAACATCTACACATTTAGCTAGCGACACTGTTTACTATTAAAAGTAAACCCGATTTTTAGTTAGAAATGCATCTTGACGTCTACATCCATTGACCTAATAGGTTTAAATTTGTACACGTGAAATATCAGAAAAAAAAAAGGTTCTGTTCTGACTAATTCCAAAAACTAAAATAAGAAAGAGAAGATTGGTATTGTTCTTCTTTGCCACATACGTAGGCAATATGTTTACTTCTTTTAATATTATCGTTTTTGCTATCATTTAGGAAGCCATTCCTGCTAACCTTGGTCAATCAACCATACAACTGCTTTGCTGTATACAAAGAACATGTACACACGTTGTATGTAAATGTGTTCAGCAACACACTCGTGCCTCAGACAATTAGGTGGAAAAATTCGTTCAAGGTTAAACCCTTCTTTTTGAGAAATCAACCTATTCCTAATATTAACTAAGAAATATAACATCACACATCTGAAGCTAAGTTCACACACAGGGGACAGTAGTTATTCCAGAGAAGGCTTAATCCAGGCTGATGTACATTAGTTGATACATAAAAAATAGATTTGAATGACGAAATTTGAACTTCAGATAAAAAATCGCAAAAGATATACCTTGGAAGCAAGTTTTACTCAAGAAAACCGTAAGGAAGAGAAAGTATGTTTACCGTTTTGTTCTCCATTTATTGAACAAATTCCATGTATAAGTGGACCCCTGTGGTTCAAACCCATGTTGTTCAAGGGTTCACTGTATAATAGACAGACACACTAAACCACAGGGTTTCACTGCCTGAAGCATTTCTTCTCTCTTGGATTTATCTGCCCATGTTTTACTCATCTGTTAAGATGTTATAATTTTCCCCAGATATTTTATGCCATCCATTAAGATATTTCTTCGTTTGTTCCCCCAAATCCTAGGCAAATGCAACTTTTGACCTCCTTCGCCACCCAACGCCTGCCTGTGGTATTACATCTTCGCCAAAAGTTACAGGTATTACTAGGTTACATTATATTTATATATGATGAAAACGTATATGATTATGATTATGAACATTTGATGAAAACGTATATGATTATGATTATGAACATTATTACGTTTTGCCGTCTGCATACGGATGTGCAAGTGTGTTGTTTTTAGTGACAGACTTTTTTATTCCCAACAACAAACTTGGTGCCTGATATCTGCATCATACTGACACACAGGAGGCGGTGTAAAAAGTCGCAGGCCCAGCTGAACTGCGACAAGCGCTATGTGGTGGGGGCAGGACGTGAACCTTTCCAGGGGAGACAGCACAGCAGATGAAGCGTGCAGGTCTGGAAGGGGCAGTCGCACATAAACGTCCCCAAAGATACACCATGCAAAGACAGACCAACACAGGTGGCGTGTGAGGAGTGATACCTTCTACCGGCATCGTCTCACACTAAACTTTAAATGGCCCCGTAAAAAGATGCTTTCATCTGCTGACAGCCAGAGACAACTCTGGAGTAATTTAAGAAGTGCGTGGTAAGATCACAGCTGTGGCGCGCACCGCAAACAGCCTGCCCGTCACCCACTTTTCTTTCGGCGCCTGCTGAGCGACAGGACGGAGGTATCTCCCGATGCGGCTGAGATAAGCAGGAGACGTCGTTCGGGCCAGTGCCACACAAGGAGCAGTCTGTGGGGCCGGTCGCACTCTTAGAAAAGCTCTTAGTTTTCTGTGCAATCCTGGTTAATTCTGAAACGTGGAGATCTTTGCTCCTCAGTTGTAAGACAAGGGCAAGGACAGCACTTCGCGCAGAGTGCGATTTTTAGGACTCTGTTAGCCTGGCCCTACCAGGGCTCAGTAAAGGTCATGATGATGATGATGGCGACAGGGAAGACGGTGATCTTGATAACAGCTACTGTCAAGATTTTTAAAAATTGTTTAAGGTTTATTTACTTTGAGAGAGAGAGAGACAGACAGAGACAGAGAAGAGAGGGAGAGAGAGAGAGAGAGAGAGAGAGAGAGTGCGGGAAAGGGGAAGAGAGAAAGAGGGAGACAGAGACAGAGAAGAGAGGGAGAGAGAGAGAGAGAGTGCCGGAAAGGGGCAGAGAGAGAGGGAGACAGAGACAGAGAAGAGAGGGAGAGAGAGAGAGAGAGCGCCGGAAAGGGGCAGAGAGAGAGGGAGACAGAGACAGAGAAGAGAGGGAGAGAGAGAGAGAGAGAGACAGAGCGCCAGAAAGGGGCAGAGAGAGAGGGAGACAGAGACAGACAGAGAAGAGAGGGAGAGAGAGAGAGAGAGAGGGCCGGAAAGGGGCAGAGAGAGAGGGAGACAGAGACAGAGAAGAGAGGGAGAGAGAGAGAGAGAGAGAGAGACAGAGCGCCAGAAAGGGGCAGAGAGAGAGGGAGACAGAGACAGAGAAGAGAGGGAGAGAGAGAGAGAGAGAGAGACAGAGCACCAGAAAGGGGCAGAGAGAGAGGGAGACAGAGACAGAGAAGAGAGGGAGAGAGAGAGAGAGAGAGACAGAGCGCCAGAAAGGGGCAGAGAGAGAGGGAGACAGAGACAGAGACAGAGAAGAGAGGGAGAGAGAGAGAGAGAGAGACAGAGCGCCAGAAAGGGGCAGAGAGAGAGGGAGACAGAGACAGAGACAGAGAAGAGAGGGAGAGAGAGAGAGAGAGAGAGCGCCGGAAAGGGGCAGAGAGAGAGGGAGACAGAGACAGAGAAGAGAGGGAGAGAGAGAGAGAGAGAGCGCCGGAAAGGGGCAGAGAGAGAGGGAGAGAGAGAATCCTAAGCAGGGTCCACGCTGTCAGCACAGAGCCCAACACGGGGCTCGAACTCACAAGCCGTGACATCATGACCCGAGCCAAGACCAAGAGTCAGATGCTTACGGACTGGGCCACCCACGCGCCCCTCTGTCGGGAATTTTGATACGTTGGTGCTGTTCAGGGCGGAGGAAACAAGATAACCTCCCAGCAGAAACGAAAGGGAAGAGAGAGCTGGACAGTACTGCTTACCGCCAGGGCGAGGAGGGAGACGCCAAGGCCAACCCGGAAGCAGTTTCCGTGGACCCGGCAGGTGGAAGAAAGAGCAAGGGGGGGCTGCCTACACTTCAGGTCTGGTGACGTCTGCTGTCAAGGGCGGAGCTGCTCTGCAAACCTGACGCATCCCAAAGCACTACAGATCTCAGGCCTCGAAGCTCCAAGCTGCAGCACAATTTCCTGGACGGCCCGATCTCAGCACATCTCTTCGCAGGAACTGTGAACCGTGACCTACTCTGCTTCACCCCTACCTGCCATTACTACCCCTGGGTCCCTCGTCCCGCGGCCTCAGACTGTCACATGCAAACACCGTCTACCTGCTACCTCCCCAGCGTGAGTCCCGCTCACTGGGAACAAAGCTGTCTCTTGGCTCACCTGTGGTCTCGCTCTGAGACTATCAACACTAGATGAGCGAATGTGGATGTGCACGAGTGTTGTAGGAAAACGTCTACATGGAACGTTTTGTGGCTGTTGCTCATTTCGTTAGCGTTTGATGATTCTGATTCACAAAGACGAGAGGGAACTGGTGTCATCGTACCTGAGAAGCTTCCCAGCCTGGGCGCGGTCATGTCCCCTCCGTCGTAAATCTCCAGAGAGTCCCAGTTCTGCTCCGTGGCAAAACTGATCACTTGAATCTAGCAAACAACAGTGTTCAGTCACTAAGTATTTTCGGTTTAAAGAAATTTGCCTGATCATGCAGGGTTTTTCCTTGAAACTTAATACATACACCAAAGAGAAAGGTGAAACCCCACAAAATAAACCACGAAGCGACATTTGCAAATTTCTACAAACGGCACTTTGGGCAGCTTTTAGCCCCCAAATCTATTGTTTTTAATCCCAAGTTTAGAAATGTGATTAGAAACATGTTGTAGAAGAAGTAAGAAAAGGGAAACAGGTTATGGTTTAAGTATTTAAAAATAACCAACGCAAACAAGAAAACAAACACAGAAAGCAAGCCCCGTGCATTCAGGAGCTCCGGGCTAGAGGGGCTTACCTGGATTCCTGATCCCTCCGTAACTATGATTTTCCAGATACAGTTTAAGTTGTTACCATATGGTTCAGGATAGCCGGGGGATAAAATTGTACCTCTGCGCTGAGTGAAATTGCCACTGCAGGGGACTAAAAGACAGAACCGTATCTCATAAAAATAAAGTACAGCAAAGGACAGCATTAATTTCATGCTTAGCGTTTCTTTGCTGTGTGATCAGATATTAAGAGACATTTGACACGGAGTATGGTCCTTTCAATGGCATGTGGTGGCCAAGGTCAAATTCAGTCTATCCTCTTACCAATTCCCAGTATCATTGATTATTGCCTACCATAGTACCAAGGTTTACAGATCTGGTGTCTAAAAGCAAACCTCTTCAGGCTAAGAAGGGGCTGTACCTGACAGTGACATCTCAGAAGTGAATCCTGTTCAGAATAATTTTATCCGGATGATTTAAGGAGCTTTGCAGACTATTGCCTTCCATATGTAGACAAGCAACCCCAAATGAGAGTAAGGGGATTTATGAGCAAATCCGGGGAGAAGAGACGCTGAAAACGTACAAGTGAATTCAAGACCTCATCGCGACTGCTCTCGAGGTTGTCACGCAAAATGAAAGAAATAAACTATAACTAACAAGGCCATTGTTATTCGGGCGGCATTAACCTGTTATTTTCAAGCCTTCATCAGCACAAATTTATTAAGAGGACATTACGAGACAGCAAATCAACATTGTAACGATTCTTCCCCAAAAGGAAATTATGCTTTATACCCAGGGCTTGAGAGTTAATGGCGTACTCGATAGGTTTTGTACAACAAAACGTGTTTCATCCTCGTTAATCTAATGAGTTGTTTCATGAGACACAGTGACTTTTAGCGTGGAGCCGCTCCGCCACTATTTCAGAGGAAACACGTTGCTTTTTGAACAGGTCTGGAGCGGGATCAGGCTGTGCACACTCGACGTGAGCATCAGAAGCTGCTTCGTCCAGCTGTGAAGCTGGAGGGAACAGCCTTGTGCACGCTGTCACGCCTTGTGGACACACGCACGCCGTCACACCCGCGGGCACACACGTTGTCACACCCGTGGGCACACGCACTGTCACACCCGCAAGCATGCACGCTGTCACACCTGTGGACACGCATGCCGTCACACCCACAAGCACACACACCGTCACACCTGTGAGCGCACACACACCGTCACACCTGCGGGCACGCACGTTGTCACACCCACGGGCATGCACGCTGTCACGCCTTGTGGACACACGCACGCCGTCACACCCAGAAGCACACACACCATCACACCCGCGAGCACGCACGCCGTCACACCCGCGGGCACACTTACCCACGCAGCTCGGGATTGTGTCGTTCCACTGAGCTAACGCGTTAGGCACGGACTGGCAGCGGATGGCGGTGGAGCCCTGAAGGAGGTACCCCGGGTTGCACTCAAATCGAACAATCGAACCGGCTGAGAACTCGGAGCCAATTCTCCGTCCGTATCTGGGCTCAGGGACAGAGCTGCACTGGGTATCGCTGGTTCGAGGGACAGCTAGAAGCAAACACACAACACGGCCATCGGTGTCTTCCCGGGGAAGCCCCACCATTTCCTTGGAAAAGGAGTCGAGAGAGCCCAGAACGAGTTTATGTTAATACAGAAATCAGTAATGCCTTCCGCAGGTTCTAGAGGGAACGATGTGGGGAGCGCTTCCATACCTGCATCCAACCTCTTACCAACCCCAAGGACCGCCTTAGAGTCTCCTTTCAGAGGAGTTAAACGCGGCATCAGGAGCATTGGCGCCTTATGAGGCCTGAGCTATACTATATGCAGGCAATTAAAGTTAATTAAGCGCCCAAATCACTGTGCTCATGATAACGAGGTGCCTCAGAACTTGTACTTACCCTCAAGGACCTTAGAGTCTAGTGAGTATAATATGGCTATTGTGATGTAATAACAAAATTAAAAACACAACTACTGGATGACCCGGCACTTCCGCGAATGCATCCCACTTCTGCGGATATATCCCCCAAAACACTGAAATCAGGATCTCAAAGACCTGTCTGCACCCACGTGTCCACCACAGCCTTCTTCACAGTAGCCACGCTGTGGAGACAACCTAAGTGTCCCATCAGTGGGTGAAGGGATAGAGAAAACGTGTTACGTCCATACAATGGAACACCGTTTAGCCTTAAAACAGAAATAAATGCTGCCATTTGCAACAACACACGTGTTCCTTCCACCTCTGGATAAAAGTCAAGATGGCCAACCACACGGCCCACCCCCCCCCCCCCCCAACAGCCCCTCTGGCGAAGCAAAATCACACTGCCTTTAGCCCCGTCCCAAATCACCTGGCACAAACCTCAATCCCATAACCAGCCCCTCCCAGAACTCCCTTTCTGAGACACCCCCAGGGTCTCCCTGGGCTGTGGTTTTCGTTGAGGTCTGGTCTTCGGCTGACAGTCACGGGCAGGTGAGCCTCGTTCCAGTGCGAGGTGAGGGGTCTGTTAAGTTGTATACTGGAATCTACTGTCTGTGAGACATTGTTCTGCTTCCCAAAAGGGGCACAGGGTAAAGTTTGGAATATACTTCAGCTCGCAGAGACATCTGTTACTCCAGAACAACTCGTTGAGAAACAGATCCACAAGGTATGGGCATGAAAACTCCATGATCTGTTTTTATTCTCTGCAGCTAAAGGCCGTTTGTATGTATCGTGTCCAGGATCCTCTTCAGTCTGTGCATTTTTTCATCCAACGGTGCCCCCCTCTGACAGTGTGCTCGCGTCCGTGTTTTCCCGAAGAACAGTGCTCCATGTTCACACTGCTTTTCCTAACATGGGGACATCAGGTTTTGCATTGAACCTGACCAGTGACAGGAAGCATCTGAGTAACTGCTCCTAAGAAAGCAAGTCTACGAGACGGAGTCAGAAGACGATTCTGACGCAAAGTTAATAAAATTATATACCAAGCACTACAGTTGAAACAATGATACATCAGAATGGCTCTTTTTTAGAAGTAAAAACAGAATGCAGAATAACTATATCATAATAAAAATTGCTGAAAATTCCTATTTGTCATATTTATAGGTCTCAGCATTTTGGTGCAGTTGAACAAGAAGCATGAGGGCCAAAGAGGAAATAAATAAAGACCATCCCATGGAGGCGTCAGTTCTCAAGTGTTTGCTGCTGCTGTTACCAAAATGGAGAAATGTCTCCAATGGCAATTTTTTTCCTTGTCCTGAATTACACGAAAAACACCCGGCTACTGATAGCAAACGCTGCACGCTTATCTAAGAAGCCTCAAACACAGTGACGTTTCTATTTCTAAATGTAATTTTTTTTCTTTAAGTTTATTTATTTTTTTGGGACAGAGAGAGACAGAGCATGAACGGGGGAGGGGCAGAGAGAGAGGGAGACACAGAATCGGAAACAGGCTCCAGGCTCCGAGCCATCAGCCCAGAGCCTGACGCGGGGCTCGAACTCACGGACCGCGAGATCGTGACCTGGCTGAAGTCGGATGCTTAACCGACTGCGCCACCCAGGCGCCCCTCTATTTCTAATAATAATACATTAATATTTAATAAATATGCGAGCACTTTTTCCAGGGCATCACTGCCACTCCAGGCCCCGTACACGGGGACAACACACCATCAAGGGTCACTCAGACACAGGCCACTATTCAGCCTTTCCTCATGAACTTCACGGTTGTCCTTTTTTAAGGAAACGAAGATAAATGAACAACACCTACATCTGGGCGATATTATGAAGGTTGTTCTCTAGAGGAAGAAGTTTCCCCAGTGAGGAGAAGAACAATTTTAAGTCTCTGGAAAGTGGGGCCGAAGCAGGCACAGACGACCTCAAACGTCCATGCACCGTCTGGGGAGCATCCAACAGCATTCAGCCACTTTCCCTGTCGGCCCATCCTCCGGTCCCTGCCCTTCACCTGGATGTTTCGGGCAGCATCAGGGAGAAATTCCGTCCTCTGTGGTTACTACCCTGTATCTTTTAGTCAATGTTTCACACTGCGGTGAAGCAAGAGGGGAATCAGCCCAGCGGAAAGCGAACAGGGACTGAGGTAGGCTCAGGAGAGAAGGTGCCGGACTGAACGACGAGTGACGGCCACAGCAGGTGCGCTGTGCTGGTGCGGGGGCTGGGGGCTGCTCTCGGGCTTTCAGAGCACCCACCACGAGGGGAAGCCAGAGCCTAATGTCACGTGGTGGGTCCTTCGCCCAAAGCCACTGCCAGAGCTCAGCCCAGGTCTGCGCACGCGGCTCCTTCACCGCCCATCTTTCAGAGCAGGTATGACGACAAAACCAGACACCGACAATAACCTAGTAACAAACCTGAATGCCCGCAGCAGTCACTTGGCCAGTCTAAGGGAGGCTGGCTTGCCTGTTTCTTTAGTGATGGGGGATATTTTCTATTTCTCAAAATCATTCTGTTTGGGTAGCTGAAAAATCGGATTCGACAAGCCATCACTCGTCAGTGAATTCAAGCATACATCACTGAATTATGAACAAAACTTTACGCTCAGTCTTTTTTGTAAGAAGTATGCATTTTATAAGCTCTTTAAACAAAATGCGAGTCTCTTCGAAGTGGAAAACCTTATAATTTATGTCATCTAAAAGGAGATGAGGTTTGGGGAAAATCAGTAAAGACATGTACTTCCAAAAACTGGGAAGGACCTCACGGGGAAATTTTCACGTCAATTTCTTTCTAACCAAACTCAGAAAAAGTGCTTCCTGCTTCCAGGTTGTTTATCTGTTTATTTCACTGCTAAGGGCAGTGAGTCTTGCTGTAGGAGGTAGGAGGTAGGAGACCCTGGGACAGGAAAGCCCCAAGCTAGTGAATCTGGGAGACCGGGAGGCCAGAAGGCCAGGAAGCGGGAGGCTGCTTCAGATGGGGATCTGGAATGGAGCTGTCCACACAGCAAATGTGTCCAGAAAGACGGAAACTCGGCCAACTGACACTTGTACGTTGTGCGCTCAGGGGAAGCTTGATATAAACACATGGCCTCCTTTCCCCCCTGAAATATTCAAGATGTCCTACCTGGTTTACTAGCTTTGGTGTGAATGACTTATTTTGAGAGAACTTAATGAAGTGCTGAATCCTGCATGGAAATACCCAAGAAAAATGGATGATCTGTGCAAACAGCCAGGCACAAATATAAGAGAGTTAAAAATAGTAGTACACTCATGAGACACTGTCGACTGCCGAGTTTAATATAGACGCATTCAGTCACGTGCACACACAGAGCATGGCGGGGGTGGGGGGGTTGTGCAGATGGTTTTTAACCACCCTGCCATAAATTAGCATGTGCCTCAGAGTAAGCAGGAGAGGACAGGAGACTTATCTGCTCTGCCTCAGTCGTCTCTGTGGCCACGCACGCCGGCTCTTGTGTTGTTTCCAATATTGCTAAGGTTGATTCTGTTATTAAAAGGTGTGTATTTGGGGCACCTGGGTGGCTCACTTGGCTCAAGGTCAGACTTTAGCTCACGTCATGATCCTGTTCGCGAGTTCGAGCCCCACGTCGGGCTCTGTGCTGACAGCTGAGAGCCAGGAGCCTGCCTTGGATTCTGTTTCTCCCTCTCTCTGCCCCTTCCCTGCTCGTGCTCTGTCTGTCTCTCTCTCAAAAATAAATAAACATTAAAAAAAAAACCTGAAAAAAAAAGTGTGTATTTGGAGCCCCCCAAAAATCTACAAATGCAACATAAGCACATCATAATATAGACTAAAAGGGCTCTTCTAACACCAGAGGAACCAGACTGTGCTCAATTTATTAAGGAACAGTAGGTGAGTGTTCCACATGGTGGGTTTCTTAGGGTGACATGAATTTTGATTTTCTCGCTGCCCCCAGAATACACTGACTTTACGTGCGATCCATTTTCTGCAGAGTGCCAAAGATTATCAAAATGTGCAGAATCCCCTTTGCTGACTGCAGTCCTGCCAGTGTGTAGGTCTGGGAGCTCAGGGAGGGAGGGCTCAGGAATCGCTGGGTGCTGGGGGAGGAGGGAGGGGACACCCTCTCCAGGTTGCCTGAAAGGAAATCCAAGAAGCCACTTGAACGCATTCACATCGGAAAGCGAGGCGTGCTCCTGCCGTGTCTTCAGGGAACTTTGTTTATGTAGGACAAACATCAACAGCGGTCCAGTTGGGAAACCGAAATGTTAGCACAGCCCCAGGGACCCTCACACTCCAGGAGAATCTCCAGATGTCTGTTCCTGGTAGGTTCTACCAACAGCTTTTGCTTCTCGAGTCAACTGTCACATCGCCGAGGTGTGTGGTGGCAGAATGCAAGGGGGATGCAAGGTGGCCCCAGGAGGAATGACTCCTGAGCCACCTGCTGTAAAAGGTGCCTGCCTGTCACTGAAATGCACCATGTCTTCTCTGTCTCCGTCCACACTACTGCTTGTAGGACCCGTGACCTGGAAAGTAGTTCCTCCACCCCGAGTAGATAGCGTCCTTGAGTTTTTAATTCAATAGCACCAAGCAGCTGGACGCAGGGCTTCACAGGTACTGAGTCGTCACTGACAAACTAATGTGGGACAGGTATTTAAAGCACCGGGTTAGGAAGGGATCCCCTCCATTCGCCTCTTTTGGGGTGCTCGTGGGTCCTAACTCACTGTCTTTCCCACTTCTGACCTTTCAAATCGACCCTTCTGCCTCTAAGGGGTGTGGAAAGCAAAGGAAAACCAGCAAAGACATAAGTTAATTAGGACACTTTGTAAAACAAAGTCTACGTCCATTTCTCCACAGGATCAGAAAGATGGAAACATCTTCATTACTTAGGCCTCATTATTAAGCAGGCGGCAGGGAGGGCCGGGGAGTGGAGCGCAAGAGGCAGTGATGCTGGAATGACTGGGTCAAGTCCGGGTTCCCTGCACCCTGACCTCGCTACCTACTTTGCCACCGATGTCTCTAACAGGTGCAGAAACTCCCTGTGCAATTTAAAGCTTTAGTAACTCAGGAAAGAATGAAGCCGTAAGTGGTATTTGAACGCACTATTCAGAAAGTTTTTATACAATGGATTTCAAATAATTTCTTGGCTCCCACGTAACCAGCATCTTTCAGAAAGTAATATTCAATTTAACTTTTCAGATGTATTGAAAACGTCCCCAGGTGTTCTCAAGTGATTTATAAACTGCATTCATGATTCTAGTTCTTTGCTTCCAAGGGATTTAGCTTTGATAAAAAGACAATTTTTGCATAAACTCACTATAGAAACAAAAAGCAAGAAAAGGAGGTATATTGAGACTTTATAAAATATTGAGGGTGTTAGAGTCATTATATACTCTTAAGGACAAGGAAAACATATTCCTCCTATAAATGATTTTCTTTTCTTACCAGTTTTCTGTTTTCATTCATTTTAATGGCGATATGTTACTTGAAGCCAAGAAACATACCTTTTAAAGTCGTGACTTCTGAGGACAGTATTTGTAAGTAGGATAGAGTTAGGGTCATTTGCCTCAGATATTTTATTCGGTGTCTAATCTTTATCAAAAAGGAAGGAAAGCCCCTTATCAAGACAGTCCATGTCAGTAGCTTAAATGTCTCCAGGTTAAAAAGTGTACTTAAGGTGCTATTCCTTCTCATTCCTTTACACATCATCTTGTTCCTGAGCAGTGAGGTTTTTATGATGAAATATTTTATAGTTTATAGATTTTAGGAAAACGTTTTGAGGGCATGGGTCTTGCAGCGTGAGAGTATTAGAAATGAGTTGTAAGTGAAATGACAGATTGCTATCTTCCGTAATTTTTTTTTTATTTTTTTACAAACACTATGATGTCAAGCTCGTTTTCCAAAGTCTTTAGCAAAGGACAGAAGCTACTGACACTTGGGGCTCCCCGGCCACTTGCCACTTCCGAGGAAAAGAGCTAAGAGGGGCGAGTAATCTCTGTAGTCTCGAGCAAAATTGAGACCTGGAAAGACTAAGTCTTTCTTCCTGTTTTGGAACACACAGTTTATCCGCCAAGATGGTAATCTCTCTCACATCTCAAGCTTCACGGCCATTACAACCTACATCCAAAGACCCGCTCTGTGCTTCTGAAAGTGTATAAACAGTTGACATGGATTTTTGTCAAGTTCATGCACTGAACAGACAAGACAAAGGTAGACTCTAGAGATAGAAAACAAAACAATCCTCATTGTTTAGAAACTTTGCACAACCTCAGACATTTTGAATAAGCTCCAATTTCAGAAATATATATAAAGGTGTCAAGGTGCAAAAGTTAGCAGAACACAGATAAGACAAAATGGGTGTTTAGAGTCACGGAGGCACGGACGGTATTTTGGGTTTTGTTTGATTTCGTTAAGTTGCCTTTTCGACTTCCTTTTTCACGGGAAGATGTGTAATTGTAAAATGTGCTTTAAATGTATTTCACGAAAGCAGGTACTGCAATCTAAACTTTTATGAGACACTTGACTGAGTTACATAAACTATAATATGCATGCAATCCTTTTGCAAAGTATAAAGTGCCCGACAAAGGGGATTTGATCAGTAAGTGTTTCCTGATGATGCCAGATAAATGAGGTGTCACTGTGTCTTTGCAGGAGAAATATCATATATATTTAAGTGTCAGAAAGCAAAATTGTGATATTTTTATTACATCGTTTTATTATAAACATATGAATACCTTCAATTTCCTAAGTATTGAAAAACACACAATGCAGAAATGGCTAGTGCTTTAACTGAAAACAGCAGTATGTCTGATGTTGGGGAGGGCAGAGCAGTGTGCTCAGTGACCTTTGACCCTTACCTTGGTAAACAAAGTGGAAACCCCGGGCAGATGAACCGCTCTTTGCACTGAATCTGAGAAGAATCTGATTTGATGTCGCCAATGGCAATGTTTCACCTAACGAAGAAAACCGGAGGTAATTAGTGGGATCCGTAGAATACACTGTGGGGTGGTGGCAAATATTTTGGAAAATAACTATTAGTAACTCGGAATTTCACTCTCAGCTGTTGTACTCTTATCAGATCTCCCTTTGGGTTTAGGACCCAGACGCATTGTTTCTATCAAGATTTTAAAACTGGTCTTGCCTGTTCGTTCTATTAAAATGTGGATTTAATCAATATCTCACTTATGCTTCCTTCTGAAGCAGGCACTGATCGTAAGTCTGTTAGCTGACAAAGCGGGAAATACAAGAATCAGATTTATCAGTAGCTCAGAATCAACTTTATTTGACAGTTACTTGCTAGGATTTTACTTCAATTAAGAAAATTAAGAAAATCTGAATCTAAACTTGTTTAAAAATACTAAAGCATTTAGATTCAGAAAAAATAAAAAGCATTTAGATTCAGAACTAAAAACTAAAGCATTTAGATTCAGAAAAAATATATTTATGAAATATATTTTTACCTTTTAAAGTACACCCACTATACAGGAATGGTCTCTCTCACGTGCCACTAAGGAGCATATGAATGACATAAGCATTTCAGAGGTGAATTTGTCAATAGGTAACAGTACTTTAAATCTGTATCTTCTGGGGGCGCCTGGGTGGCTCAGTCGGTTAAGCTTCCGACTTTGGCTCAGGTCATGATCTCAAGGTTCGTGGGTTCGAGCCCCACATCGGGCTCTGTGCTGACAGCTAGGAGGCTGGAGCCTGCTTCGGATTCTGTGTGTCCCTTTCTCTCTGCCCCTCCCCCACTCAGACTCTGTCTCTGTCTCTCTAAGATAACATAACATAACATAACATAACATAACATAACATAACATAACATAACATAAATCTGTATCTTCTGATGCGTTTCTCGACGTTCTATCATCGGACATTGGCAGAAAAGAACAAGACATAGGTCTTAAGGACCTTGGTTAACAACAGTGAAAAACAGGAAACAATCAAACTTAGTCTTGGTTGGCAAGAGTGTGTGATCCACACGCACAACTTGACTTTGGTCAGGGATGACAACGCAGTGACTGCACAAACCTTGCAGTTTGCCCAGGGTTCCAATCCACGAGGGGCTAATTAAATTGTGCTGCGCTAATCAACTGAATCCTGTTCAGCACTGAAATGAATCACTTTCGGTCTATATACTTTTTCGTAGGGAAAGAACTGCAGATGTGATTTTCAATAAAAGTGCGGCGTACAAAATGAGTTTGAAATAGCATCCCATTTTATGCAGCCCCACGTACGTTTACGCGCATTTACACACACACACATTCATCTGTGTATGTGTATACATGTATGCACCCGTGTACTTGTGGGAGGGTGATGAATCTCTATACGCACGTATTTAAAGGTTGGCAAGGATTGAGACCACAATATTGATACTGCTTATCTCCAGGAAGATTAGGGGACATAGGATAGAAAACAGAACACACAAGATCATTTATTATCCCTTCTTTTCAGATATTTTCCTTTGTTCTTGAGACGGATATTGTATTTCCTACAACCTTAGTAAGTAAAATGATGGTCAGTGGTTTTATATCTGAGATAAACATACAGTTGAAATTTTATATCGAAGATACAATGTTATTAAGTAGGCAAGCAAATTCAAAGATGATTGCATTTCTCCCTCATTAAAAAAGAGAAAAAAAGACAAGTTTAAAATGAGTGACCCTGGCTGTCTAAATAAAATTAAAGATCAAATGCTTTGAATGTTTACCTGAATGTGACCCGGAGAGAGAGCTGAGAAGTCTGGCCTGTGGGTGTGTCCCATCAAATAATTCTGCCAAATCATTCAGTGCCGTCTGGAAATAGGCGAACTGTCCGAATACGACTGCAAAATAAAGGGGTGGGTGGCACAACGCTTATTAAAAAATACAGACACGGAGTCTTACACCACCTATGTACCAATTCCTCTCAAGGATCATGCTCCTAAGATTCCTGCAGACAATCATGAACTGGTTTCCCCGGCTTTCTAAGAGTTTTCAGTGGCTTAAACAATTTTATTTTGCTTCTCAGTGTCTTGAAACATAATAAAAGGAATAGCATTACTGTTCCCACTCTGTTTGAATATTAAATTTTTTTCTGGAACTACATTAGGATAATACAAGAATAGCCATAAAGCTGCCCCATTATTTAAGAGCAGTTAACGATGTTTCGTTTCATGTACAATAGGTACAGGGATCAAGACAATTCTTGGTTTTAAAAACATGCCAGTTTGGTGAAGAATTTAAAATTGTTCACTTGTTATTACAAGGTGAAATTCACGTGAACTCATTGCGATTTACACACAGGTCAGCAACATACCATAGAGATGTTTATTATGACCCCACCACACAATTTTATTTATCTCATGGGTGATATAAATAGCAAGAACACACCTCCTCCAAGGAATACATTACTGTGCATTTCAGCACTTCAAACTTCATAAACTTTTTCACTCAAAGTGACAATATATAGGCCTCCACAATAGTTAGAAACACCTGTGATTTAGTATATAAGCAAGGAGCGACTAATTCTTATTTATGTGCAAGGTTTAAACTAAAATTATTCTCATTCTGCATAAGAAATGGATATGTATGTATCAATTATACATGTCAGATTCTAATGAACTAATGTGTTGGCCAAATGGAGGGGAATCTAACTGTAATAGCTTGTGTGTGTGTGTGTGTGTGTGTGTGTGTGTTTTAAATATGCTATATATTCTGTCACACACATGTATTACATATATAAACATGTATGTATAATATGCACCATGTACAGTATGCACGTAATAGAGTATACATACACATACATACATGTATTTTAAGATTTTATAATTCCTTTATAATTTTCTAGAGATAAATAAAGGAAGCATGTAAGCCAGGAGGACTTTCCCAATGGATGAACTGCTCTAAAACAAAGAATTAGAAAGAGGAAGGGAATTTTATGATTTCAACATGGTTCTGGCTCATACAATTCCTTTCTCATAGCAGCCCCCCTCCCCCAGTAATGAAATCTTCATCACGTTGGAGGCAGGACGCTTGGGTCTTTTAAATAGCACAAAAGTGAATCACAGACATGTAATTTCAAGAAACTTTTAGAACCAGAATTTGAAGATGATCCAGAGAGAAACATGGTCCCAGGACCGTCACGTGCCAACGTGCACTGAGCTCCTCTCAACAAATACGGGTGTGGGTCTACATGTTGGCCAAGATGAGGCTTCTCTGATGAGCTGCTTGGGCGGAGCTCAGACCTATGACTGACTCTGCCCCAAACGGGCAGCCAAGACTGACAAGTGCTCATGGCCACGGGGTCTCCCTGGGGGAGAGTCCATGTCTCATAGTGGGGAGAGCAGTGTCGCTTCCTTGAGGCATGAGAAGTTAAACCACTTGGGGGGAAGAATGAAGGGCAGGGAATTATTTCAGTACGTGAACATTGAAAGCAAAACTTTGCAGGTGACAAATATGGCAAAAGGCCTGGTGTGGCAGGCGCTCAGTGGGTAAGAGACAAGGAGGGGATTGGAAAGCAAAAGCCACCGCAACCTGAGACTTTAGGACCTAAAAACGTGGGGTTTTCTCGTGGGCAAAATGGGAGTGAAAAATGTGTATCAAGGTGTTTCCGTGATCAAAGCTTTGTCGTAGAAAGGTATTTTGGTGACGCTTTGGGTGAAAACAGGGAGAGAATTGGAGTATCTGAAGACCTGTGTTCACCACAGTCATGCCTCTTCCCACCTAGTGACGCCCACACCTTGAGCTAATGTGGCACTTAAAAAGTGGGCATTTTAGGGCACAGACTATGTTTTGTTCATCCTGGCCGTTATCACAATTGTTTGTTATTATCATTATTATTATTATTATTATTTTAGAGAGAGAGAGAGAGATAGTGACAGAGAGAGCACATGAGCAGGGTAGGGGCAGAGAGAGAGGGAGAGAGAGAATCCCAAGCAGACTCCATCCTCAGCACAGAGCCTGACGTGGGGCTCGATCCCATGACTCTGGGATTATGACCTGAGCAGAAATCAAGAGTCGGACATTCAACCAACTGAGTCACCCAGGTGCCCCCAAAATTGTTGAACTGATTTATTTCCCAGGAGAGAGTAAGGAAAAGAAGAAAGATAATACAAGATAAGGCAGTATAGATTTCCATTTAATCCTCTGTGCAACTATTTTAATTTCAAATTAAAATTTAAATTAAAATTTTCTGCCTGGATAGAATGTGATAAATGTATATCTTTAAACATTTCAGACTGGGAAACTCTGATCAATATTTAGGATAGAGGTGTGACTTTTTTTTTTATCTGTTGGGAAATCATAATTGTGTTGTGACAATTCAATAAATTTTGAAATAAACTAAAATCATAGAATATGGCTGCTATATTCCATTGTGATAAATATGTTCTACCGTTTATCTATGAACAAAAGTAAAAGCAATAGGAAAGTAACTGGAGGATGTCGTTAAGCACTTAGGTGGAAAAAACGAATTAACGGGAGCTGAAGAAGTGACATTAGTTTAAAGGAAATGGTCAAGCAAAAAGAGTGAGAATCAGGAGCTATTCTAAGTTTTATTGTTTGTTTATTGTAGCAAAGTAGATATTCTGAAGCCCTCTCACTTTTTAAATGAGAGTAACAGCTGTCGCTCATTCAGAGTAAGTGAACCAGCCCTTTGCCTGGTGGGGAGCTGGTCCCCCTGCCCTGGTCTCCACGAGCAAGTCCATCATCTCTTAAACACCAAGGAAAGCCCAGCCCGAAAAGCCCACAGTCTTGAGTACTGGCCCAGGGTAGACACTACATGGTGTGTGGTAAAATAGCAAGCAAGTTCGTCACACGGTTCATGAAGGGCCCGTGACCTAAAACACCTAAGGCTAAAGTAAGTTCCTGGTGAAGGTTTTTGTCAGTTTTGAAGAGGCCTGTAGATAATAAATAGAGTAAAACCTTGGTTTGCCAGCATAACGCCTTCTGGAAACACGCTTGTCATCCAAAGCGCTCGTATATCAAAGCAAATTTCAAGGACCACTGGCTCAGCTGTGATCATGTGACATCGGGCGTCACGTACGACTTGTGTTGTGAGACCTCGCTCATTTACCAAGTTAACATTTATTAGAAATGTCTGCCCATCTTGTGCAAACGCACACGCGCAGAACTTACTTGCCATCCAGAAACTGTCTCCCGCGTGCCAATTTCTTACCCAACAAGTAACTTACTTGTGTTATAATTGTACTTTCCAAAAGGTTTTCCCTCAAACAGATTCTAGCCTTAGAATCTTTATCTGCTGTCTATGAGTGGATGGCTGCTACATTACATGTAAAGAAAAAAAACAAAACTTAGCCATGTAGGGTTTTCACTGTACCACTGGGAAAAAAAGAACCTGGTCTATAAAGTTATAAAAACGACTATCTGGTTTACTCCAGAAAAGAACCCAAATCAAAGGAAATGTCCGTGGTCAAGAGTGAGATTGGAGGTGTGGGAATCCAGCTCTGGGAAAAGTGCAGACCCAGCAGGAAGGCCCTTCTAGAGAAGAAGCCAGGCGGAAAGCTGGCTCAGATTGGAAGCGAAGTTCAGGAGGGAAATTCGTAAGCGAGGTGTCGTGGGGTCACATGGGGATCTTCCCGCTTTTACATCTCTACCTACTCGAAGGTGAGCTCACTGATCCGGTGACTTCCGTCAGCATCGGACTGAGAAATGCAGGTGCAGACTGGTATCCAGTGTTCCCCTGGCCCACCTCACTTGGCCATCCTGCCTCAAAAAAAACCAGTTTCTAACAAAGGATGAGTCAAGCCAAACTGATTCTCTCTGATTATTCTGGATCAGAATCTTAGAAGAAAATTTACGCATTTTACATGACATTGATAAAATAACTGGAATGGATGCTGTGTACGTTTAGAAAACCTGTTGCTTTAACACAAGTCGTCTTCTTTTATAGTTTTTATTATAGTCAGAGCCGAAAGATTTGTTTATATGACAGAAAAACTAACATCGAAACAAATATGACCACGAATAAAACATTAAAGAAAGAGAAACTTACCAAACTCCTTTGGCACCGTTATGGAGTAGAGGCATATTTGACCGGCCGTGTAATTATGAGGGTAGTTTGGTGACAAAACGACCCCTTCGGACCCCGTGTACTGGCCTCCGCAGGGAGCTGCAAGAGGGAGTAAGCAAACAGCATGTGCAAAACCATCGCCACACCTGCTCGCGAGGGGCGGGGCTGCAGGAGGATGAAAACACTGAGGAAATGAGCATCTCACCTGGTTTGTTCAACAGTTTAACAAAGGGGGGGGGGGTGGTGCCTGGGTGGCTTAGTGGGTTGAGCGTCCGACTTCGGCTCAGGTCATGATCTCACGGGTCGTCGGTTCGAGCCCCGCATCGGGCTCTGTGCTGACAGCTCAGAGCCTGGAGCCTGTTTCCGATTCTGTGTCTCCCTCTCTCTAGGCCCCTTCCCCACCCCCCCCACTCACACTCTGTCTCTCTCTGTTGCTCACACTCTTTCCCTCAAAAATAAACATTAAAAAAATTTAAAAAAGAAATTTAACAAAGTGGCCAATGGAAAAACTACTTAACTTCACTGTGGGAAGTGAAGGAAAAGAAAAGCGGAGATTTACCAAGTTTGAATAAAGACAACTTAGGAGAAAACCTACGATGGTCTCAGGAAATCCCAAAACCTCTCCCAGACGTGCTAAAGTGATCATGAAAATGTTAGTAAGAAACTAACAACAAGCCTGAAGTGAACAGATTCCTGAGTTACTTTGAGTCTCACGAGAATTTTCTGGTTGGCATCAGTCATATTAACTGAAGAGCTACAAAAATTATTTCAGTTTTCTACCATTTTTACATTACTACAGGGCTTAGAAAAAATAATGTTTGCTTTTAGCTTTTCATTGTTGAACTTTTCATCTCAAAGACTCGGTTCAAGAGTAGCATGTAGAATTACTAATAAGCCGGGGTCTCTGTAAGTTTGATTGAAAACTGAATTGATTCATAACGAGAAAGCCAGGGCAGATACAGTAACAAGTGTTACGTGCAGAGCTCTGTGTGTGCGTGCGTGCGTGTGCACGCGCGTGTGCGTGTCTTTACTTTCCTTCTCATTATTTTATTCACTTGGGCATTACTTTTGCTAAGGAAACACTGAAAACACTGGGACAACACCGAAAATACTCTGGAAGCATGTTCAAACAGACATTCAATTGAATCCTAGTCTCGTGCCTCCCAGTTTTTTAATTAAACGCCCTATCCTTCAATCTGTCAAATGTGACTTCAGAAGACGTCCCAGTCTGCAGAGTGTGACCCGGGACAGGCACTGAACTACCAGCCTCCCGGACCCCGCTGCCTGCAGCCTGACCACGCTGCTCCTGGTCTCAGATACACCCCCATGGACCTCAAGTCAGAATCATTTTTAGTGTTTGAGAAAGTAGATTTGTACAACTTATTTATTCTTGATAAGACAATTTTCAAGCACCAAAAGACAAATCAAAAGCAATATATTTAATCCTTTCAATGTTAATTAACACACTATCAAGTCCTAACTGATAGGCATTCTTCGCAACTAACAAAGCTCCTTGGACTATGTTGACATTTAATGTCAAAGCACCTCATTCGTGATTTGTGAGAGTTCGAAGCCATACATCACAACAGCTTGGAAAACTGAAGTCTTATTCTAAGTTTCAAGGGAAAACAGCTTACGCATCTGACAGCGTTGATCTACTTATGATCAACAGGTAGAGATTTTCTTTAACTACACTGAGTGTGGTCTTCCCGCTGGTGTCTTGATTCAGAATAATTTTATCATCCCACGACACTTACACTGACATTTTACAATTCTAAAAAGAAAAATTCTACTTTAACTTGTTGATAGAAGTTAAACTCCCAAGCTGAAGGTTCTACATGAAATGCTGGGTGACTTATTCTACTAATTTAGATACATCGCTTAATTTTTTTTTCACCTCATCCATATAAATGCAACCAGGGTATTTCAGAACTACTTTTTTCCTTAAAAGTTTACAGTTCAAATTTTAAAAAGTAAGTACCATGAAACATAGAAATCTATTTTTTGCTCAGCCATATGAAACTCAAGCAGGTAACTGTGCAAATATCCTTTCTTTTAAACCTAGAAAATCCATCCAGTTCAAATTTTAAGCCGCAGGTATAAATAAAAAGTGGAAGCAAATCACCACTGGGGTAACATTTGGATGCTCAAATGATCTGACAGACAGAAATCTTATCAAGGACACTGTGTGATGTATTTGTGGAAGTATACCTACAAACATTTATTTTGTTCAAGGACAGGATGAAAGAGAATTATTTTGTGATAACACAAGACATTAAAAAAAAAAAAAAAGATGAAATGAAAGGAAACTGACCTGGCATTTTAGGTCCACTGCTTCCTTGATGCATTGGGTTGTGCTTACACATTCTAGATAAGCACCAGAACTATTTTGCACACAAGCAAACATTTGTGAAATTGACAAAAATATGTATAGGATTTTCACTTCATTCTTAATGATTATTCTGTCCGTGTTACTGCGCTGACCTCAGACGCAGATAGGTATGGTCTTTTCCGTAATGGGCATTATTTTACATTAATGTGATAAAAGAAAAATAAAGATGTTCTTGCTCTTTGGTAATTAATGCATGAAACAGATAATTTTCTAAATGAATAAAGAGCAATAATATCATAACTACAGATGGTAACAAGAACTCACTCATCCATCTGGTTAACTTGAATGTATGCCTCATACGTAAAGACAACAAAATTCAATCGAATTGAATGTAAACTGAAACAACACAGCTAACATCCTGACCCGTGAAACGGGCTCTGGGTTGTTTCAATTTCAGTTCAATTTACAGTAAATTTCAGTGAAGAAAAACTGCAGACAACAGATGAATCACCAAGAAAAAAAAAAATCATATTCTACATTTAAAATAAACTAGTCCAGAACGTGCAGCCTGCATTCCATAATATATGGAATATTGAAATGGTTTTTTTTAATGTTTTATTTATTTTTGAAAGAGAGAGAGAGAGAGAGAGAGAGAGAGAGAGAGAGAGAGAGAGAATGAGTGGGGGAGAAACAGAGAGAGAGGGAGACACATAATATGAAGCAGGCTCCAGGCTCTGAGCTGTCAGCACAGAGACTGATGCAGGGCTTGAACCCATGAACCTTGAGATCATGATCTGAGCCGAAGTTGGACGCTTAATAGACTGAGCCATTCAGGCTTGAAACGTTTACAACATAGCAGAAATCCCTGGTTTAGCTGGTCATCTAAATGATCCACAGGTAGTGATTCCTGCACAAAATGTGTTATTCCCCATGACAGGTCCAAAATAAACTACGGGGGGAGGTAATTTCTACTTTAATGATTTGGTATTTTGAGTTCTACTTAAATGTAAATAAATAGCATAAATAAAAATTTATGTATTGTGCACTTTGATGGTAAACAGAAATTGCTCTTGGCTTTATGGGTCTTCAAATACAGAAGAAGAAATAGTCTCTAATTTACAATTTGATTCTGTATCTATTATCCAAATGTGACTTCCTTTATTTATGTTTATTTTGTGGCTATCATTCCCCCACAGGTTCAAATTGCATTTGAGTTTAATACAAATTTAATTCCTCCTGCATATTATTTAACAAAGTCTAAAACTCACGTTCTTTCTTATTTTTACTCTGGTCCCCATATATATATCCTCTATGGAGATGTCTGAAGAGGGATATTACCACACCTGGGATGTACATTTAGTGGAATACAAGAAAAAATATTAGAACCTCTGTAGAAAGTTATATCCCGGGAGGTGTTTCTGTTCACACATTATCTATGCGGGATGTCTGCTGGGAACTGAGGTGTGTGTAAGTGCATTGCATTTATTGGGGTTTCATGCTCAACAGTCACGACGTGACTGGATGTCAGACCAAGAGTCCGCCATCATTGCCCTCTGGTTTATTAAAAGGATCATGTACTCCATTTACATGTAGATTAAGATCTACATACAGAATCCAGATTTTCTATTTATTGAGCACCTACTTTGTCTGAGACAGCCATATGCATATCCCATTTAATCTTTCCAACACTGGTGAGGTAGGCATTCTTATGTCCTGAGCCCTGGGTGGTGCAGCCAGAATTTGGCCACCTTTAGTTGGATAACCCCTGGGCCCTGCTCTAATCCCCACCCTCAGAACCTCTCCCCTGGAAAGTGGGGTCCTCAAGACCTAGGAAAGCAGCCTGCAGGCAGCCCTGGACCCACTTCTGGGACGGCGATCTAGGACCCTAGGCTCCCGTGAGAGCACTGCCTGGGTTCCACTGTGTCACCTTCCAGACACCCCTCATGTTAGTTTTTAGGAAATTTAGCGGGAAGGACCCCCAAACTTCCATGTTGTCGAACCTGCCCAAAGCAGCTCACACGGTAACTTAAGAATGTGGCTTTTCAGCATTTTTCATTAAATAGAGCCAGGGGAGGCACTGACTCACAAGCTGGCCTTCATGGTCACGACTTAAATACACTGCCTGGTGCTAAAATTTACAAACTTCCCTCATAAATTTTCTTTCTATATATGCATATTATTTTTACATATACATGTACATGAATCATGTACATCACACACACATATTTAATCTACATTTAATATATATTTTATTTAATGTAATGTATTTATTTCAATATCTATATTTAGTATATATTGAAATATATATACACGTATACACCCTATAAGTATAAAGGGAAATAAACCTAAAAACATAATAAAAATATATATTACTTATTTATATTATTAGTTATCCATCAACATTATATTTATTATATTAATGTTATATATTGGTGTATAAATATATATATTTCAATATATATTATATATGTTTATATGTTATTAATATAAATAATATTTTTTATTATGTTTATAGATTAATTTCCCTTTACACTCATAGGTGTGTATATGTGTATGTATGTAAAGAGTAATTTACATATATAACAAGTGGCTTCCAAAATCTCAAAAGTAAAAAATAACAATAAACATTGAAATAGAAGTTTTAGATTGCTTTTTAAGAATTTGAGATGAATGATGTTTCTCAGGCCCTTCCAAATCTATGAGGTTACTGGGCATTTTATTTCATGTATATGGCATTATTTATATTTTATAAAGGGCATGTGCATTTTAAATATAATTAAAATGTGACATATTAAGTTTCTACAAAATGTAACATAAATATACGTGGATTTTTACGTATCTATATTTTTAATGGTTATTTCTTTTTGAGAGAGAGAGAGAGACAGAACATGAGTGGGGGAGAGGTAGAAAGAGAGGGAGACACAGAATCTGAAGCAGGTTCCAGGCTCTGAGCTGTCAGCACAGAGCCCGATGTGGGGCTCGAACCCATGAACCACATGCAAAATCATGACCTGCGCTGAGTCGGATGCTCAACTGACTGAGTCGCCCAGGCGCCCTGATTTTTACATCTTTTACAGCTATGGTTCCATATGATTATTATGATAGGTCCACAGAAGGTATCAGGCAAATATCACCGTTGTCCCTGACGAGAAGACACAGAGGCCCACAGGCACTGAACCACCTTCCCACCTCGCACATGAGGTTAAGAGTGGATCTGGAACTGGACTCCTCTCTGGCTTTTCCTCAAGACCGAAACAGAGCAGGCAGGCCCACGGCCACCCCTATCCTGGGCCCAATGGCGTTGGGGGAACGCAGATTTGCAACAAGGAAATCCCACAGGGTCCCACATGCACTTTGCAGTTAACATGAGTTATGAGGCTGGCCAGCTTCCTCACCCTCCACAGAAGAGATTACAATGCTGAGGACCCAAACCTTACTGGTTAAGTTCAGACTTTAATGAAAAACACGGAAACACGCACTATGCATGGGGGGGGCCATGGTGTATTTATTTCCCTCTCTCAGCATCGTTCACTCTTTCAGACCTGGAATCTGAGAAGCATCGATGAATCTGTTTTCATTTTGGTTATTAAAACATGTCAGATTAGGAAGATTTAACAGGCTGCATAATTTTCCATGAAAATTTATTTTTAGCTTTTCACTAACTTATTCATTTCCTCTAGAAACTTGTGTGAAGTCCTTACTGTGCCAGAACCCAGTGCTGAGTCCTGGCAAGGTGGCTTCTTAAATCGACAAGTTCTCGGGTTCACACACAGACTTAGGGACACGGATGTCACAGTGAGACCAAGGGTGTTAGGTTGGTTTGTTTCTTTTGTTTAATTTTTAAATTTGACCGATTTGGTCTGAAGGGACCAGTAACGTGAGCTGTCCTGAGTGGGGGAGAAAAAGAAAGCTTTTGGTAAGTTCATTATATCTAACTAAACTTGTACCTGAGTTCATCCTAAAATAACTTGGAAATCATTTTTTTTTTTTTTCTGCAAACACCATGGGCTTTACCATCTTCTTTTTAATGTGCATCATCTCAGGGTAGAGGTTACAAGTCATATGCCCAAAGCTGGAACACTTTGGTCTATGGACAGTCCTATGAAATCACTGACTAGATTAACATACGGACACGGCCAGAGACCCGGAAATCTACATCTGTCTGTCACTGCACTGTCCGGGGTAACTGCCACCAGACTGCTGTCACTGTAGGTCAGTTCTGTCTCTTCTTTTTTTGAGAGAGAAAGAGAAGGAGAGAGAGAGGGAGAGAGTGCCACGAGCTGGGGAGGGACAGAAGGAGAGAGAGAATCTCAAGCAGGATCCAGTGACAGCACGAGTCCTGACCCAGGGCTCACTCCCACAGCCCTGTGAAATCACGACCCGAGCCAGGATCAAGAGTCAGACACTCAACTGAGCTGCTCAGGTGCCCTAGTTCTGCCTGCTCTTGAAGGTTGATCTTACCTTTTAATATGTGGATTTAGTAAGTGAATGCCCATATAAAGAATTACAACCAGTGATATTTGGGGGGAGAATGACACATGAATATATACACATATATACATGGTACACACACACACACACACACACACACACACACACACAGAAGCAGAAGGGTGCATCAGGAGACTGTCACTTAGTACCTCTTAATGTACATCAGGCCTAGTATATTAAAAAAAAAAAAAAAAAAAAGAAGTTAAAAATGCCAGACTATCTGAGAGAAAAATGTCACCCCTCCCCGAAGCCTGTGACAATGGCCATACATCAAATGATCAAGGCATGTGAAATACTTAGTCTGCATTGGCTCTGTAAGGGAATCTAACCCTAACCACTGGTTAGGAGACTACAGCACCGAAGCGTGACAGCATTTCTAAAATGAGACATTGCATTCTAAAGTAAAAGTAAAATGAGATGTTGTATTCTAATTTTTTTAAACATTTATTTATTTTTGAGACACAGAGAGACAGAGCATGAGCAGGGGAGGGGCAGAGAGAGAGGGAGACACAGAATCGGAAGCAGGCTCCAGGCTCTGAGCTGTTAGCACAGAGCCTGATGCGGGGCTTGAACTCATGAGCCATGAGATCATGACCTGAGCCCCCCAGGCGCCCCTGAGACGTTGCATTCTAAAGTGAAAGTCAAATGAGACCGTGCATTCTAAAGTAAAAGTGTTATGAACGACAGCACAGGGCCCACGCGTACCGTTGCAGGAAGGCAAGGCCTGACTCCAGGCAGGTTTTCCGTCCGCTCCGATCACACACGTGATGGAGGAGGGGTCCACAATCTTGTAGCCAGAGTCACACTGGTAGGTCACGGTTGAGCCAAGCTTGAAGTCCGTGCCAATGCGTGTCCCGTTCATTATATTTCCAGGGTCGAAACAGGCTTCCCGGGGCTTCTCTGTAGAAGCAAAGGTCACCTCCGTAAGGGCAGGGATCTTAAGCTTCTGTTTCTCTGTTTGCTTGCTCATTTTATCTACTGCCTACAACAGTGCCTGGTATATGAGAAAAGCTCAAAAAGTATTTATAGATGGACAAATAACCAAGTTAGTAGCTAAGTATCAAGTTAATATTAATAACATGTCATTATTAATGTGATAACTACCAAGTTAACAATTCAATAACACGAAAATAGGAAAAACTCCAACTTAATACAATTACACTTCTTTTCTTAAAACCACATTTTAATACAGAATCGTTATTGAATCACTTTCATTTAGGTAAAAAACACAACATTACTTTTTACGAGTTTTTTTTGTTTTGTTTTGTTTTTTTGTTTTTTCTTTTTGCTACGGAACCTAGTACCGAAGCAAAGAAAGCGAGGCTGGAAAAGTTGAGGTCATTTCCTACCACTGCACTTAAATCATGCTGATGTGAAACCACACGCCCTAGAGGCCATGAGAGAATCCGGCCACTCCCCGGGTCGGGCTCGGTGCATGCCAGTGCTCAGCACTTGATACAGGGAAGAAGAGACCGGCAGGGAGGACAGGAGAAGTTCTGGGCCTCCCACAGGGCTCCCTCCCTGAACTCGGGGGCACAACGCCTGGCGGCGGGGTTGGGACCAATGGATAAGCGCCAGTCGCCGCACCTTCACCGCCAGGACCTCCCGACAGCTCTGACCTGGCTGCGGTGACCGCCCCAGGGAGGTGAGGGCCGGCTGCGTTCTAGGCACGGAGTGGGCTGCACCTCGCCCTCCATTCTGTCCTCCCCTGCAGCTCTGTGAGGGCCAGAGCTGGTCTGCTGCGGACTGTGGACCTGGAAGCCCAAGAGAAGTGTAACAACTTTCACTTGGGGCACCTGGGAGGCTCAGACGGTTAAGCGTCCGACCCTTGGTTGCCGCTCAGGTCGCGATCTCACAGTTTGTGAGTCCGAGGCCCATGCTGGGCTCCGTGCTGACAGCTCAGAGCCTGCCTGGGATTCTCTCTCTCCCTGTCTCTCTCTGCCCTTCCCTTGTCTCGCTCTCAAAATAAAGAAATAAACTGAAAAGAAACTTTCACTAAAAGCCTATCTGTTCCCAAATAGAAACCAGTCTTTTTTTTTCCCCTCTGAGACTTGTAGCTAGCTATGTGGTTAATTCCTGTTGACTTTTGGTAACCTTACCATTTTAAATGTCTTTATATTCAATAGACCTTCCAAAATATCTCTAAATGGATGGATAACTCTCTCTCTATATAAGTATATAATATATATAAGTATATATATAAGTATATATAATATACAAATTATAATATATAAATGTTATAAATATATACAATTATATAATTTATAATTATAAATATGTAGTTATATATATAGTAATATATATAGTTACATAGTTATATTGTACTTCATCATTTGAATGGCGTTTTTGCTTATACATGTCAACATTTTTCATGCCATCATCAAAGTTCCTGGTCACGTCAGAAGGCTCTAGACCTGAATTTTATAGATGTTCAAGTGATCAATTTAGAAGATCCCTGAAACATTAATCTTTATTTTTTAACTGACAGTATAAAAATACAGTTTGGCTTGTGTGTGCATGTGTGTGTGTGTGTGTGTGTGTGTGTGTGTGTGTGTGTGAGACAGAGACAGACAGAGACAGACAGACAGAGGGATTAAGGTCATTAATATCAATACATGCTCAAGGGTAACTTGAGTGGATAAAATAGACACGTTTTCACTCTTCTTCCGGCTTGACGCGTGTCAATTCCTTCATTCGCATACAAAAGATCTCTGGAAATTATAAGTGGTAGACTGATTTTCTTTGGCTGGAATTAATATTGATTATGCTCTCTGTTTAAATTGTTTCTTACTGATTGTCTATCTGTTGCTTATTATTATTTCCACCAACTCCTCTTTGCAGGAAAACCATCCTGAGAGGTTCTAACAGATATGCCATGACAGACTAAAAGTGGAGTGAGTTTTGAGGACTTAACATTGCGTGTCCCCTTAGGAATGGATGGCATGTGGCAGAGGAAGAGAACAGCACGAAGCTTGGGAAGGCTTGGAGGAAACAAAAGAGGGCTGTTTAACTGTATTTATTCCATATTTTCCATTGTGTTTATAACGATCTGTGTCAACATCAGCCAAACAGAGATCTCGTTGGCAACTGCTGACTTCACGTATTCTGAGAATGTATTATGGGGGCGCCTGGGTGGCTCAGACGGTTGAGCGGCCGACTTCAGCTCGGGTCACGATCTCACAGTTCCTGGGTTCGAGCCCCACGTCGGGCTGTGCGCTGACAGCTCAGAGTCTGGGTTTTGTGTGTCTCCTTCTCTGTGCCCCTCCTGGGCTCATGCTTCCTCTCTCTAAGTACTAAAAATTTTCTCAGTACACAGCAGCAGTCCCCCTTATTTAGGAGATGCATTTCCAGACCCCCAGGAAAGGCCTGAAATTGCACAGAGTACCAAACCCTATGTATACTATGTTTTGTCCTACTTATATATACATATATGCCTATGAGAGTTTAAGAGATCAGCAATAATTACTACTAATAAAATGGAACAACTATAAAATATACCCAAGCTCATGAGTGACCTGGACACGATGACCAGTGTCAGGCTCCTGGGGACCTTCTGGTGCCGTTCTGAGTCCAGCTCAAGGGGCGGAACATGTGCTTCCAGACCCCGCTGACCACGGATCGCCCAGACCAAGACCAGGAAAGCAAAACCACAGAGAAGGGGTCTACCATACATGCCTGTTGCCCTTTCACCCTTTTCAATCATTTATTTGTTATACATCCCTTTCAGTCGAGTTTACTGTCTCACTAAACACCATGTACACGACCGCCTGCTCTGTGTCACTGAGTTAGGTCTCTGATGGCAGGTGTCTTCATCTCTCCAAATGAACCCCCTCTAATCCTGTGGTTCCATTCCTCCAGCTCTCGGTTCAGAATGTTTCGTGATAAATCACAGACACGGTTTTCGCTTACGGTTTGTCCTATTTTCTAATTCGATGACTTTATAACAGTGTGTTTTGCCACAGTTCATGTCCTTCCTCCCTAAGGACACGCCTCTGAGAACTCGCGCAAGAGGACAGTGGGTTCAATCAGCCGGTGTCAGACACTGTGGCTCAGTGACCCTGCCCGTGCCTCCTACTTCCCGTCCTGCCGGAGAGCTGACCAAAGCACCGTCACTGCGACCTTTCCTTGTCTTCTGCTACTTCTGTTTTTCACAGCCTCTCCTGGAGAGCTTTGAACACATGAAGAGCTGTGGCCCCCAGTTCGAAAGCTGCCCTGGTCTTGAAAGAACCCACACAAAAGATGCACGTCTCTCTTCCTACCCTTAGGAATGTACCTCCTTCCTCCTTTAGTCCCTCGTCCAGCTGAGGAGGCCCTGGAGAGCACAAAGTGCACAGGCAGGCAGTGACAAATGTCCATCCTTATGTTTAGAGGAGGGGTGGTGCTTTGCAGCTCATTCTAGAATGGGCACTGTCATGGGGAAGTGCACGTCTGTGAGTTCTCGTTACTCCAGAAACTGTCTGATGATATGGAAAATGCCTAAATGTGCTGTTTTTCATTATTCATAAACATTATCACAGATCCCATCCCCAAAGCACAAGAACTCCTCTGACTGCTGAGTTATATAATATTTTTCTCTTAGGCATTTTAATAAGAATCAGTAAGTTTGTAGATTTTGGTGTTTAGAAGGAAATAGATTAATTTTCTACCTAAAATCATATAAAGAAACATAAGTCCATTGAAGCATTAACAGACATGAAATGTGTCCTGTGTTTTATTTGACAATTCTAATCACTGATAAGTAACTCAAGTTTAAATCAGTATACATATTTTCATTATTTTTTTAAAGCGCTCACTAGTCTGAATTGATATTTCATTAAGTCCTTTTCTCTAATTCTTTGTCATATATCTTGTATGTTCTTGGTTTCCATGAGACATGGATTTGAAAAGAATGTGATTATTTTCATGGACGCTATAGAAAAATGCTTAATTTAGGGTGTTTTGTGTTTGAGTTTGTCTCTATTTTCTCTGGCAACAGGTGATGGGGGGGGGTCCCAAACGAAAGTGGGAGACACCCATCTGGTGGGCAAACAAGGAAGCTTGCCTTGGCTGGGGCTTCTCATGAACCAGTGCCCATGGGTGGTGGAGACAGGTGAGGGCCACAAAATCACACGTTGAAAAGCAAGGAGATAAAACTACTATTCTGATGTACTTAACCTTAGTCATTCTGAAGAAACAAATGAGAGGACATTAAAACACACGTGAAAATAATAACAATTATTATTTTTTTAGTGTTTCTTAATTTTTGAGAGAGAGAGAGAGAGAGAGAGAGAGAGAGAGAGAGAGAGAGAGAGACTATGACAATGAGCAGGGGAGGGGCAGAGAGACAGGGAGACACGGAATCGGAAGCAGGCTCCAGGCTCTGAGCTGTCAGCACAGAGCCTGACGCGGGGCTCGAACTCACGGACCGTGAGATCATGACCTGAGCCGAAGTCGGACGCTCAACCAACTGAGCTGCCCCAACTCTTAAATGTCATCAAATCCTTCAATACACACATCATAATTTATTTTTACATGACTATGAATTGGGGGAAAAAAAGAAATTATTCACTTTTCTTTTTTCCTTTCAGCAAAGGTAGAAATGTGTCTCTGGATTTTCTTCCCCACTGTAAATATCGAACATTATGTTATGCGAGCATTTTATGTATGAAACAGTCACACAAGACCTCAGAGATAAATGCTTACAATGAATAAACCTTGATACAAATTATTTGACACACAAATTAAGCTGATCACAGTACCTTTAAATTCAATCGCAAACCCCGACAAGCCCACGGAAGCATCACTCCGAAAAGCCAGAAAAAGACTATTTCCACTACTCTCTATTCTTTCTGGGGCTTGAGAACCCTGGAAACTTCCAAGGAGAGGTCTGTTGGAATCTTCTCCTTCATAGATATGCAGGAAATCATAACTGGGCTCCATGTTGAAACTAAAGGAAAGAGCATTCATCAGGTTCGGCACCGAACACGTGTCTCGTATTTCCTCCAGACTACAAGCACACAGTGAGTTCACTTACCTTCATGCAACGAATTTTAAAAACCCAAACAACCCAGAAGTTAAATGTAAAAATAATTTAAATGTGACAGTAGCAATGTGTGTAACTAATATGAATGATCAATACTGTTAGCGTGAGACATAGTGACTGCTATATTCAAAATGGTAGGAGTTTATACTCTGGTTTCCCTTCAGATCGTATAAATCTTTCATCTTTTACAAAATGGGAGAAGTCTGAAGATATCTGTAAGACAATGATTCCTAATAACGTGGACAGAATATCTCTTCCCTGCACCCAGGAAATTGCTACAGAAATATGGTTTCAAAGAAAGGGGTTCGAAAGGGAATTCCCACCAATATTTGATTTTTACGTGAATATTTTTAGTTTGAAAAATAGGTATCCTCGATATCGCTATCCTTAATTTTTTTTTTTTTAATTCTCTGTTTGTTTTTACTTTTAAAAATGCAATTGCCTCTACTTGGTTGGGTCAGTCGGCTGACGTCAGTCATCCCTGGGATGGCACGAGGGGTGGTAGGCACCCACTCCGTTTCATGTTCCTACATCATTGACTTTTTCCAATCTTCTCTTCCCGCCCCACACCCCCCGCCCCCCCTGCTCTCTCCACTTCTCTCTCTGTGTCTCTCTCCCCTAGTATTAAATACCCTGGTAATCCCCAAAGTTCTCAGGTGGGATGTGGCTTTCCGTGTCTCTGCCATTTTTGATGAGAAGGCAGATGACGGTCTGGGCGCTTCAAAAACGCGCACACTCTCAGGTGAAACACTAAAGCTGGAACAGACGATAAGATCTCGAGGAGATCAGAATTAACCGACAAATTAGACAGAGGTTTCAAGTAATGCCTTCTGACTGGCCTTCCACCTCTTCCTCATCTCTGAGTCGGGGCCTTTGTGTCTTCAGCAAGGACTCATTCCGAGCAGCGTCCACTCTGTCTCCCTTCAGTTGGCAGCGTATTTGGATAATAGGGATAGTGAGTCAGGAAGCTTTATCATCACTAACATGGACGTTGTTTAAGTGGCTCTAGTTTATCTGGAGATCCAGGTGATGAAATAGGAACAAAAGGTCTCTCCAGAAATTGCCCCAGGTGTTCTGAAGGAAGCCACCGAGAGTGGGCACCACGGAGGACCCAACATTAACACTGCACCTCATCCTGAATCGTGCCATCCCAGTTTATGCCAAGGCTACACTGGGCCCTGCGGGAAGTCCCTGGACATAGTTTTTAAGGGCGCTTTAAAAGATTCCTTAGTCTGCTTATTTGACAAATTCCTTAAAAATCACAAATGAAGGAGTGAAAAGATCAGGCATGACCAAACCGAAAGGTGTCAGCAGGAATTGTATCAAACAGAAGAATCTGATTGGAGGAAGGATTTTATTTGGGACACTTTATAAGAATGCTATTAGAAGCTGGGGATGCTGTGTCCCCATTAACCGTTAGAGCTCATTACTGTTATAGATTATATTTGAGCACTGGAGATACACTGAGTCACAGAAAGAAAATATAGTCTGACCTCTCTCTCTCGCTCTCTTTTTGGATATACCATAATCCATGCACTAAAGTCTGGAGTGACATTTGTAATTCATCATGATTCTACTTGTAAAATCCATTTTTTATGTCCTTTTTAAATTTATTTTTACTTTTTAGAGAGGGGGAAGGGGCGGAGAGAGAGGGGGGACAGAGGATCCGAAGCGGGCTCTGCACTGACAGCGGAGAGGCTCGAACTCACGAACAGTGAGATCATGACCTGAGCCTAAGTCAGACGCCTAATGGACCGAGCCACCCAGGCGCCCCTGTAAAATCCATTTTTAATTCTGCACGATCCATGAGACCCAATAAATAGGCCAAAGTGTGGCCCAGCTTTTGAACCAAATGTAATCTGAGTCTCAATGTGTATCTTCGGCTCCCCGGTCTACAGGGACCTGTGATGAGTCACCCTTCCCAAAGACCCCAAGACCCAGGAAAGGCCTTGGAGTGAACGTTCCAGGTCACACAGTGCTTGGTCCTTCCTGTCAGTCGTGCCATCCGCTCCCCAGCCCCTTAGAAGCACACCTGACTTTACTGACTCCCTATAAACCGTGCGTCTGGGCAGCACGTGTCAATGCCAGCGTCTCTTTGCTTGGGGAGGTGAAATCCTGTCCCCACCCAGCACTTCTGGCTCCCGGCTCCCATCCACTGAGTAGACCCAGTCATAAGGCTTGAGGGTCACTCCCACCTGAGCACCTGCAGCTTGTCTGGTTGTCCGCGTCTTGGGAGAAGTCACACATGTGTGATTTTTCCGTGACACTGGGTCAGCTAATGAGTTAAGAATCTAGAAGTTGGAAGAAAACTTGGAGGTTTTCTACTCCACCTCTCTTCCAGAGAGGTGGGCAAAATAAATAGGAAAAACAAAAACCTCTATAAAGCTGCTGTCCGTCTATACTATCAAATGGATTTTGCCCCGAGGGAACCTTGATAATTGGTCACTACGACACACCGACACACCGGAGGGTAGGAAACTCCTACTTCTAAGGCCCCATGTTCTCTAAAAGGCTTTCAATTGTTCATTTACTTCTAATCGCACGGTGCCAGAGGCATCTCCAGGTTTTAAGGCATTGGTAGAAGTTAGCATTCACAAAACCTACAGAGATACCCAAAAATCCAGCTGCAAATGTTCGGTAGTTTTGCACAAGGGCTGAGTGAGTGGCATAATAAGGGTTCATCACTGGGTAAATTTATAGCAGCTTGAGTAAACTGAAGACATGATGGCTTATCAGGATGACTTAACATTTGGAATCAGGGACATTTAAAATTATACTGATTCAGATCCCATCAGGAGGAGAAAGTGAAAGATAATCACGGCCAGGCCTGGGTTGGTGACGTAAACATCAGAAAAGGAAGCGTGTTCAACTGACAGATAGATATACTTAGACCACTTCACCCTGGAGAGCTAAGAGATCAATAAGATGGCCTCTAGAACCAGGTGCCTTTTAAAAAGTCCCTTCATTTAGTTCAATCAATAATCAAAATACAAAGGCGAAGATCGTGGGATTTGGAAAAAACGCAATTATCATACACCAGATACGAATAATAGGACAGTCCTATAGAATTTACATTTATAAAATAATCACAATGTTTGAAACTCCGTCATCTGGTTTAGCAGGGATAAGTCAGCAATCATTTTTTAAAGAGTAATGTCTATTAATTCAGACTTTACAGCAACCACATTTAGAGGAATTTCTATTTTCAAAGTTCTATGAAGTCATGATATTTCAGTGATGGTATAACAGGGCTACCTGTGGGAACGTCAGACAAGATGTATTGCGGAAACGATTTCGTTATCACGCATTTAGAGAAATACTCCTATTGTCTCTGTAGTGCCCTGATGAGAAATCATACTAAGTGTATCTGTACCACTTTTTTATTACTTTTCTTGAATATTCTGTAAATTCAGCCTTCTCATGTGGAACATACTGCATGCGGGATAGTATTTAAAAGGAATTCCTGCCATGTCCTAATACAAGCAGACTTCTCGAAAGCAAAAGTACATATATGTGTATTTCCATTTAGGTCATTATGCAGCCCTATGCAGTAACTATTCGAATAACATCTAGGGCGTCACTCAAGGTAAAACCAGGTACTTTATGAAGGGATATGTGAGGTAATCTTTCGGTGTGACACTTGAAAAGTCTACTCGAGGGGGATTCAGCAAAAGACAGTACCTTTTGAATATCAAGGCGATGACGAAGTCTGGATTCACTTTTATTCTCCAGTCACATTCTTTCCCGGGAGGATATGGCTGCGGGTAGTTAGGTGACAGAATGACACCCGCTGGGCCCGTCAGGTTCCCTCCACACGCAGCTGCCACGGAAGAGGGACAATGCTGGTCAAGGTGAAGTAGGACATCACAGAATTCATCAAGGGCACTCAGCATGTGTCAGGTTAGTAGACAATTATCTGGATGAAAATTTAAGGCCCAGGAGGTCTGTATGTTTTTCATGGACTTGTTCATGAATTTCATACAATGTCCCACCCTGCTTTTACGGAGGATTTGTAACTGTTGACAAATAAAGTTCAGTTGCTATGATTTTAAGCTCTACCCAGTTAAACAGATGACTTTACTCCCCCACACTCCTACAATGCACACAATACACGTTACAGAAACACTTGGAAAGGGAAAGAAATGGCCACGAATGTCACGTTATGGTCCTGCTGATTGTCCTGTCCTGTCGTAGGTTCACAAAGTCATTGCTGACTTCTTCTAGAAGGCATGCTTCCTGTTCACCTGTGTCTCACTAACACCTGGCACAGTTGTGATCAGGTATTCAGGGAATATTTGTTGAGTGAATGAATACACGTTATGCCAGGTATTCCCCAGAGTCCTCTGATATACGTAAGGTTTGGGATACAATTCAAAATGACAAAACTAACACAAAGTTTAAGTGACATCTGGGAATATGGAACCCGTAACAGACTGAGCCAGAACATCAATCTGGAAAATAGAATGTAGTCACAATGCTCAGCATGTTAGTATCAGAGAACAGTGCTTTAGATGATACTCATCAATCTACTTGGTTTTTACCTATCACTTTTTCACTACCTGTGTTTACATTTATGTTAGGAAGATAATAATTATGAAGTTCAGTGCTGTTAATAGGCAAGCCAATTTTCATTCTTGAACTTCAAAATGTTTAGGATGGTTTCATTTACTACATAGGATTTCTGTCAAATCTTCCATCATGTTTAAAGGTGTTAAAACACTGCAAAATTCACAGGTATACATTTTAGATGCACGGGTGAATATACAAGATTTATGGTTCTTCACAGCAAATACAGTGATTTCTCACCAAGTTGTCTTAAAAAAAAATCAGCCCAATTAAATTATAATGTTCTCCCTAAACTATATATCTTATTTCACATCACTGGCCATATATCCATTTAAGAGAAAAAAAAAATGGTAAGTAGAAAAAGAAACACCCTAACTGGCAATCTTTTATACAGAGACATACATACAGATGACTTTTATTGTGAATAATGCCAGTGTACGTGCTTTCTAATTTTTGTGACGATTGTGTCTTTGAATACTCATTTAACGTTCCTGAAAACTTTAATTTTCCATAAGAAGAAATGTAACACATTCCATTACTTTCTGTTATGATTTCAGTCTCACTAAAGGCAAACTCTAACTAGTATCACTAGTATTATAATAAATTCAGATATACATTCAAGAGTAATATAATTTTTGCAAAAATGGCTAAACCCACATGTCCCCCCAGCATCGAGTGTGACTGTAATAAACTCTGCTGGGACCACTGTCTACTCGGCTCTCCCAGAATCAAGTGGACGTTGACAGAGGAAAGCCAGGCAAGGCGCGGGTGGGGGCAGGTGGCGCTGAGATGGAGGGAGCAGGTACCTCCGGGTCTAGAAGATTCCGCCGCATGCAGGGTTTGCAAGATGCAGAACGACAGATTCAGGACACTGGCTACCAGGGTGTTGCCAGCAGGAAGAATGTGGGGGTGACACAAGGTACTGATTTAAGAGAAACCAAGAGGCATTCCTGTCTTATCCTGAGAGATCCAGGGAGGCCTTTTTAAATGAGGTTATCCAAGAGCATCCAGGGGAATTAAGTAGCGCTGTCTGGCTGTGTTTGTTCTCTCTTTGGGTCAGGCATTCAGTTTAGTTTCATTAGGTTGTAATTTGAAAGCTTGCAAAATATTTTGGACAGGATTACAGAATGTGACCCAGACACTTGGGGAAATACTCCAGAGGGAATGGACGTAGACACAAAACCCACAAATCTGTATCAATCCCCAGTGCCTCCTTCCCCAATCCTTAGGATCCCCTCCTTAAGGTACCAACAGCACCTCCATCCTTCATGGTGTGAAGCAGCACACTTGAATGAGACACATGCGTGTTTCTGCTTCGATACAACTCAGCGTTCACACCATTAAATGGCATAACTGGGCTCGAAAGAGCTGCCCTGGGGGTCAGGGCAAGAGGATGACACAAAATGAATTTCTGCAAACTTAGGGCAAATTCTTGCTCTTGAGAGCCATTTACAACTTGGAGTTGGAGAAAAGGTACTGCAGCCTGTACGAGGAAAGAGAGATTATGGGGACTTTGAGGGATCCTCATGCAGAACAAGAAAGTGGTGAGTGTCCTCTGGTCTGCAGACGAGTCCTCGGGAATCCGCTAAAAAATCCCAAAGGTAGTGCCTCATTCATTGGAGTCCTTTGATAAGTGAAAAAAGGGAGCTATCCAACGAGTCCACAGCAAAAATCAGCAGCATCAGACGAGGTGGTGGAAATAAGAGCAACATGCCAGCAGGTGAGAGGCTAAGGGATTTCAGAAAAGAGAGAGAAAGAAACGAAGATACGAGGGGAAACACTAATAATAATAAAAGGGGAAAAAGAAATTAGCAGGCCACCCAGTGCTGGGTTGAGCGCTGACTTTGACTCAGGTCATGATCTCGGGGTTCGTGGGTTCGAGCCCCGCGTCGGGCTCTGTGCTGACAGCTCAGAGCCTGGAGCCTGCTTCAGATTCTGTGTCTCCCTCTCTCTGCCCCTCCTCTGGCTCATGCTCTCTTTCTCCTTCAAAAATAAGTAAACACTAAAAATAACAATAAAAAAAGAAATAAGAACAGGGTTTTTTTTTTTTTTTTTTTTTGCCTCCTTTAAGGAAAATAAACACTCACTCATGGCTCTGTTGGTAATGTAAATTGGTGCAACCCATCTGAGTTTTGAAAAATGTTTTAAAAGCTTAAGAAACACATACGTGTGTAGAAATATGTCATTTATAAATAATCAGGGGTGTGTTTTGCAACAAGAGGGTTCATTCTGGCAACCTTTGTGGTGGGGGAAGACTGAAGCGATTCTGAGTGCACAGTCGGAGGGGAGGAGAGCAGAGGATCCGTGTGGGCGGATCCACTCAGATGCTGTGCAGTCATGAAGAACACGCAGAAAGCACGTCACAGCACAAAAAGATCCTCATTTTGTTTCACGCTGGTAAGTCAGAGTGCAATTGACACAATAGGATGCTGTCACTTAAAAACATTTTGGAAATAGATTCGATAAACATAAAATAATTATGAAGCTTACTTATGTATGTTTGTGTTAATAGTATTTGCCTCCAAGTAGAAAGATGACAGCCTTTTGTCCTCTTTTCCCCCTTAACTAAACATGCATTATTTTTGAATACGGGGGAGAAAAAAAGGCTTGAAGATAAAAGAAAAACTGTTTTAAATCAGAAGAACAGAATTTATGTGCGTGCTAAGACATGATCGGCTGATGCCCCAGTTGACAAGTTTCTTACAGAGGACATAAGCCTCGTTTCTGGGAAAGAAAAAAAATATATATATATACGTATATATATATATGTATGTATATATATATATATTTAAAATGTAATGAAAAGGTAAGATTCACTGATTCCCAAACACACATGTCCACATTTTCCATTTTCCCGTTACATGGTACCTATATGCATGGCCTGGCTGCCAAGATAACTGGCATTCATTTACCTGCAGGTGAGTTTAGCCCGTCCTCGGTGCTGATGCTCAATGTGCACAACAAACGCTGCCTATTTTCTCTGCTGGGAACTGGCTTCTCCAGCCATTGCTCAAAACTACGTCACTAAGATATAAACTAGCGAAAGGCGAGCGATTAGTTGGGAAGATGGTCACACTTTCCCAATGTCTACATTAATGCCAACTGAGAAATAATCTAGAAGTGTTCAACGGATAGCTGCACGGCTCCCCCATGAGATTAAAATCATGCAAACGGGGGGGAGTCGTTCCCAATTTAAAAACAGGGTGATGGTTTAAAATGCTCGTTGCATTTATAGGCAACCACTCTATCTTAAAAAGAAGCACGCAGAAATCTCGCAAATCTCCAGATGAGGCGTCTTGGAATGAAATGCAGCATGGCGCCCACAGAGTTGTGAAAGGTAGACGCGGCACAAAGCATCAGGTAAACAAAGGCAGCTCTCCGACGTGGCTGCACACGCTAACGAGCAGAACCATCGGATCTCATCCATCTTCAAACTCCTCTAAGTACTTACTGATAAGTTATGAGCTGCGTAGCACAGCTCCCCGGGACCACGGAGAATCTCTCTACTGCTGCGTCGATGACAATAAAAATCATTTTAAATCACAGAATCCCCTCAAGTTCACCCTATGCAAAATGGCCTATTAACTATGTGCATATCATTTCATAATCACTTCCTCTCTTCACAGATTAATTAAATTTTACATTTTTCAAGCAGATCATAAAGAAGTCCAAATCCAACGGTGACAGTTCATTAAAATAATAAAGTTTAGCAGGGTTCCTTTCAAAAATAAGGTGCAAGAGGTATTTATGGTCAAACAGCTGACTGAATGAAGGGACACTCTATATGTAATTACTATTTATACAAAAATATGTATTTCCCTAAAACCGTATTTGTGATAGAGTTCGGTGAACAGTTATTCAAACAGAAGTCTGCAAAACCAACTGCTATCCTTTGAGTAAGGTCAACCTACAAAATCCTAGTGAATTCCAAAAACATGGTTCTCCTTTTATCTTCATTTTGACCAAGGCAGTATAATCTCTAGTTTTCGGGTTCTGTTCAAATATACTGATATTATGGAAAAACCATCTAAAAAAAGAAAATACTTCTTACTGAGTAGGTTTTGCTGAAGGGCATGTTTCTATGTCAAAAATGAGAATTGCAAAGGAAGGGTTATGAATTTTCAGCCACCCAGACTTTTAAGTCACGGTCATTTTTACAAGATCCGTTGAGGCTAGGACACGTTAGGTAACTGTCAATGACTGCACATTAAGTGAACCGCTTCCTTTATTTCACCTCATGAAATAAAGTTTCCAGGTTTACAGTGAAATCTCCATGGAGTCTGTGAACCAGAGGGCACGTGAGACATGTTTCTGAAGAACGAACACATTTATGGAGCAACGTTTAGAGTGGCGTGCGTGCGTTCCGAAACAGAACATGTCTGTTCTCTGCTGTACCATACCTATGCACGTGGGAGGGTCTGGCTGCCAGAAGTATCGGTTATTCAGCTGTACACAGGTGATTTTAGCTTGTCCTTGGAGCTGATATCCGGGGTCGCACTGGAAGGTGACGGTATCCCCCGGCTCTCTACTATCCCCGTAGCGGGTGCCATTCTGAGGCAGGCCTGGGTCATTGCAGGTGGACGCGATGGATGCTGCGGAACAAAAGCAATACCGGGTCAAACGATGGACACGGGGTCCCTACGCTTGCACGGGTGAGGGAGCTCTTGTGTGCTGAGGCCCTCTTGACTGGCATCGGGATTCTTCCGTCTGCCCCTGAATGTATGAAGAGTTCCTGTTCCCAGGGATACGTTCAATAACCTGCATCCTGAGAATGCTCACTTTGAACAGACACAAGCAAAGTGTGTTGAAAACGCAGCCAGTGATGGAACGTATCAAGGAGTTGCATTATGCTATCCTTAATAAGCACACGTACGTTCTCCTCCGCTGTTCTCGTTAACAATATCTAAACGAAAATATAAACCACGATTGAAACTGCTTAATTAAACCACCACAATCTCAAAGAACGCGGAGTAAAACAGAACAGGACAAACTCCTTTACGTTCTGTGCCTTCCAGGCAACACCCGCTCACGATGACCTTTGACGTTACAACGGGGGCCAGCGAGAGAAGACGCGGGTCGGTCTTAACCAGGACACCATTCGTGGATAGCTGTAATTTTCTTGGTGCAATTATTAATAACCCCATTTCATGGTAAAATGATTAATAATCCCGTTTCGCTCTCAAAACACTTCCAATTCGGACAACAAATGAAACGGTCATCCTAATTTCAACAAAATTCTGAAAATGATGATTCTTGGTCCAAAAAAGAATCTAAATATTAGGAATTTCAAGTCAGTTTAGTAGAGACCAGCATCTCCAAACAAGCTGGTAAGAGAGCTTTGGGGGGACAGCCGGAACAGGAGCCTCTGAAGTCCTATGGGACGTGTATTGTAATAGAGGCACCCAAAATCACGTCCCACAAATCAGCCACCAGCTCCATGTGAGTCCAATCAACAGAACTACTTTCCCACCCAGATTCTGGACCAGGATTTTAACTCCCACAATGCACTGAAACGTAATTGCCTGAAAAGTCCTGTCACTGTCTCCAGTTTCTGTCACTGCTTCGTACTTGATGTTTTACTAAAACTTAGGAAGACGCCCATCAGGGTCCAAAACTGGAAATAATTTTTTGGATTCCATTTTCACTTTCACCTACAACGGCAAGCTCACTCCCTCTTCAGGGCCGAAGGGACTGTGATGGAAAGTTAGCTCTTCTTTTTTTTTTTTTTTAATTTTTTTTTTAAATGTTTATTTATTTTTGAGACAGAGAGAGACAGAGCATGAACGGGGAGGGTCAGAGAGAGAGGGAGACACAGAATGGGAAGCAGGCTCCAGGCTCTGAGCCAACAGCCCAGAGCCCGATGCAGGGCTCGAACTCACGGACCGTGAGATCGTGACCTGAGCCGAAGTCGGATGCTCAACCGACGGAGCCACCCAGGCGCCCCAAAAGTTAGCTCTTCTTGTGGAGGGCGCCAGGGCACAGAACACCCGCTTCCTGAGCGAGACAGAAAGGGAAACGTGACTGCCCCACAACCCAGCCAGCATGCTGCCCATCCTGACGTGTGCAGATTGCCAGAAATGTGCGGACTTGGATCGTGTGCTTTGGGTTTCCCGTCTGGTTCGGTCTGGGAATTCTGGGACCTCGCGACGTAGCTGGCTAGACAGTTGTGATTTCAATAAAAGTGAGGACATGCAAAACAGTGCAGGACGCACCCTGTGTTCTCTGGGGGAAGGGTTCGGCTGTGCAGGTTTGAAGGTTGAAGGAAAAGTACGAACGTCAAGGCTCCTCGGAGAGGTCAGGCTTGCCTCAGCGCCCAGCCTTGCCCCCTGGGACCCAGATCGCCTCAACTCACTGACCTTCAGCTAACTAATCGGAACAAATGGAAAATATCTAACTTACTGAATCTGTCGTGAACATCACGTGTGGCACCTTGCAAACCTGTCTCTCCAAGCTGACTGAAGGCACAGGTTGCCTCACCCAGACACCATTTTTCACTAATTGGCTTTTATTATATATTGAAATACAGAACCATGAAGATCTAAAACACTAGTAAAAACACAAAAAATGGAACAACTATTACACCATTCGGATTAAAAAACAGAATGTTGGGGCGCCTGGGTGGCGCAGTCGGTTAAGCGTCCGGCTTCAGCCAGGTCACGATCTCGCGGTCCGTGAGTTCGAGCCCCGCGTCGGGCTCTGGGCTGATGGCTCAGAGCCTGGAGCCTGTTTCCGATTCTGTGTCTCCCTCTCTCTCTGCCCCTCCCCCGTTCATGCTCTGTCTCTCTCTGTCCCAAAAATAAATAAAAACATTGAAAAAAAAATTAAAAAAAAAAAAACAGAATGTTATCACTCAGCCATATTATCAATACATATTGATGCCTGCACTCTCCCCCCTCCACCCCTGCCCCTCCACTCCCGATGAAGTCACTATTCTGAATTTCATGGTTATGATTCTGTTCCTTTTCTTGATAGTTACCATAAATGGATGCATCCCGATAGTGGCTGCATGGGTGGCCTCCCTTTTGAATTTCTATAAATGGAATCACACGTTACGGCTTCTTACGAGACTTTCTATTTGCTCGGTATCATGTTTGTGAGTCATCCACATTCAAGCGTGATGCTCTGGTTACTGTCATTGCACACGGTTTTCCTTGCATCAGTGCCACAATTTACTCATTCTGCTAGCAGCTGGCTGATACCATGCGAGCACAAGTGTAGGCTGGCTCAAGGAGGTTTCCCTCTTACCCTTCTGCCCTAACCATGAAAAGACACACCTATGAGTCCTGGAACAGTAAGAACATGAAGCAAGACTGTCAGTCGGCTTGCAGACCTGGACCTTGAAGCAAAGCTACCCCACAGTTTAAAACGGAGTGAAGGTGGAGACCCACAGTCTGAAGGTGGAGACCCACAGTCTGAAGGTGGAGACCCACAGTCCGAAGGTGGAGACCCACAGTCTGAAATAGACTTGGTCCAGGGTGCCTGGGGGACTCATTCAGTTGAGCGTCCAATGTCAGCTCAGGTCATGATCTCACAGTTTGTGAGTTCAAGCCCTGCGTCGGGCCCTGTGCTGACAGCTGGGAGCCTGGAGCCTGCTTCGGATTCTGTGTCTCCCTCTCTCTCTGTCCCTCCCCCGCTCGCACTCTGTCTCTCTCTCTCTCTCTCTCAAAAATAAATAAACATTAAGAAAATAATAAAATCAAATAGACTTGTTCCAGCAGACAGTGTTTCGGTTTGGGGGTCCTTTGTTATGCAGCAATAACTGACTGAAACAAGTCCTGTGGTGGTAAATCATCTTTGTTTTGTCCAAAAACACTTCAGTTTTTTAAAAATATTTTAAATTCTTCTTTACTCCTAAAGGAAATTTTTACTGAGTTTATAGTTCCGGGTCAGTAACTAGTTGGGATTTCCCCCCGCCCCTCACTACTGTTAAGAAAATTATGGGGCGCCTGGGTGGCGCAGTCGGTTAAGCGTCCGACTTCAGCCAGGTCACGATCTTGCGGTCCGTGAGTTCGAGCCCCGCGTCGGGCTCTGGGCTGATGGCTCAGAGCCTGGAGCCTGTTTCCGATTCTGTGTCTCCCTCTCTCTCTGCCCCTCCCCCGTTCATGCTCTGTCTCTCTCTGTCCCAAAAATAAATAAACGTTGAAAAAAAAAAAAAAATTAAAAAAAAAAAAAAAAAAAAAAGAAAATTATTCTTGGGGCGCCTGGGTGGCGCAGTCGGTTGAGCGTCTGACTTCAGCCAGGTCACGATCTCGCGGTCCGTGAGTTCGAGTCCCGCGTCGGGCTCTGGGCTGATGGCTCGGAGCCTGGAGCCTGTTTCCGATTCTGTGTCTCCCTCTCTCTCTGCCCCTCCCCCGTTCATGCTCTGTCTCTCTCTGTCCCAAAAATAAATAAATGTTGGAAAAAAAAAAAAATTAAAAAAAAAATAAAAAAAAATAAAAAGAAAAAAAGAAAATTATTCTAGTTCTTCTGGCTTCCAGGTTTCCCACGTCATCTTTCAGTCTGAAACTACAATAAGATCATACTCTGTATTTGGTATTCGAACTTTCATAATATTGCATCTATGCATGATTTTCCTTTTACTAACTCTGCTGGGAATTTACCGGAGGTTTTGAATCTGAGGATTAAGCCATCATCTCGTCAAATCTGTTTCTCACTTCTCAAATTAAATTTAAGCAAATATCTCTATCTTCCATATCTCTTAACCTTCCTTTCATTTTATAATCTTTTTAAACTTTGTTCTCTCAGGGCACCTGGGTGGTTCAGTCAGTTAAGCATGTGACTTTGGCGCAGTCATGATCTCGCAGGTTGTGAGTTCGAGTCCTGCTTTGGGCTCTCTGCTCTCAGTGCAGAGATCCTCTGTCCGCTTCAGATCCTCTATCTCCCTCTCTCTCTCTGTCCCTCCCCTGCTCATGTATGTGTTCTCTCTAACTCTCTCTCTCTCTGGTCATAAATAAATAAACATAAAAAAATCTCTGCAAACATAAAAAAATCTCTGCAAACTTGGTTCTCTCTTCTGGGCAATTGTTGAGAGTTATCATCCTTTCATATCTCCATCTGCATCAAACTTATTTTCTTTTTTTAAATTAGTTTTGAGAGAGAGAGAGAGAGAGAGAGTGCAAGCAGGAGGGGCAGAGAAAGAGAGAGAGGGAAAGAGAGAGAGAGACCTTAAGCAGGCTCCGTGGCCAGTGTGGGGCCTGATGCAGGGCTCGATCCCACAACCCTGGGATTATGACTTGAGCTGAAATCAAGAGCAGTGCACTCAGCTGACTGAGCCACCTTGGTGCCCCTCCAGTTTATTATCTTAACAGGACACTGAGTTTTAAATTTTCCATCATTGTGCTTTTCTACCATGCATCATTTGTTTTCAAATATATTTGGCTATTTATATAGTATATTGTTACTTACTCACATTTTGACTCCTCTGTTTTTTTTTTACACGGTGACTTGACAACTCTGTTCATTACACTGTGGTCACCACAAGTGTGGCTACCCTGTGTCACCACATATCACTTACAATACCACGATCTTCCCTATGCTGCAACTTTTATCCCCATGACTTATTCATTCCGTAACTGGAAGCCTGAATCTCCCACTCCTGTCACCCATTTTGCCCTTCCCTACTCCCTCCCTCTGGCAATCATGAATTTCTTCTCTGATTTACGGGTCTATTTTTGTTTTTTTGCTGTTGTTTGTATGTTCTTTTTTTTTTTTTTAAGATTGCACATATAACTGAAATCAGATGGTACCCATCTTTGTATCTCTGACTTATTTCACTTTGCAAAATACCCTCTAGATCCATCCATGTTGTCACATATGACATAACCTCATTCTTTTAGGGCTGAGTAATATTCTGTGTGTGTGTGTGCGCGCATGTGTGCACCACTTCTTTATCCATTCATCTATCACAGACACGTAGGTTGCTTCCATATCTAAGATATTGTAAATAATGCTGCAAGCAACGTAGGGTGTATATATATTTTCAAATTAGTGATTTTGTTTTCTTTGGGTAAATACCCACTAGTGGAATTACTAGATGGTATCATAGCTCTATTTTTAATTTTTTCAGGAACTTCCATACTGTTACCCACAATGGGTCACCATTTACAGTTCCACCATCAGCGCACAGGGGTTCCTGTAGTCCCCACATCCTTGCCAACACTTATCACACCTTGTCTTTTTGATTCTAGCCATTTTGACAGGTGTGTTTGCATTTCCACAATCATTAGTGATGTTAAGCATCTTTTTATGTTTCTTGGCCATCTGGAAGTCTTCTTTGGAAAAATATCTACTCAGCACCTCTGCACATTTTTAATTGGTTATTTTTTTTTCTGGTGTTATGTATTCTGAATATTAATATTATTCTGTTTTTTTTTCCCTAGGAGTTTTATGATTTCAGGTCTCACGTTTAGGTATCTAAACTGCTTTGAGTTTATCTTTGTGTAGGATGTAAGAAAGTGGTCCAGTTTTATTCCTTTGCATGTGGCTGTTCAGTTTTCACAGCACCATTTATTGAAGATGTCTTTTCCTCATCGTATATTCTTGCCTCCTTTGTCGAAGATTACTTGACACATGGGTTTGTGGGCTTTGTCTCACGTTCTGTTGCTGTATGTGTCTATTTTTGTGCCAGGACCATACTGTTTTGATTACTGCAGCTTTGTAGTATATCTTGAAATATGGATTTTTGATAATTTCAGCTTTGTTCTTCTCTTTTATTTTTCAGACTTTTTGATCTGATAATAATTCCAACATCTCACGGAAACTATAGTGTTTCTGAGTTTTGAATTCACATTTCTGTTTTTCGAAGATTCAGCCATAGAAATTCTTTGTGGTTTTCTCTAAAGCTACATTCATCCAGAGGAGATTCACATTTGATTTTACCATGCACCTGGAATACTAGGAGCCTTCTACCTCTTTACAATAAATTTGTATTTATGAGAAAAGTGATGCATTTTAAACCATACAGATGATAGGAATTCATCTATAAGCTAGTTTGCTATCAGCTTGTGGTTATGAGTTCTACATCATGTATATCTATATCTGTGCCTCTCTCTCTCTCTCTCTCTCTCTATTCTCCCTTATGCTGACAGTAAACACCCCCCCCCCAAGAGTTCTAAATGTATATGAGGTGTCCAGTTATATTTCCAATATCGGAAAGATCTTTTAACTGGCTTCCTATTTCCTCAGCCCACTGCACTCTCAAAATGGAAGCCTGGCATCACTGTTGACCCCCAGATGCTGTCAAGACAAAGCCAACTTCTGAGCTTCATAATCTCTCCCTATTTCACATGATTCTAGGACCTCTGAGGATTCCTTATTTTCTTATAGGCTCAGTTATACATTTTTAAAGACTAACAACAATTTTCTCCAGCATCTTTCATGTATTTTCAGTAAATATGTTGTCAAAGTACCTATTTTATTGTAAGGCTAGACATTGAAGCCCCTCCATTATAGTTATATCTTCATCCCATAGAATGACATCTGGCATATCATACCATTCATCACCACTGTTGTTATTTATCACCTCTGGTGTGTTAAGAAGGGGCATTTTCCTTGGAAATACAGGTCTCAGTAGATATCAAGAGGAAAGGAAGCATCAGAGCTTGAGAATAGGTTTTTCCGATGAGAAGAGGGCAAGAAATGCCATTTTACAGTCACTGAAGGACATATTTTTAGTTTCCCACTTTCTGATAAGTATAAAGATTAGAAGGCAGAGCAGAAAGCGAACGCATTACCCCAAAATAAGACTGGTATAGCGCTGGAGTGCAGGACAGACTTCAGGATGTGAAGCTTTTGGTTAGAACGTCAGGAGCGCCCCACCCATAAGCCACTCATTTATATGAGATAGAACAGTAATTAGAGAATTCAATCCCCAGAATCCTAAGTGGCCACCATCTAGGCAACAAATGGTACCTGTAATTTTATAAGCAATCTTGAGTTTACTATTTGAGGAATGTTCCTAAAGAGTCTAATATCTATTTGTCCTCTACCTTTGCTGAGATTTCAGTGGGATTCAGGAAAAATAAAAATAAAAATAAAAATAAGCAAATCTATTGCACATTAACCAAACTTCTCCTTTGGGCAGAGTTGCATATACTCAAAACAAACTCCATCTTCCTCAAGCAAATGGTCATATGTATGATTACATATGCAGTTCCAAGTGTTAATTTCTGCCACAGTTTATATAGTGTGAAAATAATTTAAAATGAAAGTTTAGAAGAACAGCCAAGGAAATCATGGATGAATCTCACTATAATTGTTAAAATTAAGACATATTTTAATTACTTCTCTTTCCAAATTTGTATTCAATGTTTATTAAAAGCAAAAACACCCACCGCCCAACAATGAAGCTTTACGCAAAAGTGCACAGATTTTGTGCGTGAACAAGAATTTCAATAGATGCATCAGCCTTGCAAAAATCAGTACTCCACAGAACACTTTTCTGTAGGTTATGAACAGGTATTTGGTCAAACAAGATTGGCAAATACTGGGTACTTTAGTTCCCTCTCATACGTTCACATTGCATACCAGGGATTAAAGGTTCAGAGAAATCCTGCAGTAAACAAACGTCTTTTTTTTTTTAAGAGTTTAATCCAGTGTTTCCTAAATTCACGTAATAGAGCACATTCTTCTTGACGAACCTCTTCAAATTCTTCCAAATGAAGATCCACAGAACACCAGGATATGAAACAGTGGCTTGTACTGATGGTTCTATGTCCTTCGATGGTATCATGTTTAATCCTGTTTTACAAGTACATTTTCTACTTCTAAACCAAATTTTCATTGGAATATCTAGAATAATCCCAGAGCACACCATTAAAAAGTTATATACTCGTGAAGTTCATGTTGTTTAGTCGATAGAAATACTGCAAGCACATAGCTGGCTAATTATATGATAGTGTGGGCTGTCATAAAACTGCTCTTTACATGTTCTTAGAAAGGATACATACACTTGCTTGTGTATCTTCAAAGATTATTTGAAATTACCAGTAGATCAACCACGACGTCTAGTCGAATTGAAATTAGCTCCAAATGTTTCCTCTTTTCTTGTAGAATTATGAAATAAAAATAAACCATTCCCAGGGTTATTTAAATCGGATGAAACAAGCAATGAGAACACTTGAGGTGAAGTCAAGGAAACTGTTTTACACGATGCAAGGGGAGATACACTGGTTGGATCTTTGAAATAAATGCCATTTTATTTTCTCCTGGCTATGAACTGTGGAAAGATGTTTCCTGGTGAAGGTGATAATGCTTATCCAGGAACTAACACAAAAGCTCCCAACCAAAGACACTGTGTTGGGGTCAGAAATTTCTTCTCCGTCTTCAGGGTCATACAAAGTTAATGATGAAGCCTGTGTTGATTTCTTTTTCACAACTGTGTTCTTTGATGGGTCACAATGTACCTTTTAGTCATTTTTCTCTTAAATATTTTCTCTCCAAATGGGATTTCGGTGACTCTGACTCCTTCTGGTTTCTCGCCATAAAAAAGGGAAATAATACTTTTAGTGACATCGGCCTTATCCCTCTATTACCTTAAAAAAAGAAGGTACTGTTCCTGAGGTGATGAATATGGAGCTTTTCGATTTCCCAAGGGGTTCTGTGGAATACTTCAGATCATAGACACACTTTCCACAGGCTCCATAGAATCTAAAGGATGTCTCCAACTCTCTGCCCACTGCAATCCCAGACTGTCCCGAGCACCTAGAGCCCAAAGCCATGCTCCACTTCATGTGAACGCAATGGACCTTCTTGTTTCTAATAGTATAGACAGAAGAGAGCTATTAAAGAAGAACCTGAAATGGACTCAAATTCCCTTCCAACTGGAAAACTAATTTGTAACATTGAAGACCCTATTTCTAATGAAATAAAAATGAAGAAATTGGGCTACGTCCTATTAAATGCATCAGGTACTCCTTGATAAGGGACCATAAGGCAAGCTGGGGCCAAGCACAAGCTAGCACACCAGCAGCACCCCCCCCCCCCCCCCCCCCCCCCCGCCCACACACACACCAGGTGGGACCTGTGGAATATTCTTCAGGCACTCCTGGCCACCCAAGAACAAAGAAAAGCAAAGAATACAAATGGTTAACTGATAGAGATCTCAGTCTTGCAAGACTGAGTCTCCATCAGTTTAGAAATATCTTAGTATATTACAAGAAAAAGGCAATATTATCAATAGCCTAATCTTTAGAAACCTGTAGGCTCAGCTTCCTGGAGCCCCACCATCACCCTCCATAGTGATATGGGAACAAAGCAAGAAGGAAATGGCAGGTGAAATTAAATGCCCTCATAACCTGCAGCCCAGAGACCAGACTTGTGGCAAATACAGAGCAGAACGTCTCTCCAGGACGCCCTAGCGTCCTGATGTTAACGCCTCCTGGAGGGAAAACAACCCGAACTCCTCAACAGCCTCTGGCATCTCTGAGTCCTGCTTAGTGGGATCACAGTCCCTCTGGGGGCTGTGACTTGACCCTTTTGACTTGACCCCCCAGCTCCAAAGTATAAAACCTGACAGTGTTCACAACCCCAGCTCCGCTCTTCCTGCCAATGGGTCCTGTCCCCTGCTTTAATAAAATCACCCTTTTGCACCAAAGACGTCTTCAACAATTCTTTCTTGGCCATCTGTTCCTGACCCCCTACCCTCCATTACCCCAAAACTTCACTGCCCCTTGCATGCTTCTTAAACATCACTTAAAAATGTTTATTGACTGAGCTATTATAAGTTGATAAAAGTTTGCTTAGCATACAGAGTTTTAAACCAGCCCTTTGCAGCACACCTCAACAGATACAACACTTCACGCCTGTATGGAAAACTACACACAGCAGCACCACTGCAGTCCTCAGACGGCAGAGGCTGTACATATGCTATGAACATAACCTGCACAGTAAGTATAACCTATGTTGTTCAGCTTATTAAGGAAAGCTCTTATGTGTGACATGCCATTTACAATGTATAAAAAGCTACTGGCCAGGCAGGGACTGTATGGGATGCCTGGGAGGCTTTTTGGAGGGGACAGCCCCTGAGCTCCTTCTTAGGGTTTGCAGGCACAGCTGAAATAACTGGAACCCGGGATGGTCTCCTGGGTGGTCCTCTTAGTCCTGTAAATGTAGGCTGGGTCTGATGAGGGGCAAGAGGAGCTGCCAGGCTGCAAACCGCACCCCTCCCCCAAGGTGGGATGTGTGTGACATTCCTCAGGCTCTCCTGGCTGCCCAGGGACAAAGGAGAGGAAAGAAAACAAAGGATTAACCAACAGAGATCACAGTCAGGCAGGACGTGGGTCTCCATAGTTTACAAATATCTTAGTAAATCACAAGAAAAAGGCAATCTGATCAACAGCCTCATCTCCAGAAACCTACAGACTCAGTTTCCTGGAGCCCCAACATCACCCTCCATAGTGATGTGTGAACAAAGGCAGAAGGAAATGGAAGATGGAACTAAATGTCCTCATAACCTGCAGCCCATTGACAGACACTGGAGGCAGGCAGAGCAGAGTTTCTCCAGGACTCCCTCCGGACCTAATGCTAATGCTTTGCTGGAGGGAGAAACCTTAGCCTGACTGCGGCCAGGCCTCCAGTGTCCCGGAGTCTTTAGCATATGAAAGTCTCACTGGAACCCTCCCCTGGACCTCACCTCTCCCAGCCCCAGGGTATATAACCAGTCTCTCCTCAGGGTCCCAGCGCGGCTCTGCCTGCCCACAGGTCCCGTCCCTGGGCTTTCATAAAGTCACCTTTTTACACCAAAGACATCTTCACGAATGCTTTCTTGGCCGTTGGCTCTGGACCCCACGAACTCTACTACCACTCAAAAAAACCTCATCAGGCTCTCCCCATCCTCTGAGGAAAAGCCACCTTTTGTTTTGACGGGAGGACCCTTCCCCCAATAGATAGCCTGTAGGTGGCCCGGTGGAGGGCAGTGAGTTTGTACAAACACCTCTGTGGGAGGGGTAAATTTCCACTCAGGGCTGGAGATCCTCTTCCAGGCAAATGTGCCCCGCAGCTCAGACTTTGTGTGCCTCTCCAAGTCGGCCCCCCAAAGGTAAATCATGGAGGCAGGACAGCCAGGGCTAAAGCCTTCATGGGGGGCACTGACTCAGCACTGAAAGTGGCTGAGATCTGGGCCTGGTAGGACGCCGAGGAGTGAACTGATGAGTGACTGTTGTTTGAGGAACAAAGTTTGGACCGAGGACGTTAAGAATAAGAGGCAGCACACAGCCTGTGGCACCCTCAGCACGCCCTCGTGTGGGAGGAGGCAGGGTCCATCGTCAACAGTCACCCCGTGAAGGCTTCGCCAGGCGGCTTGGAGCCTCAGATGTCCCAGGGACAGACTCTCAGCCCTGCCCACCCCACGTGTTCAGAAGCAGACAACTCCTTTTCCAAGTGTGCAAACCCACGCTTCATTACCTGGGTATTTCAGGGGAGAGTTGAGAATCCCTCAGAGGGAGATTCTGGATTTTATGCTGGTAAGAGACCAGGAAGGTGTTCCCGGAAATCATCTAGGGAGGAAAGTGGGCACGTTGCTATTATGCCTTTTGTGAAACAGCCCAGGGGTTTTCTTAATTCCTTCCTTGATTGTCGGGGCGCCTGGGTGGCGCAGTCGGTTGAGCGTCCGACTTCAGCCAGGTCACGATCTCGCGGTCCGTGAGTTCGAGCCCCGCGTCGGGCTCTGGGCTGATGGCTCGGAGCCTGGAGCCTGTTTCCGATTCTGTGTCTCCCTCTCTCTCTGACCCTCCCCCGTTCATGCTCTGTCTCTCTCTGTCCCAGAAATAAATAAAAACGTTGAAAAAAAAAATTAAAAAAAAAAATTCCTTCCTTGATTGATTATTTAATTACGCATTTACTATTTCCCATCTTTGTAAATGGCACCGTAGGGTGGTAGAAAGGGCCACCCCATAATATTCCTATGGGCACAGGTTTACTTTGCGCAGATAATTTTGAGAAACAGCAGACACAAGAGACGTTCTGAAAACAGAGTAGAGGTTACCCTTTTGGAAGAGAAACGAAAGGAAATTCCATCTGTAAGAATGTCTCCTCTCGGGACCAGGATGAGAAGAAAGGCTTAATCCCAGGAGAGTGGAATCCTGGAGAAGGTAGCAGCTCAAATCAGCAATAGCCACCTTCTCCCTCCTTGACCGCGTGTTTCTGGCCAGCCTGCCTGCAGGAGGCTCCCCTCCCCACACACCTTCTTCTTTTGCCTTTGGTTGGGGCTGGTACTCTGGCAAGTGGGGAAGGCACCAGGGGAGACACGCCTCCCTGAGTACCGCCGGGCATACACGAGGTACGTGGGTTAGCAAGTTCCTGCCTGTTTGCTTCTTGCTCATCTGTGTTTTGTTACAGGAGGCCTCGGCCCCGCATCCAGGGAAGCAAGGGAAATGACAGTCTAGCAGCTGTCCTTGGTTCGCACAAGGCACACTCAATCCATTAGCCTGTCCCTACCTCAGGGGCACAGCCCGGCTCATGGCTGGTACCTGGTGCACACGCACCTGCAGCCAGCCCTCCATAGGTACCTGTAAGGGCAGGTCAAGGCTCAGTTCCACCCACTGGAAACGAAAGGAAGAGACTTCTTCCTGTTTCTTAGAATATGTACTTGGTAAACTTGTAATGAATGCTTTCTCGGTTTCTCTGAAATGGACGCTGATTTTTTTAAGAAGCTAAATAGGCCACTTGCCAGCCTCCTGACGAAGGACGATCTCTTTCAAGGTGCTGGGAGCCATTCCTTTGAAATGTCTCATCAGCAAGCTGGTGTTCCTCTAAGCCCGTCTGCACAGGACGGTCAGCAGGCACCAGAACCAAGACTCGAAACTGCCCACCTCCTTTCATAAGGGTGTGAGAAGTTTACTGTTCCAGGATACACGGCCAATGAACCAACACGGAAGAGCTACCCGATTATCTAACTACCAGGTTAACTGAGGGTGAACTATGTCACAATAAACGGTGTTTCCGAGTCCTCTTGCTTGAGCACTGGTTATGGTCTCTCCCGAGAACACGTATGTAATAGCTGACGCCTCCTTACACAAAAGGGACAGAGTTTTTTTTCCTGTCTTTGCATACTTATAGCAGATTGCCTGTGATGTATAACACACTCTGGTTTAATGCTTGTTCAATAACACAATCTGAATCCCAAGCAGGCTTTGTGCTGTCAGTGCAGAATCCGACATGGGGTTCGAACTCACAAACTGAGATCATGATCTGAGCAGAAATCAAGAGTTGGACGCTTAACCGACTGAGGCGCCCCCTCACTCTTCGTAACACAGGAGCCAATAACGATCTTTTTCTTAAGTTAGTTTTAATAGACTTGCTTCAGTTACTACTAACATGGCCTTGACAAATAATCTTAACATTCTCTCTCATCTCAGCACCTCTGCAAACACACGCGGCATGGTTAGAGACAGGTCCCCCTTCACCCTCGTCCACTTTAACAAACCCTACGTATCCTACCGATCTTAGCTTCAATATCATCTTCTCGAGAAGTCTTTCCTTGATCCCTTCAACTTCCGGAGAGATGCCCCTGCCCTTCTCCAGCCGGAGGACTTGTCCCGCAGGGCTCCATTACTGACCTGATTTTACTTCCACCAGACGGCACATTTCCTGAGACAAGAGCCACATCTGTCTTGCTCGTTGATAAGCCACGCACTCAACACAGTACCTTATATACAGTAGGCACTCGACAAATACTGGTTGAATGAAGAAGTTAAAGCACCTGGCCTGAGGCCTGGCCCATAATGCATATTTAATAAACAGTTAAGTAGGGGCGCCCGGGTGTCTGACTCTTGATTTCGGCTCAGGCCATGACCTCATGGCTTTGTGGGTCGGAGCCTCATGCCAGGCTCTATACTGACAGCTAGAGTCTGCTTGGGGTTCTCTCGCTCCCTCTTTCTCTGCCCCTCCGTCACATGCTGTCTCTGTCTCTCTCAAAATAAATAAACTTAAAAAAAAAAAACCCAGTGAACTATTATAAGCATTATCATGATATAACAAAGGATATGTTTCAGCATGAAGGTGAATTATGTGTGAAATAAAGATAATTAAGTGAAATAATCAATTCTCAAAAAATAAACGTACAGTTTTATACATATATTGCGTGTGACGCAAACCGAGACTGAAGTGTGTGATGTAAACTCAGATTTGGTTAAAAATAATAGACATTTACAACGGGCAGCAAGAAGAATGAAGGAAATGAGGTGTTTAATTTTTTTTAGTCTAAATGATTTCCTGATGTGGACCTCCTATTCGGAAACTAGGTTTCAATTACGGATATTTATTTTTATAAACAGCAAAGGGAGCTGTGTTTCCATGCAATGCTTAGAAAGGCAGCAAACATACATGTGAAGCTGAATAAATGACAGGCGTGCAATAAATGCAAAGTGTAAAGTTACTAGTTTTTGTGAGCCGCATGGCCAGACGGGTGACGGGCACGGAGGAGGGCACCCGTTGGGATGAGCACTAGGTGTCGTATGGAAGCGATGAATCACTGGGTTCTACTCCTGAAATCAATACTACACTGTAGGTTAACTAACTAGAATGTAAATAAACATCTGAAAAGAAGAAACGAAGTGGAGTACAGATCACTGAAAGCTGCCTATGGAAAAGTAACACTCAGGGAAATAGACAGGGTTCTCTAAGAGGAGGGGTAAGCAGGAGACTGTGATGGAAACAATGCAGGTAACAGTTGTGGAACATGGGGGCAGTCCTAGTGGGGACCTGGCCCCGGAACCCCCGGGGCCCAGTTAGGAATGTTGCTGATGCAGGAGGGAGATGTGTTCATAATAACTGCTCATGGGGTGAGGTGAACACCCACTCTGAGCGCCACAGCAGTAGTCCGTGAAAACACACTTAACAGTGTGCACTCATATGTTCACTAGAATGCCTCAGTGCTCGGAGCTGTTTTTCTTAATGTTTGTTTGTTTGTTTGTTTGTTTATTGGTTTATTGAGAAAGAGAGAGCGCGCACACATGAGAGGGGAGCGGTAGAAAGAGAGCAGGAGAGAGAATCCCAGGCAGGCTCCACATTGTCAGCACGGAGCCTGACACGGGGCTTGAATCCATGAACCGTGAGATCACGACCTGAGTCGAAATTAAGAGTTGGCCCCTTAACCGACTGAGCTGACCAGGGGCCCCTATGTTTAATTGCCTGACTAAAGAATGGAATACATGTGCGCATTTATAAGTACAACTGAAAATTCACATATGTTTAGCAAGAATGTGAGCTCTGCAAAACAGGGATTGTTGTTTAATTCACTCAATCGTAGCCAACTGCTAGAACAGTGCCTGCCATATTAAAGACACTCGGTAATATGGCCTGACTGGCTGACTGGATGAATTAGTTAATAAACAATATGTGTACAGTTGCCATATATTTAGAAGGATTGGACATCTCAGTATTACAGTATTAGATTTGCTGTGTCTGTTAGAGGTTATTTACTTTTGGATGAGTTTACAAATCAATTACGGTGATCAATTAAATACATTTGTCTTTTCTCACTGGACATCATAAAAGTACCTTTGCAACTTTAAATGTGTACTTAGGAGAGATACCGGACTTTCTTTCTCACCCTCCAATTAATTGAATTGGCGATTCAAATGCAAATATTAAAGCACTAGCTGATTGATTTTGCTTTTATTGGTCTAAAACAGGAGTTGATGGCCTGTGGTCCAGATCTGGCCCAACATCTGTTTTGACGGGGCTGGCCTGCTAAGAATGGTTTTTATGTCTTTAAGTGGTTGAAAAATATCAAAAGAAAAATACTGTTTCATGACGTAAAAAATTTAAATTGTGCTCATGGAATTCAAGTGTTGGTGAATATAATTTTATGGGGACATGGCCATGACCATTCATTTATGTACTGTCTACGGTTGCTTTCACATTACAAGAGCAGGGCTACACAATTGCAGCATGGACTATATGGGACCTCCAGAGCCTGAAATACTTACTATTTCTTTCTAGAGGAAGTTTGTTGGCCCCTGGGGTAGAAAACTATCATGTAATAACTCTGCATTGATACATTTCCTTACCCTTACATTGATCTTTAAGAAAGCAGTATGCATTATCACATCAATTCTCATGTTCTAGGGTTAAGAAAACGGATTTAAATTCTTTATGAGTTCAACTCTTTATGCACATGAGCAGGTTATCAACTTTCTGAAAGTTTCTCTTTTAGGTTAGATTCTACTCATGAATAGAGAAATCTTCTTAAGGATCACATACTTTGTATTTCATAGGATAAACACTAGCCAGCAGTCAAAATTCTGTTGCATATGTATTAAAGCCTTAGCGGCTGGAAAAGGTTTAGAAAATACACAGAAAGGAAAATCTTAACTCATTCATTAGGGTGTGTCCACTCAAGCCTGGACCCTAAGTGAAAGACAGTGGTCTGAATTCTACAAAGCGCCACCTAATTGTGTCTCAACATACTCCCTTTCATTTCTGAAAATGTGAGAGTCCTTCAATAACTGGTGACATGGATTCTACTGAGACCTATCCCCCTTCGGAGTGGAACTGATATTTGCTCAAGTGCGAAGGGAAAGAAATCTCTCTCTGCATTTCAAAAGTAACACATGGTACCAGAGCAATACACAAGAGGGTAAAGGGTGGAGGGTTGCTTGACCTAAGTCTCTCATCTTACAAGAAAATTATTTCACGATGAATCACAAATTTCCATTGTAAAGGTAAAACTGTAAAAGTTTTAGAAAATCTTCAGAGTTTAGGGCAGGGCATTTAGACATGAAAACAAAAGTAGGATCCATAAAAGCAAAAGTTTATAAATTAGACATCATTGAAGTTAAAAACTTTCCTTTGTGAAAGATTTTGTTAGGAAGTTGAACAGATCGGCTACATCATGGGAGAAAAAATTTGAAAGCCATATATCTGACAAAGGACTAGTATCTAAGATACATAAAGAATGTTCAAGATGGGAAAAATAATCTAATAAAAATGGGCAGAAGGCAACATTTCACTGAAGAGAATATACAGATGACAAATAAGCACATAAAAAGGTGTTCAAAATGATTAGCCATTAGCGGAATGCACAATCTCTATGAGCACAGTTAATGTTGTACATTATTGCGTTTTTGTGTATACACACGGACGTCAGATGCGGGAGAGGATGCAAGGCAGTGGAATCCCTTACGCATCGTTGGTGGAAATGTAAAATGGTTCAGTTACTCTGGAAAATCATTTGGCTGCTAAGATCTAAACATTCAATTACCATTCAACCCAGAAATTAGACTTCTGGGCATTTATCCCAGAGAAATGAAAAGTTATGTTCACACAAAAACCTGTGCATGAATGTTTATAGCAGCTGTATTCCTAATAGTCCCAAACTAGAAATAACCCAGATACCCTTCAACGGGTGAATGATTAAACAAGCTAGTACACCCATTCCATGGAGTATTATTCAGCAATATAAAGAAATAAATTGTGGCTACAGGCCACAGCCAAGATGACTCTCCGAACGGGCTGAGCGAGGAGTCCGTATCAAGAGACCGCGCACGCCATGACTCCCTGCATGTAACGTTCTTGAAATTACAAAGTTACAGCAAAGGAGAACAGATTAATGGTTGTGGGCTTTAAGATAGAGTGGATGCAGGAGGGAAATGGGTGAGTATTCGGGTGCAACGTGAGGTGCCCTCCTGGTGGTGAAAGCTCCGTACATTGACTGTATCAATGCCAACACCCTAACTGTGATCTGTCCTCTTGATTTGCAAGGTGTTATCATTGGGGGAGACTGTGTAAGGGATCCACAGGATCTCTCTGTTTTATTTCTTACAAGTGCATGTGGATTTATAATCACTTCTGAAGAAAAACTTTAATGTAAAAATATAAAAAAATTATATTGTAATATTCCTTTGAATTACAATGACTACAAGCCCAAAGTTATTTTTACACACGTTTCATTTCAAAATTCAAAGGGATTAAAAACTTATCCAGACTCAACACAAAAGTCATGTATTTCTGAATGTTCCTTCATGGCAAAAAGCAATATGGGTTTCATGATTGTAAATTCTTGGTAACTACTGGCAAATTTGAAGATGGACCCTACACAATGGCATTTTTTGCCCATTCCTGAAGACGACGACAATCTCTCTTAGGAACAAACAAAACAAAAACAAACAGACTAAATTAAACAGAAAGTCCTTTCAAGTGAACACAATTACTATTTACCCATGAGGCTCAATCAGTGCTGTTACCATGAGCCAGGAGGGAAGAAAATAAATCAAAGGACAAGGATTCCTTGGACAGACATGTTAAAACCGCTGAAAGCATGAAAGATTGCAGGCTGTCAACTGAAGCACAGGTATTAAAACAGATGTGTAGACAGGACGAGTGACATTATGAGAAAACATTAAATACCCCGGATGCTCTGTCATGCAAGAGTTCTGTGTCACAATATTTCAAAAGTGGAAAATTTGCTTGATGATATTTGTACTTAACCAGTGCCGAATAGCTATGAAAATATGCCAAAAATATATCCATCAAACATAAGTATAAACTGAATTCTACAATTAAAAACCTTAATATGCACCAGAAATATATCAATCACTTTGATTTTGCACAAAAAGGAATGTGTGTTTCATTAAAGCAAAGCTCAACCTGAATCCCATAAAAATGTTTCATGCTAATTAAAAGAAAATACAGTAATTTAAGAAATGTTATTACAACTGTTAAACTATGAAATGGATTTGCCACCCCACAAATTTTCATTTTTAGTATCATGTATCATTCCCTTCCCTTTTTCCCTAATCAAGTTTTATAGTTGGATTCTGATCCTCCTATTTGTATTTTATAATATTGGATGTTTGTTAAAACTAACTTGTTTAAATTGTTTTAAATTAACTTTCTAAATTAGTTCAAAGAGACTCATAATCAGTTACTGGAAAGAGAATATGACCGGTATAGAATAAACGTCCAATTTAGGCAATATCTACGAATCAGATTATTTTTCTATTTTTTGCAAACAAATGTTCCAACATCTACTTGTTAGTTATGAAACTATATTTGTGAGCTTTGGATACCATATAGTTGTAGAACTTAGACCATGTAAAGGAAAGCACTTGGAAACTTTTTAATAAAAAGACCTAAGAATATAACAGACTAATAGCGTTCGCAATGATTCCAGAATCACTTGTCCTCATGAAGTACCTAGGACTGCCCAGTGAAGCAAGCTCACTTCCTCTGGAGTCGGGGACTGTGAGTTTTCAGAGAGAATCACCCTAATTAGCACTTTTTCTTCCATCATGTCAAATACAGAAATGTATGAGAAACCAAGTATATTGTCCTTGGAAGTTTAGAAATACTATTCTATTTAAAGTATGTTTAAAACCACCTTGGGGAACCTGGGTGGCTCAGTCAGTTAAACATCCCACTCTTGATTTCGGCTCGGGTCATGATCTCACAGTTTGTGAGTTCAAGCCCCACAACAGGCTCTGTGCTGTGTCAGCTCAGAGACTGCTTGGAATTCTCTCTCCTGCTCTCTCTGCCCCCTCATTCTCTCTCTCTCAAAATAAGTAAACTTCAAAAAATTTTAAAAATAAAAAATAAAACCACCTTATACCTAATAGTAATACAACTATTTTAATTTTCAATGTGCCATACAATCTTGGCCGTGATTTGCATCCTCACAACACTGAAGAATCCTTCATTCAGTCAATGAAAGGGATTTTAAATTCTTTATATCTAAAGTCAAAAGCAAATTAAAACCCTCAACCCTCACCCTGCAAAGCTCCTTTTTAAAACATCTATTCACACAAGTAATCATGGCTAAACTGACTCTCAGATTTCTATTAGGCATAAACAATGAACTGCCGTGTATTGACCAAAAACAGACCGGAGGAGAGGAGATACTTAAACATTAGGCTTTTCATGAAGAGTTTTGCAAAACTGCCTATTATTGACTGATTCCAAAGGCTTGATTAACACTTTCAATACGTTCTAGGAACCTCAGCTGCACTGCAAAGATCCGGCATCATATCATTAGCATGATAAAGTGATAGCTACTTCCTTACTACCTTTTCCTGTTTTGAAGTCAAAACGACAGCTATACGCGGTCTTGCCAAGCACCAGGCCTGAGAATCTTACTGCTGTCAGTTTGAATTGAGTGGTGTGAAACAGGGGACCAAGCAGAGGGAACAATCTAACTTGAAAACCGCAGACTAAGTCATTTCTCACGTAATACCTCCCTTGAGTCTACTTCTAGAACTGGGAACACAGAATTGCCATCCCTTACATTTGGAGGAAACCGGTAAGTCAAGGTGCTTTTATCTTCCTTACCTCTGAGTACAGTCCTCATCAAAACTGTGTGGTGGAAAAAACAGTATTAACGGCCTAATTTAACCTAATTACCATGGAAATTATTGCTAATGAGTTTTGACTTACATGCTGAAGTTTACACCACTGGTAAAGACGGGGCCAAGCCCCAGGCCAGATGTTCTCTCACGTACAGAAAACCACGTCTCTGTGTTGCCTAGTTTAAAAATTATACGCACGCACGTGTGTGTGTGTGTGTGTGTGTACTTGAGATCATGCAGTTCGTCAGTTCAAATAAGTCTTATTATGCTCAAATTATACATGGGTAATTATATATGTAAATATACAATAAAAACTATGTATTTATACAATAAAATTATTTAAGCATATCTTTTCCCCCTTGTGCTCGGTGATAGGATTGCTAGCATCTGGAGAGCCTATAGCCTTTTTAATAACACTAACTGCTGCTAAGCATTTACTCCAATCCCTACCGCACGTTTTTCCACGGCCTCAATGGGAATGTGAGCTATTTGGGGAGGTCTACCTTAAGTTGTTTTCAAATGCAATTTGACACACGTCTTCTGGGTAGATCTGGAGCAGTCCTAAAGACTGTGAATATTAGAGCAGAAATATTTAGAAAATAAAATAATTCATTGAGAAAATTCAGTCTCACCAGTACCAAGAACTAAAAAAAAAAAAAAAAAAAAAAAAACAAAAGCAGAAAATACAGACACATACACACAAAATAAAACAAAAATTAAAAAAGGCAAAAAACTATCATGTGTCAAATGTGAGGCAGAAAGTAAATGAAGTAATTAGTGCAAAATATTGATGACCTCTGAGTACCAGGGTGCTCAGTAACAACCAGGAAGTTATAAAAATAATTCGGGGTGAATATTATGAAGGGGAAGTGGTAAAAAATCATAGAAAATGTATTCTTATTTATGGTTTCAGTTCAGAGGACTTCCTAAAAGAGACTGCATTTCACCGCGACTTGTAAAATGAAGACAGTGGCCAGGGGGTGGGTAGTCTTGGCCAAGGGAACAGGCAAGCGAAGGTCTGAAAACAAGAGAAAAGGATTTGATGGAAATCAGGAGAAGAAGCGAGGTAGAATGGAGAGGCAGACAGAAGCCGGATGTTGACCAATGCAAGGTCATGTGACAGAATTCATCATGTGAACTAGAAACTAGAGTAGTTTTCAAGCAGGTGCTTAGCTTGATCAGACTTGCTTTCTGTCAAAGTGGTCTTTCTCAAATACAAGTACAATACAATAGCCTTCGCCTGAACGGCCCTTTGGACTGAGCCTGGTGCTGGTGGAGACCTAGTTGCTGTGGTGGCTTCCAGGACGAGGGTCCCATTCTGATCACCTGGACACTGGCTGTCATGATGCGACCATGCTATAAGGTTTTGTTCTAGTGGGAGAAGACCAATAAGATGGGTCCCAAAGGTGGCAAAGGTAGTCTTAACGCATTCATTCTACACTGTGATTTGAGCGATTACATACCAGAAGGAAGGAGTCAGGGAGAGTGAAGGATGAAATTAAGGAAAGAAAGAGGTCAAAACAGAGCAAAGTCCCCCGTGGCAGCTGCGGGGATATCCTTAGTTAGGATGAGCCTTGCTAGGGAGAAGAGGCTGATATTCTGGGTCACAGGAGTGAGCAAACAGAGACAACAGCAGGTTTGCATGTCTGGCGGAGGGAAGTAGAAGGCACCTTTCTGATGGCTTTGTCTTTGCTAAGCTATGATTTGAAGTCATCCGTTAAGTCAAAGAGAATACGACCAGTTTGATGACTGGAGGAAACTGGTGAAGACTGGAAAATGATAAGGTGAGTGGGGACAAGAGCTCACCAGACAAGTTACCATAGCTGAGCCCCGGTGAGGTGATGGCCAACATATCTTGTGGAAGAAGCTGTCAGCTCATGTGGCACTTATCAGGGGCTCTCCCAGGCTGCACGGGAATGAGGGCAGATGACTATAGCACAAAGCTCACGAGACAAGGGGGTCCAGCATATCACAGGAGAGATTCTACAGAAGACATTGCTCTGTAAGGGAAGAGGAATCACAAATTAGGAGGAAGGAATAGGAAGGAGAAAGCAACAGCCTCGGTGCCCCAGTAAGAGCAAAGGAATGAAGTAAACGGGGGTGGAGACAGATAGATATGAGAGTAGAAGAGAGACAGGTTTGAACTTAACTTTTCAAGAGCTTTAGGTGAAGCATGACCAGTGAGCACCCCAAGAGGAGTTAGGGAAATGCAGTGGAGAAGACCAAAGGGTAGAAGATGGGAGCTGAGAATCCCAGGGCTGGACAGGTCATCCAAGGGAGGGCAAGGACACGGATAGGATCTGCGGGAACCAGAGACAAGATGGGAACTGAGAATCCCAGGGCTGGACAGGTCATCCAAGGGAGGGCAAGGACACGGATAGGATCTGCGGGAACCAGAGACGTGCGGGATTGCTGTTGAATGGCATACGTTGTTTCAGTGGTGCTATAACCATTCACGTTGTAGACATTCATTGTCTAATTGCCTTTCTCCTACCATTTTTGATGACTGGGGCAATTTCTGCCTTCCACAGCTGTGGGTTTCCAATACCAGCATCATATCAGAAACATAATAGGAAGGGGTCAAATATTTGTTGGCAAATAAATGGATCCATGCGTGAGTGCACAGATGAACGGTTAAATTCATTACTGTGAAATTATTATACCTATGGTATCACACACATTATGAGGCCAAGGGTAACCCTTACCAAGGACAGGGTGTGGTTAGATGGTTAATCTCAACATTTATTGCCACGGTGATTTGCATTTTCTATGCTCTCATTACTGACTCCACTTATTTTTGAATGACATGTTTTTAAAGACATTGTGATAATTCAGTCTATTAAATTTGGGAGCATTTCCCTTTCCTCAAAATGAGGTTGCATAAGTCTGCCTAATATATCATGTGTTGATTTAGAGTTTGAGATTCATGGGAAATTCTATGTCCAACGTCTTGGTGAAGGGTGGGCAGGCTGTGGCTATCCACAGACATCACTGTTGCCTGAGGTCTGATCAATGAGCTTTGAGTGTGGGTAGGATCTTTGTTAGCAGGAAGGCAGTTACAGATGATACTCCAGATGGTAGTTCTATAGAAAAATGTTGATATTCTCTTTTATATCAAGGATCCAAGAGATATCCTCAAGAAAAGGGAACCATTGTGCACTGTCGGTGGAAATATAAATTGGTGCAGCCACCGTGGGAAACAGTACGGAATTTCCTTAAAAAATTTAAAGAAGTAGAATTACAGTATGATCCAGCAGTCTCACTATGGGGCATTTATCCAAAGAAAATCAAAATAGGATCTTGAATAAATATTTATACCTCCATGTCCACTGCAGCACTATTCATAACAGACAAGATAAGAAAACAACCTAAGTGTCCCTGAACAGGTGAACTGATAAAGATGTAATCCCATTGTAGATCTCTCTCTCTCTCTCTCTCTCTCTCTCTCTCTGTCTCTGTGTGTGTGTGTGTGTGTGTGTGTGTGTGTAGATAGATATAGACATAGATATAGATTAGATGTAATAGATATATAGATATATAATGGAATATTATTTAGTCTTAATAAAGAAGAAAATCCTGTCATATGTGACAATACGGTAGACATGGAGGGCATTATGTTCAGTGAGATATGAGCTACATCAGACATAGAAAGACAAATACTGTATACATCGCATAGGTGGAATCTAAAAAAGTCACAATCATAGGATCATAGAAAGGTAGTTACCACAGGCTGGATGATGTGGGAAATGGGGAGATGTTGGTCAAATGGTACAAAGTTCTAGTAACACAGTAAATAAATTCTAGGAGTCCGATGCATGGTGATTATAGTGAAAGGTACTGTATTATACACATGAAAGTTGCTAAGGGAGTACATCTTACATGTTCTCACCACCGAAAAGGATGGTGATTACGCGATGTGATGGAGGTGTTAGCAAAAACGAACGTGCTAATCATTCTGCAAAATATAAACGTATGAATCACCAGGGTGTACACCTTACTTCTATACGGTGTCACATTATATCTCATTAAAGTGGAGGGAAACAAGATATATTCTCACAAACAGTGAAGGTGTCATGTACCTGTCCTGTTTCTCTCCTTTCCTTTCCTTACCAATCTTGTTGCTATCAGACAAGACTAATCCAGCTAAAATCCCAGCTTCCCACGGAACGTGGGATTTAGAGCCTCAGCTAAGCTGGCATATCATGCTCAATCAATGCAGTACACGTGCTCTGTGCCTCTGTCATGAGCTGGGTGCTGCTAATCAAAGTTGAATAAAACTCTTCCACCTTGAGCTGCTCACAATCTGTGTGTGTGAGTGGCCAACAGTGAGAGTTTGCGGTCAGCTCTCCATCGGTCCCCTGAGGCAAGTTCTGGGCGAGCAGAGAGGATCAGTGGTCACAGCTGCACTTGCCACGTGCTGTGCGTCACGGACACCGGGCCCGTAAACTCAGGGCTCGTGGCTGGATCTCTCCCATGACACAATCCCAGCCCATTTGGCGGCTGGCAGCCCCAACAGCCTCTGTCATTATAAACAGCAAATGATTTTTTTCACCTGAAAATTACCTACTAAATTATCTCTCAATAAAGCAAATTAGGAAGAGATGTCATGCAGCCGCTAAGTTACAGCCGTGATTTACGAAGAAATCCATCCCACAGAATCTGACACGCCAACTTGCTCCAGAGCTGTTTTCCCTAAGAAGGAAGGGCGGATGGTAGAGACCACTGAAGGCTCAGCTGAAGCTTATTTAACCCCCGGAGCAAAGGTCAGTTTTCTGTGCCGAACTCCATTTTCTTGCATTTTATGCATGATTAAATGGTAATTAAGCTTTAATGAAAGGTGTTAGGCTGATTACAATTAGCATAATTGCACTAGTCAATGCATGTTCTCATGTTTTACATGCTGCGTGGAGCTGGCAGGACAATGGATCTTTAATGGGGTTTGAATATCTTGTGAGTGTCAACAGCTCATTTCCTAGCTCAGAAGAGCTCGTCTTATGGGCAAGTGTAGTAAAAACACACAGGGAAGCGCGTGCTGCACACCTTCCTGCATCCGTAGCTGTGAAACACACACACACATGCGGGGCTGAGACTAAGCAACCTCAGTAAACCTCAGTTTACCCTCAGTAAACAGCTGTCCCTGTCCCAAGAGTATTTTAGAGCAGGGGCAAAAAATGATCATGATTTAATGATAACCAAATTGACCAAATGATAGATTACACTGTGCTCATGTTAAAAATGGGCATTAAGGGGCGCCTGGGTGGCGCAGTCGGTTAAGCGTCCGACTTCAGCCAGGTCACGATCTCGCGGTCCGTGAGTTCGAGCCCCGCGTCGGGCTCTGGGCGGATGGCTCAGAGCCTGGAGCCTGTTTCTGATTCTGTGTCTCCCTCTCTCTCTGCCCCTCCCCCGTTCATGCTCTGTCTCTCTCTGTCCCAAAAATAAATAAACGTTGAAAAAAAAAATTAAAAAAAAAAAAATGGGCATTAGCTTTATAAAATGAAAATGTTCTGCCTGCTTTCTGAATGGTATAAACAATTAAGTAATCAAGGATAAATAAAGGTATAAATCGTCAACAAAGATGCCTGACTTTCACTGAATCTGTATAATGCGATCTTGACTAGTCAAAACACAGTCTATATTGGCCACTACACTTCTAATAATAAACATTGAAGATCATTTATCTTAACTATCAACATCGAGTAGAAAATAATCCAGGAGGGAAAAAAGAAGCTTTATTATTAAAATTAGTCTTTAAATATTTATGATTAAAGTCTTGCCTATTAAAAGTTCTGAATGAAGCCAAAGTTAATGCAAAACACATCATTTTCTGTAGATGACACACTGTTTGTCATGCAGTCGAAGCCATCTCAGTATTTTCAAGCATTTTCAATTAGCAAATCCTTTTAGCCACTAATCACATTATCAGGTTGTAGAAATACAAATACAGTCTGCCCTCCAGGAACTGAGTCTAGCAACAACAAACAGTACTCACAGATGACACAATAAGCACTCCACCAGATGTATGGCTGTTGGATCTGGGGACCTTTAAGTGACAAAGGGCTCATTCCGCTAAAGGAATCTTCAAAGGTGGCGTGGCCACACTAGGATTGTTAAGCCAGCAAAGAGATGAGGGTGGGGATTTAAGTATGTAAAATGGACATACACCATATATGGGGGACACCCCGAGGGAAGGTTGGTGTTCTGCTGGAGTGTTAACTTACAGGGGGTTTGACAGGATGGAGGGCAGTGACTGAGGGTGGTGTTGACAATGTGGATTAGGGGAAGTTTGCACAGAAGATTTCATAGCCTTTATTAAAGACTCATCTTGGTTCCTGTGCTCAGGTAAGTTAGTAAATGGGCAAGAGCAGGAGAGACGAAGCCTGGATAACCCAGCCCAAGCCCAAAAGACTTAGACCAATGTGGCAAGTGCACAGGTTGAGACAACTGGTTGGATTTGGGGTTTTGAATATGGACCCTACTGAATTTGGTGCGGGGTTATATGGGGTGTGAGAAAGAGATTTCTAAAAAAAAATGACTTCGGAGGCTTTGCCCGGACAACAACCAGAATGGAGTTGCCATGTGCCATGACAGGAGAGACTTCGAGAACGTCAGCTTTGGGAGACGACTGGGTTGGAAGTGAGGCCAAGTTTCATGTGCCAAGTTGAAGGCAGGGAACAGTGGCAAATGGAGAGTGGATGCTCAGGGCAGAGGTTTTGGAAGGTTGGCTGATAAAACCCGAGGAGTGAATGTTGACAGGAAGAAACACATGATGTCACCCTAGACACATCCAGCCTTTAGAGTTTGAGGGCAGAAAGAGGAAAACCAGCAAAAGAGGCCGCAACAGAACTGATGATGGGAGTGCCAGCTGGCACAGCCACTCAGTAAAACACTATGGAGGCTCCTCAAAAAGCTAAAGACAGAGCTACCCTATGACCCAGCAATTGCACTACTAGGGATTTATCCAAAGGCTCCAGGAGTGCTGCTTCGAAGGGGTACATGCCCACCAATGTTTCTGGCAGCATTATCAATAATAGCGAAAGTATGGGGAGAGCCCAAATGTCCACTGACTGATGAATGGATATAGAAGATGTGAGATAGACAGATACAGATATAGATATAATTTAAAAAAATGTTTAATGTTTACACACACACACACAATGTAATATTATTCGTTGATCAAAAAGAATGAAGTCTTGCCATCTGCAACAACGTGGATGGAACTAGAGTGTATTATGCTAAGCAAAATAAGGCCGTCAGAGAAAGACAAATACCATATGAGTTCACTCTTAAGTGGAATTTAAGATACAAAACAGATGAACATAAGGGAAGGAAAGAAAAAAAAAACGAGAAAAACAGAGAGGGAGAGAAACTATAAGAGATTCTTAACTAGAGAGAACAAACTGAGGGTTGTGGGTGGGGGGATGGGCTAGATGGGCGATGGGCGTTAAGGAGGGCAGTTGTTGGGATGAGCACTGGGTGTTATAGGTAAGTGATGAATCACAAATTCTACTCCTAAATTATTACACTATATATTAACTAACCTGGATTTAAATTTAAAAAATAGTGATAATATGCACACAAAATTAAATAAAAGTACAATGGTAAAACAAAAACAAAAACAAAAAACTGAGGCCACAAAAGAGTGGCCAGTGGAAGAAAGAGGACTAAGAAAGACAGAAGCAGCTGAAGAAGGCATTTTGAGAACAGGGGTGTCGTCAAAATTGAAAAGCTCCAACTTAGTACGGAGTCACGTGCCTGAGACATACAATGGCAGTGAGGTCAAGTTCTTATGCTTTATGCTTATTTAAAATCTGATGATTTAAGTACCTCTAAGAAAACCAATGCCCAAATGAGTATTTTTCCCTCCAGTAATTCAGTGACACCTATAATTCTTAGTTCACATATTATTGGCATGCTATCAAGTTAAAATGGCTTATCAAGAAAACTCGAATTTAATACTACTGAATAAAGGGCACTTTTGCCTGGGAACAGTGGTTATACTTGGCATCAATTACATGAGGAAAACATTTTTTTTTCAGTTCCATCATTTTAAATTTTATTTTGAAATCGCAGTGTGGTGCTAATACTTCAAATTTTAACATTAGCTTGACTTATGAATGCTAAAACAATCTAACTTATATATAAAGTGCCTTTGTTGTTGTTGTTGTCTCAAGATCATAGATAAAAATTTATGGACTTTGCCTTCTTCTCACTTACAGAAGAGGAGCAAAGCCCTTTTGGTCTGGAGAGATGGACTCTTTTGCATATTTTGAGGAGATTCAGACCTTTGGTTTAGCAAGACTCCAGTTTAAATTTGGTTTCTCAATGGAGCCTCCCATGAGGAAAGTCTGATGAGGAAAGGAAGGTCCCACAACTGCAGAGATGGAGACTGGCACATTGGTCACGGGTAAGGGTAGGTTGACCAAAATGCCCCAGTGCACTTGTGCCGACAGGGGTTCCTGGAACATGGGCGTGTCAGTTTTATTACCTGAGGGGTTTTAGGAAACTTTTTTGTCCTGGGCAAATTCTGACTGTTACATCTAGGGTAACTAGGTGTAGGAGTCAACTTTTCATCAAGTTCTCAGAGACACAGAGTCTTGTGTCCCAGTATCTCACTCCCACTGGTGTCCCAGAAATGGCAGACTTTACTCGAAGTTCATGGAGCATCTTGGCTGTGGAGAGGGGCAGGCCGCTGTGTTCCAGCTCTATCCACAGACAGAGCCTCCGTGAGACGAATCTGTGTGGCCACCAAGGGCAAGAACAGCACCCAAAGAGAGCAGAGAGGACCTGGTCTCCTGCTACTCACCACACAGAACACATCCTGACTCCCCACACACCACAACATGGGGAGGGGGCTTTGTACAACAGACTGATATTGGACTTCTCATCTACCTTCATGCATAGGAGCTTGAAGTGGATACAATTTCACTTAGAAAACTGAGAAATGGCCTTTGTTCTAACAACAGAGAGTGGAACACATCCTTGACCATTTCACAGGCTTCCCAATGTCGCTCATAGAACTGCAAACTTATTTACAATTAAATAAGGATCCAACACAAAACCTAGAGCACACTTCCAATAGGATTATTTGAGAGGGCTTCCTTAAAAGGTTAACCCCAGGTAGAGGTGTGGTTGCTGAGAACTGGTTATAAGTATCTGGAAAGAACATGGACAGACACAACTTCTTGAGAAAAGCAGTAAGTTTCGATGGAGGGACACAGCCAGCCCCAGGGAAATCGACAGGGGAGGGAACAGGGTACATCAAACCCCCGGCCACACACTACATCCTGTATTTCTCATGTCCTGACAGAGCTCCCCAGTGGATGAATGCAAATAGGAGAGAAGGCCTAGTGCACACATGTTCACCTCTAGGGTCAGCGAGCAGCTTGGGAAAAGGCAGAGAATAATCTAAAAAGGCAAAGAGAAAATGTACAACACAGAATGCAGGGTTAAATGCAAATGTCCTTAGAAATTGGTATAATATCTTCAATTCACAAATAAAGCAATAAAAAAGGAGACAGAAGGTCAGTCACAAATCTTTAGAGATCAACAGAGAAGCCCAAGTTTCCTTAGAGTCCGGGAAAAATTATAAATTATAATTATAATCTAATTTATAATAATCTAAATTATAACAAGCAACATTTTATATATTTTTTTGGCCTTTTTATAGAGTTTTTAAGACAACCTTGCAGAAACCCAATTAATTATAGAACCTCAGAATCATTAGTATATTTTTGCCCTTAATGTGGAATTTCTCAAAGTGTACCAGACGTAGGGACTTAGTAGCTGGGAATGGAGGGGGGAAAGTTCATGCACAAGGGTCCTGTAAAACCATACGATTTACCAATAGTCACACATTCTTATGTATAAAATTGACACCTTCACATGGTTCAAACTAGAGCACCTGGAACACTGAATTTACAAAAAAATAAGCAAGTTTCATTTCTGTAGGAACTTCAATGGATGTGTTCATGTTGTCCACTTCCTAAACATCAACATATAAGGAGAATCAAAATGTCTGTTATTCTCATATAAAACAAAGGGCCTTTAAAATAAAAAAAACCCAAAGTAGGAAGTTGTCTTTTCCTGAAAAGAAGGAATCCTGAAGGAACACAGGAAAATAAGCGGTTTCCAGGCTCTGCAAGAATTTTAAAAAAGGAAGGGTTTTAAAAGGCCAAGAATAAAACCAAACATATTCTTACCGTACGATCCAGTGATCAAGCTCCTTGGTATTTACCTAAATGAATTAAAACCTTATGTTCACACAAAAAGCTGAACAAGAATGTTTACAGCAGCTTTACCCATGATTGCCAAAACCTGTATGTAACCAGGATGCCCTTCAGTAGTGACGGGTTAAGAAACTCTGGTCTATCTGGACAGTGAAGTATTTTTCATCGCTAAAAAGAAATGAGTTATCCATCACTAAGTAGAGGTGCAAAGACACGGGGAAGCCTTAAATGCATATCACCAAGTGTAAGAAACCCATCGGAAAAAGCATCCTGTAGCGTGGGAATCACCGAGTGATTCCAACTCTATGACATTCTGGGCAAAGCAAACCCATGGAGGCAGTAAAGGGATCTGTGGTTGCCAGTGGCTGAGGGTATAGGGGAGGGGTGGGCGGTTGGAACAGAGATGTGTAGGGCCATGAATGACTGTATGACGCCATCACGGTGGATACATGTCATTGCACATTTGTGCACATCCGTAGCATGTACTGTGGACTCTGGGTGATGATGATGTCACCATGGGTTCATCAACTGTGGCCAATGCACCATCTAGTGGGGATGTTGCCAACGGGGGAGGCTGGGCATTTGGGGGACGGTATACGGGAAACCTCTGTATTCCTCTCAATGTTGCTGTGAACCCAAAATTGCTCTAAAAAGTTATCTGTTAAGACAGATTAGGAAAGTATACAACAGGTAAGAGAGAAAAACAAACATAACCTCATAGTGTTGCCAACATTTTTGTTTTGCCAGAGAAGGACAGTAGATTACACATCTACTGTCTACTCACCACCATTTCTGAAGATAAAGAGCAAAATTCTTAAGATGAAGGACATTTTCCCCCAAGCTAGGTTCGCTGGAACAAACTTACCTCTGATGTTTTTACCAAAGACCAGTGAAAAATTTAGCACATGTTTGCAAACTATTGCAAATTACCGCGCTCGAAGCGCAGTAAAACCAGAGATAAAAAATTGTGCAGATGATAATCTCATTTTTATTAGCAACCTTTTAAAGCATTAAATTGAGCTAAGTCCATTTGCTTATGTAAATCCTAAGTATGCTCACCAGTGACCTGCCAAGGGATAAGGCGGGTTGGAAGGTGTTATGTGCAAACCCCACTTGGCTTACGCCAACGGCTGACCACGTGCACCGCCAAATCATATGATCTCTACGTGGTGCAACTTGAAGGGCACTCAAAAGCGGAATTTCCGGGGCACCTGGGTGGCTCAGTCGGGTGAGCGTCCGACTTCGGCTCAGGTCATGATCTCATGGGGCTGACAGCTCAGAGCCTGGAGCCTGTTTCGGATTCTGTGTCTCCCTCTCTCTGCCGCTCACCTGCTCACGCTCTGTCTCTGTCTCTCTCAAAAATAAATAAACATTAAAAAAATTTTGAAAAAAGTGGAACTTCCACAAAATATCTTCACTCCTTCCTTCTTGAGAAACTGCTCATTGAAAATGGGCTGGAGAGTTAAAAAAAAAAAAAAAAAAAAGCCAAGGTGGAACCTGTCTTTCAGGAGGTAAGAGCTCAAATGTGCGAACACTGTGTCCTGTGAGCGATCGCCCAGAGATCGCCGTCTCAAGTGAAGTACTCAAGACCTTGGTCCAAAGAAGGAGAAGAATCAGGGCACTTGTGTTTGGGGTGGCTGACCACGGACACGCAGAGCACAGCAGGTGAGCATCTCCATTGCATGGGGACTTCATAGCACAATCAGGGAGCCTGGAGTTGGTACAGGTTTTGCAGGGGCACCAGAGATAAACTTTACATTCAGGTAGAGATCCACACATGTCTTGGGCCCAAATTTCCCTAGTTAACTCGAGCCTTTAAAGTTGTGTGTGTATCTTTTCACGTAACCGCGGACATGCGATGCCCAACCCTTCCTGCCAACGCGAGCGTTCCCTAAAACGGACTTTTCTCTTGAGACGCATTTTCAAAATTTCCCATTACGCTCCACAGAAATTACCTCCATTAGGGGCGAGGCCTAAGGACACAAACGGCAGCACAAATGACCGCGAGGACGAGGGAGAGGGCGGCCGTCACCTACTTGAGAACTGAATGGAGAAGCCAGACTTGCTGATGAAGAAGTCGCTGTCGAACTGCAGGGTGAGCGAGCTGAAGGTACTGTGGATGTCCTCGGGGAGCATGGAGCCGCTCCACTCCTTCAGCAGGACGTCACTGTCCACGGGGCCGTCCCAGACCTTCAGGATGTCATGGGCCGTCTCGGTGTCGAACACGATGAAGTGCAGGCTGCGGGAGAGAGCACAGCTGGAACACTTACTCGGAAGAGGGCTTCCCGCTCCACGAGAACACCTGAGCACCACCGGGAATGCACGCGAGCTCATCTCGTCTGCCCACACCCCGGAGACACGGTGTCACCTGACAACGAGGCAGAGGGGACCGAGCCTCCCGGACGTGGACCCACTGGTGCACCGAGGATCCCTTCTGCCCCTGACGGACACACACCGCCAAGCTCTATGCAGAGCCGCGTGTTAAGGACGAAACAATGGAACGATTCCTTCTGAGACTGTCAGTTCTTTTCATAATTCAAAGCTTTCTCGGGCTCACAAATCAAAGGCGACTTCGACATCGCTTGGCTTTAAGCTAATCAAAGTCTGATCTTTCCGTGGCTTCCGTGTGGTTCCTGAAACACCCCACTAGGTGGTAGCATCCGTGCCCAGAGAGACACCTGCAAAGGCCCTCTTTGAAGCACGGGGATGCTGTCCTTGGACCCGAACCATCTCATATGTTGGTTTCTATAAGTTTTATTTTCAGAAAAATGCATAATTTGAAATACCAACACAAAGGCAGAAATGTGTGACACCAACTCCCGTCTCGAGAACATGTTCATCTACTTCTATCAGATTTACAGACATCTCCCAGAGCAACGTAAAACATCTCTCCTCTAGAAAGCTCACTCTTCCGGGCAGGACTGTCGTCGGGACAAGCAAACAGCCGCGTGGAAGGGCTTAGCTAACGGACCAACACAACTCACTAGTTCCTGACGGGGTTGGTCTCCAGTTTCTCCTTCACCGCGTGTTGCACAAAATTGTCAGGGAGATAAAAATCCTAAGATGTCGACATAAAATAATTTTAACATGGAGAAAAGTACAGGCTGTAGCAGACCCTGTACCGCCTCCACGGCACTATCGTGCTGGGCTCCTCAGCTGCAGATCGTCTGCAAAAATAAAATCTTACAGACACGGCCACACAACCCTCTCTTCCACGCACTCATCGGTCCTTCTGCTCACTGCACACTGCTAAAATGTGGATGGACTGTTCCCTAGTACATTTCCCCTTTCACATTTCCATCATTTCCACGTTCGCGTGCATACGTCTCCCCAGACAATCTCTAGTCCTGTTTTCTACATTGAACACTTATGGCATAAGACAGGTCATTTTGGGGTGTATGTCCTGCTACCATTTTCAAGTTGCTTTTTACATTCAGTGTTACTTACATGAAAGTCCTTCACACCGAAAAATGTAGAGTTTTGTTCCTACACTGTAAAAGCATGGGTAAATGCTTATTTTTCTAGTCCTCTACTAAACGATAGTTTGTTTTTACATTTTATTTTTGAGGTTTTCTGTGTGTGTGTGTATGTGTGTGTGTGTTTACTTATTTTTGTGGAAGTATAGTCAACACACAGCATCATATTAGTTGTGTTCAACACAGCGATTTGACAAGTTTATGCATTATGCCTTGCTCACCACAAGAGTATAGCCACATTCCCACATCTTATTTTTAAGTTCATTTATTTATTTATTTTGTGAGAGAGAGAGAGAGAGAGAGAGAGAGAGAGGGAGGGAGGGAGAGAAAGAGGAGGGGAGGGGCAGAGAAAGACGGAGAGAGAGAATCCCAAGCAGGCTCTGGACCGACAGCACAGAGCCCGATGCAGGGTTTGAACTCAAGAACCATGAGGTCATGACCTGAGCTGAAATTAAGAGTCAGATGCTCAACCAACTGAGCATTCCTATTAATTATGGCAATGGTGCTCCAGCAAGCACCCCTGTGAACTCACCCAGGATCTTTCTAGGCTCAAACAGAATCTCCAAGCTGTTCTGCCCAGTGACCTGAGCACTGAGCCTCACAGTAGTGGTCGCAGGCCTTCGTTCTGTCACGTGTTTACCAACACCCGATGTTATCAGACTCCGGTAGTCGTACAAATAGAACATCTGGTGCTTGAGGGATGCTATCCCGGGCAAATTGCATCCCCCTGATGACTCACGAGGTAGAACGTGTTTTGTGTCTCTAACGCTTCCCTCCCTCCATACAGTTCAGCGGCTCAACAAGTGTCTACTGATCACCAGCTGTGTCCTGGCATTCTTCCTGGAATCTTGGACGCCTCAGATGAGGAAACTTAGAAGAGCCGCTCTCACGGAGCTGGTGAGGTGATGGGAGGGGCCAGGCCGGAGCCCCCACCCTTGACCCTTCATGCGAGTGAAGAAGACTGCCGGCCAGCGGCTGGTAAATGGAACCGGAGGAGGAAGAGAGCCAAGCAGAGTAAAGAGCACTGGAGCAGGAGGGAAGGGCTAAAGTACTAACAGGGTACCTAGGTGAGCCGCGTCACGGGGCCGGGCTTCAGCAGCGACTCGGAGGAGGCAGAGAGGTCTGTCAAACCCAAGGGAGGGACGCGTGAAGCCAAGCAAACTGCAGGGAGGGTGTGCCCTCAGCCCTGGGGACATCTGGGCACTCCGTGTAACCAGAGTAGAGAGAGGGACTGAGAAGTGAAAGCTCGGGTGAGACAAACAGCGGGCAGGGGTGGCGTGGGGAGAGGGGGTCGGAACATTTAGTGCCTTGCAGCCTGTCCGTTGGGTGACACGCCAATGGGACATTTTCAGTGAAGCAACTATCTCGCCTAAGATTTAAAGCCTTTATTCTGCTTGCTGTGTGGACAGCAGAGTGTGGAGGAAAATGTCGAATCAAGAGTAGTGGAGGCAAATGCATGCTGTCAGGGGAGCTGCAGTGGAAACACTAAGAGGCTGTCAGACTCTGGGGACATTGTGAAGACAGAACCAGGATGGGATGAGGCACACGGGGGAGAGAGGAAGCAAGGTCATCCCAAGTTTCCTGGAAACTACAAAGGCTGGGGGGGGGGGTGCCATCCACAGAGTTGACAAAGAATAAGTGGGCGAGGTTTGTGGGGCGGGGAAGACCGGAGGACGGAGGGGCTTGGGGTGTGTAGGGTTCAAGGTGCCTAATGGGCACTGAGCGTAGACGGTAAGGAGACGGTTGTTCATATGAAGCGGGAGTTCTGAAGAAAAGTCCGCATGGAAATAACAAATGTGTGGGTCTTCTGCAAATAAGTGGTTGTTATACCAAAGGACTAGATGTTATTGTCAAGGGTCACAGGTGAATAAAGAGAACCATGGGCTATGAATTACTTGAAAACATGTTTTCCCTCTTTTGTTACTGCTTATGTATTAGGTAATATATTATATTATATTATATTATATTATATTATATTATATTATATTATACTTTTGTTGAAAAATTTTGTCACAACCTTTCATTTTAAGAAAAATCTGCTGCTGCTTACTATGGTAGGAGGATTTCTGTTTATCCTGTTATGTTGTTGATCATGAAATATATTATTTTTTCTATGCCTATTTACAAGACCATAGAGTTATTTTTTCTTTTTTTTTTTAAATATTTCTAATGTTTATTTATTTTTGAGACAGAGAGACACACAGCATGAGCCAGGGAGGGGCAGAGAGAGAGGGAGACACAGAATCCGAAGCAGGCTCCAGGCTCCGAGCCGTCAGCACAGAGCCCAACACGGGGCTCGAACCCATGGACTGTGAGATCATGACCTGAGCCAAAGTCAGACGCTCAACCAACTGATCCATCCAGGTGCCCCTATTTTTTTTTTAATTTTTAAAATGGAAGGTGTGTTTTCTTAGTGAAGGGGAGCAGAATCTGCCAACCCCAAATATGTCCTGTTGGAATACTGGTTATTTTGAATTAAAGTTACTTAAGAAACAGCGGTGCAAGAGGGACTGTGTGACCCGCCTTGTCCTCCTGAAAGTATGAGATTAATCTCTGCTGTGAAAAGTACCCTCTGAACCAGAAAGACCTCCTTGCCACCAGAGAGACAGGTCGAGGGCGGAGAAGGCTGTGCAAGCAAACCTTGTGACTTCCTCTCTAGTCTACCACTCCAAACCCAAACATCTTTGTCTCGTCAATTCCTCACAAATTTATTGTCTCCTTGTCTAAAAGCTATAAAAGCATGCCTGCTCTGGTCAGTGCTCTGAGTCTTACATTTCCAGTGGGGTTTCTGTACATGTGAATTAAATTTCTGTTTTTTTTTTTTCTTCTTCTTCTTCTGTTAGTTTATCTCACATCAGGTTAATTATCAGACCAGCCCAAGAGGTTACAAAAGAATTAGGGAGGAGTTTTCCTCTCCTATGTGACTTTTTTTTGCCATACATTTCTATTTCTATCCCATTTTGGCCTGGATATGGGGTAAAAATATGTTATTCTGTGTACATGCATTGACAGTTTGTTCCTAGTATGTGACCATGCTTATGTTTCATACTTACTTGAACAAAATTTTCAGGTTCTACTTGAAGGTTGAAGATCTTTTTAAAATAAGTCTAATAAGTCCATGGTCAAATCGATAAGCTTCCTAACTTGTTATCTATTGAACCTATGAATCATAAAGATGTATAAGAAGACATTTCCAATGTCTCCCTATAATTCAGTCGTGTCTATATTAAATTATGTTCTTAAGCTGAACAAAAGTTCCTGACTGTCATATATTCCTGGTGAATATATACCCCTAAACAAAGTATAGTACTATTTTGTGGGTCAGTAATTGCATAACAGGTACCTGTGGTAAGGAATGATAGATAGTTTGATGATAGGATTCCAGGTTGATGGTTATTTTCCTTTAGTTTTTCAAAGATCTCCTTCTTTTAGTCTGTGTTAAGATGCCTTTTATCAAGCTAATAACATATGTGTTTCTTTCTTTGGCTGTTTGTTAGATCTCCCTGCCTTTGGTATACTTCAGTCTTACTAGAACGTGTCTAAGTGTTCAGTGATTTTCACTAAAGCTACTCAGGACACCCTAGGCTTAATAAATGCAAAATTCATAATGTCGATCAGTTCCAGCAGTTAAGATGATGTAAAGAATCACTACTTATTGTAACTATCACTGTAGATTTACTTTTATACAGTGTGCTTGTCATACTTTTTGATAAAAATACAAATTAATGAAGGAAAGATGAAAAGTGAAGAAACTAATTTAAGAAATTACTATGTGTAAGTCTATGGCAATACGCTTTAAACTATGCATGAAATTGTTTTCTAGAAAATGTAGATGATCAAAATTGGCTCTGGGAGCTCAATATAGACAAACATACAGACATACAAACATATAGACAAAATTGAAAACAGGATAAATGGTCTAACAACAAAGGAATTAAAAGTTCAGTAAATAGTGCTATATATAGCCAGAAGTCCATAGAGTACAGCTAAGTGAAAAAAAAAAAAAAAAGTAGAAAACACTATTATTTTTATTTACCTTGCATAAGTAATTTTATTTACAAATTCAAATAATTTTCCTATAGATTCTGGGGGAATTTCATAACTTCAGATGGTAAAATTTAATATTTGTTATTTTTTTTCATTATGGAGACTTTTTTTCTATGATTAAAGTGTATTTACTGAAGTAAAGAACAATTAAGAGTTTAGACCCTGAGACAGGGAACAGAACACTGAAGCAAACTATCACTACTTCTAATTAACATTATTCTAGAGATTGTAGCCCCTGAAATAAGACAAGCAAAAGGCATAAGATTTGGAAAAAATGAAGATAAACTCTTACTAATGTAGACAGCATGATTGTGTGCCTAGAGAAAATTTGAAAACCTACAAACTCTTAGAATAAGAAGTTTACATAGGATAAATATAAAAATATAATTCATTTCCATATAGTAGCCACAAATACAGAACAACATAAGAAGACTATCATTCATAAAAAAAGCATCCTGTAGGTAGGAACAATTCCAACAAAAGATGTGAAAAACCTCCACACAGAAAACTGAAAAGCATTGTCAAAACAAGTAATATAAGATCTAAATAAATATCCCAAACACTATGTTAGGGATCAGAAAATTCAGCACTGTAAATGATATCAGGTTTCCCCGAATTCTATTGATATGATGTGATTCCAGTGAAAATACTAGAAACTTCTTTTGTGGAAAGTAACAAGTATTTCTATAATGAATATGGAAATGCAAAGAGTCAAGAACAGTGAGAGCAATCTATATTACCAAGAGCAAAGCTGGAGGACTATAGCACCAGATATTAAGACTTATTATAAAATAATTAAATAATTAAGATGGGAAAGTATGACACTGGTTAGACAAATAGAGCCAGGGGATGCAATAAAGTTTGGAAACAGACCCACATGTCTATGATGGCCTGGTGTATGATAAAGATCGCATTATATACTTCAATGAAGAAAGACTGACTTCAACAAATGGCCAATTGAATTTCACTGAGAACAGCAAAAACAACAAAATACCTGAATATTCCTCACACTGTACACAAAAATCAATTCCAGATGAAATGGAGATACAAATGTGCAGGTAAAATAAGTCTTCTGCAAGAAAACTCAACATAATATTTATATAACTTTGGGAAGGCAGGACTTCCTAATCTGGACCCCTAAATATTAATAACTCTAAAAAAAACAATTTGATATAACACAATTTAAATAATGGTAAGAAAACCACTAACCATAAAAGAAAAATGAGTCAAAATAAATTTGACTCATTGATATTAAATCCATATTTATCAAAAGACATTCTTATGAGATTAAAAGACTGAAGAATATTAGAGCAATTGTTAAACATATAATTAACAACATATTGCATTTAATATATATATAAACTATATACACATCGAAAAGTAAAAGATAGGCATTCTGGTACACAAAAAAAAAAATGGGCAAAAGACTTCAACTGGCAATTTATAAAAAGAGGATATTCAAAAGGCCAATAAACATAAAAATTTGATGTTTATAAAAATAAACATATATAAAAGCATGTTGTCCTTGATGAATCATCAGGAAAATGCAAATTTAAACTACTACACACTCACTGGCATAGCTAAAATGAAAAAGTCAGGGCGCCTGGGTGGCTCAGTTGGTTAAGTGTCCAACTCTTGATTTTGGCTCAGGTCATGATCTCACAGTTCATGAGATCAAGCCCCACATCTAGCTTTGTGCTGACAGCACAGAGCCTGCTTGGGATTCTCTCTCTCTGTCCCTACCCTGCTCATGTGCTCTCTCACGCTTTCTCTCTCTTTCAAACTAAATAAATAAATTAAAAAAAAAAAAAAAAAGAGGGGCACCTAGGTGGCTCAGTTGGTTAATCGTCTGACTCTTGGTTTTGGCCTTGGTCATGATCTCACGGTTTGTGAGTTGGAGCCCCACTTTGGGCTCTGCACTGACAGCACAGAGCCTTCTTGGGATTCTCTGTCCCTTTTACTATGCCCCTCCCCCCACTCACACTGTCTCTATGTCAAAATGAATGAATGAATGAGAAAGAAAGAAAGAAAGAGAGAGAGAGAGAGAAAGGAAAGAAAGAACAAAAGAAAGAAAGAAAGAAAGAAAGAAAGAAAGAAAGAAAGAAAGAAAAAAAGAAAAGGAAAAAGAGAAAGAAAGAAAACGACAGTCAATGCCAAGTGTATTTGGAAGGTGGAAACCTGGAAATCTTAACTAAGTGGTGATGGGAGTAAAGACAGGGATATGATCACTTAGGGAGATCATTTGGCAGAATCTACCAAGGCTGAGCGCAGGACTCACCACTACTCAGAAATTCTAGTGCTTAGCTATGCATCCAAGAGAAAAACATATGTGTATTCACCAAATAATACATGAAGGCATATTCAATATGGTACTTCACACCAGATAAAAACAATCCACACATCCATCAATACCCAGAACGAATAAATAAATTATGGTATATCCATGCAATGGAATAATCTAGCTCTATCAGTGGGAGGGAAAGGTTGCAGAAATGAAGATGTTAACACCAATCGCACTGTATAATTCCACTTTACATATTGTTCCAATTAGGCAAAGCTCATCTTAAAGCAGGATAGTGATTATCCTTGCGAATGAGTGATTCAAATGGAGCTCAAAGGGCACATGTTGTATCTTGATGATCCTGTATTTCTGGTTTCTTATCTGGCTGCTGATTACATGGGGGGTTATTTCATGAACAAGCCACATACTGACTGACAGTTGGTGCAGGTTCAGGCGTACATGTTACATGTTCGTGAGAAGCTTCCACACACACGCAAACAACCATGCAGCTTGGTGCTGTGAGTTTTGCCAATTTGAAAACTGTCTCATGACTGACAAAAAACACGATAAAACAAAATGTAAACACAAAAACTTAACAGCCATTTAAAATAAAAGAAATACGAAATGTCAATACGCCAGACACTATACAACTACGTAGGGAACATTTAAAAATGAAAGAAAATAGAGTATCATCCTAAAGCTCCCATTCCTTTCAGACACAGGCCCGTGAGGAAACAAAAACCATACACACTACAAGGCCACATCACAAGCTCCAACAGATATGCATAAAGCTTCAGGTCGATACAGAGGGGCATGTGTCCAATTCTGCCTCAAGATGTCTAGGAGGGGTCTTGTAAGACAGAAAAAAAGAAGGGAATTCAAGTACAAGCAAAGGGACAAAATTAGTAAACAAATACAAAAAGATGTTAAAAACGTCAAAAAATAAAAGCAACAAATAAACATAAGAAACAAAATGTTGTAGAGACAGTTTCTCTTCCCACCAGACTGACAAAGATTAAAAGACTTTATTTGGTTTCAGTGAAATTGTGGAGACCCTCCCTTTTCATACACTGGTGGAGGCCATAACTATTCTTTTTAAAAGCAATTTCATAACGGCCCTAAAAACGTAAATGTGCATACACAGCATGGCTGATCACAGTGACAAACCAAAAACAACCCACGTGTCCCGACAGGGTATGGTTTAACTAAACGATGGTACAATCAGGCAACGGACTGTTACGCGGTGACTAGATGGGATGAGGTGGAATTGTGAGAAAGGACCTAAAACGCTGACTATGTTTATTAACGGAGAAGAAAATGCTCAGAATAAAATTATGGCGTGATACTATTTGTGTAAAAGTAATTCAATAAATAGATAAATGAATAAATAAAAGTGTACAGATTTGTGTTTGCATAGTGAAATTCTAGAAATACGTAACAATTTTTCAGTAGTCTTCTTTCACATCGAGGATGACAGCCAACTACTTTTCAGCCTTTTGATTTTTCTGCAACACTTTTCCAGTGTTTCAAAAATAAGTGAAGATAGATACTTTGAATTGCATGCCAGTGAGCTTGAATTTATTCTGCACATAATAAGCAGACCAAAAATCATTTTCTGAAGTGAGAAAGTGAAATGATCATTTTTGCTTTCTAGAAATATTTGTATTAAGACCTATAAAAATGTGGGGGTGCCTGAGTGGCTCAGCTGGTTGAGTGCCTGATTCCCGACTTTGGCTCGGGTCATAATCTCATGGTTGTGAAATGGAGCTGAACCCCACGTGGGGCTCTGGGCTGGGAGTGGAGCCTACTTAAGATTCACTCTCTCCCCCTCTCTCTGCTCCTCCCCAGCTCACAGGCCTTCTCTCAGGAAACAAAACAACACAAAACAAAAAGGCATGTAAAAATGTTTCCACAATTTGACCCAACAAAGATTTTCCTAGAAATGTATTCTAAGGTATTAATTATAAATATAAGCAAAAGTTTACTTGCAATACTATTTTCCATATGATTATGTATAATATCAAAAATTAGAAATAACATAATTACTAACAAGAGACAATATTTAACCACAGCCACTCACACTGCAGAATAGACACAGGTACACGTAACATGCATGTAAGACACGTCAACATCCTCATAATCGTGTCTGCTAGAGGTATAATGTGTGTCTTTTTTTTTTTTTTTAACATTTTTCAAAATGTCTATATATGCCTTCATTTTTGGTCATATTAAACCAATGTTTTTAATAAAGAAAATAAAACACCTTCCCTAGCATGGGAACAATGGACTAGAGAAAGCCCTCCCAGGATGGTCAGTTAACAGGTCTCAGGAATGAAAAGGGTCTGAACAGGAGAGTGGTGGCCACGGTGGGTGCGTGAGTACTACCTGGGAGCTTCAGTCACGGCATTAGTGAGATGTGAGGATCGTGTGAGTGTGGGCAGGAGGGAAGCTTACGGTACAAAGAGTTTTGCCTTCCGTCCGTGGATACACGCTTATGACATTCACGCAGACAGACGCTCAGATGGATGGTAGCTGTAGGATCGAAATGCTGAATTCAAAGAAGAAAATGGGTTATTTTTAGATGGGATAATAAGAATGAAATTTTTGTTGAGGAGTTGACATTTCAACTGGGTCCTAACAGATGGGAAGAATCTGGAGACGAGGCAAGAAGGAATAATTGGGGAGAACGGAGGTCAAGAGACAGAGCTGGTGTAGCACAGCTGGGATTAGGGACTAACACATCTACTCGTAGTCGGAGACAAATTTGTGAAGGCACAGTAAGCAAAATCAAAGGCGGTATTACAGCTCTTGTTAAGGAGCTTATGCTTGCTGATGAGCGATGGGAGTGTTGCAATGACTGGGGAGGAGAGAGCACGGATTTGAAAGGTCAGCTGGGAGAAGATTAAAATAAGGAAGGTAATGAGCATGTTAAGTAAGGAACTGGAAGAGTAAGATAAGAAGAAAGGAAGATGAACAAACGGAGAGCTGACAAGGCTTTGGTGCATCTGCACTGAGTTTTTTCTAAGTGCTTATAATGAGGAAATTTAATGTAATTACCAAAGGAATGCTGTGAGACGTAGACCAACATCTTGGACTTCCTTTTTGGGGAAATGCTGGAGACTGAGGAAGGAGAAATAAGGAAGAGCGGAAGATAATCCTGATAATTAAAATCCCCAACCACTCGGAGGAAGGTGGATGTTAACAGAACTAGGGGATGCAGAAGTAGAAACAGGACCAGGGGGAATGATAACAGCAAGGACAGAAGTTGATGTATTTGGAGTACATCTGCGGGGGTCTCGTGTCTACGAAACAGGGTAATGCCCATGTTTCCACTGCCAACTACTTCTCCTATATCTCCATCTAGCTTCGATTCCAATTTCACTTCCCATGTTACCACTTTTCATTTTTTTCTGTACTTTTGTCTTTGTTGGCCAATGCCCTTTTTCATGATGTCCATGCAGAACGTCAAGTGGGTTTATCGAGGAAACGAGGCAGCAACGCAACATGCCCTGTGCATGAACTTGGTAGCAGATGCACATGCTCAACTACTCGAGGACTTGGAAAGAAGACATGGTCACTCAGCGACGGCGGTGTGCCTCCATTATTTGTGTAGCGACATGGGGACTGAACAGTGAAAATGGAAGTCTGTTCTTTATGCAACTGTTCAGCCCGTCCACAAGTTTCTGCGGAGATTCCAGCCGCATGGTTGGAGGAGGGCTGTTAAATAAAGAAGTAATAACCGAAACTGCGCTTGTGAGGATCCCGCAAAGTGAGGAGTGCCACAGCTGTCCCGCCTCTCTCTTACTGGCTCCTCAGTGGCTGGGGAGGTACGCTAAACCCCGTGGCTGTCCCAGTGGCTCCAGGCTAAGGACTGGAAGCCAGCCAAGACACGGCAGACTTGTCAGTACTAATGGTCTCTTTCCTCATTTTGATGGCTGAAGTTCTTGTGGCTGGCGAATTCCTCACACTGTCTACAACAGATAAGTATAATCTGTGGTCTAAATAGGAAAGGAGAAACCTCAGATGTGTTGATTCCTGGCCCCATGCTCAGCTGTTATGTCCTCAAAAGGCTTCCAACTCAGGTTCCCAGCACATTGGCTAAGGCTCAATATTGAGACCGGACAGACTTGTCTCATGAGTGGAGGTCACTGGCCCACCACATTCCTCTTGACTCTATCGCTTATGGGGATTTTGAAGTCTGGTCAAAAATAAATTAAAATATCCCTACAATTCCAAGCCAGACCTCACTGTACTCTATCACACGGGATAGCCAAGAAACAAGTCCAGGGCACATCAGGTTGAGGTGAGGTCCAGCAACCCATATTTCACTTTCTGTAAAATCTGGATAGGGACAGTTTTGACAATCGTGGTAAATTTTTGATATGCCTCTGATGTTTCTAATCCTGCCCGAGCTTCTCCCAAAGAATTCCCCTTAACCATACCTCCCAATGTAATTTCCTGCGAACGACTAGGCACAGAAATACCTTCAAAGTGAGTTTTCCAGACAATTACACTTGCAGAAAGGCAATTAATACCAACGAACAATATACACGTCTTTATGTAAAATGTGGCCTTCGATGCTGCTTGCTGAAGATGTTTATAGTGCTGTTATCTTTATTATATAAATTACAGCTGTGTTCAGCAATATACACAGAGTCTCTTGGAGAAATGTTTACATGTAACACTAAATGTGGCTACATGTACTACAATGTCTTGTGATTAGACTTTTAATTAAATTCAGCTCAGGTAACTGCTTTATAGAATATATGTTAAAATTACAAAACTCTTCCAGACCCAGGTGCCCTATAACAATAACCATTCAGGGGTCATCTATTGCCTTGAGCAAAAAGCTATGCAATAGGCAATCAGAAATTGCTTGGGGCTTCAGTGAAATCAAAATGGGTCCAACAATAATTGGCCCTGAAGTGTGTTGAAACCATTTTTTAAATAATTTCTGGGATCCTGTTGTTTATTCATTCTTTGAGAGTAAAAACATTTACATTAAATAAATCAGAGTCTGAATGTATAATAATGAATTCCATTTATATGAAGAATTTTTTAAATACTTAAATTAATCCCCGAACTCATGTTTATATGACTGATGTATTCTTCATTATCAAATAAACAGTTCAGTTAATACTGGCTAAGTTACCAGTGGAATAACTAAGGCTTAGACACTAGCCAACAAATATCAAAGCTAAAACTGGACCCTATCTTTCTGAGTATTAGTACCATTTAAAGCCTAAAATTGTACATCATGTACTTTTAATTATGTTTGTTTTCCAAAGTGCCACACCAAAATCAATATATATTTTCTTAACGAAGAGGAATCACCAGAAACATCTTGAGACGAAGCTGAACATTGATTGAGCAAATTAATTATAAATACTGATGCTTCCCTCTTGATTTCCTTATTAGGAAGGACTTTATGGCTTAAATCAAAAAGATCTGTTTACAAATTTGCTAAAGTAAACTCTCATATTTGAAAGACATGGAAGAGAAGGACAACATCCCCAGAACAACAAATTAGTGTATTCAATGTCTTTTTTTCTAGAATCCTAATGGTTAAACATCAGAGCCCAGTCCATGACATAAAAGTTCTATAGTTGTTATTACTTCAACTCATTCTTTATTACTTTCTTCTCTCTTTTCTTATTAAAATGTTAATGAAGTATTAGATTCACCTGCCAAGAATGAATTCATCCCCTGGTTTGCATTTAGGAGAACAATGCTTATTTTAATTCTTAGGAAACAAATCACAAAGGAACTCATAAGAGATACAGAAATTTGAAATCTCCCTAAAAGAAAATATATCCTGTTTACGTCAAGTTATTTTGGGAATCATAAAATATCCTTAGAATTTTTCAAAATAAAAACTAGTATAGTGGCTTTTATAATACTCAGGTCAAGCATTCAGGAGTTAAAGGTTAAGAAATAATATTTACTTTTATTTAGTTCAGTGGAAAAGTGCATTGATTTCCATAAAGATTACAGATTCTTACATTGTTACTCTAATATATCTTATTTTTGTCGCAGTAGATCAATAATTATCTAATTAACCATTTATCTTAATTAAGGTCACAAGTTAATTTTTACATCATTTATTATAAACTGACATCTTGCATTATATATGTGATTGACATGCCTTCTCTTGCTCCTCTTAAGTAATGAGAATTATTTTTTGTTAGGCTTTGAAAGTGGTAATAGTTTGTGCCATGTTAGTTTAAGATGGCAAGATACTCGGGGCGCCTGGGTGGCTCAGTCGGTTAAGCGTCCGACTCTTGGTTTTGGCTCAGGTCATGATCCCACGGTTCCTGAGATCGAGCCCCACATCTGGCTCTGCACTGACAGCAGCTAGCCTGCTTGGGATTCTCTCTCATGTCCTTTCTCCGTCCTTCCTTCTCTTTCTGCCCCTCTACCACTCTCACTCTCTCTCTCTCTCTCTCTCTCAAAATAAATAAATAAACTTCAAAAATTATTTTTTAAAAAGACGGCAAGATGTTCGTGTCACAGTGTGAAAGAGAGCTGTGGGTTTCAGAGGATGGATGTCCGATGAAGGGAACGGAGCATCACAGGATACAATATGCATCTCCCCTCGGCTTTCATTCCCATTTACTGTCACTAAGTTATAAAATTGCAGCATGATGGGTCTATGTCTGTTTTACACACATTACTAAGTCTGCTAGGGTGCCTTTTATGAATAAGGACAAAAAAAAATCAGTGCTTTATGAATGCTTCTGTCCATTCACTAGCCCCATAAAGAACTTTCTGTGTTTGATCTCCCACTTGATTCAACTTCATATATTTGAAGAAGGAGCTGAATTGGCCACTCAGTCTCTCGTGGTCTTCCTGGTGCACAAGGCAGTGAATGGACTGGACGTCTGTGGATTAGGACTGTTAGGGGTGGGGCAGAATTGTTCATCTTTTTTTTTTTTTAATTTTTGTTAACTTTATTTATTTTGAGAGAGACAGAGACAGTGAGAGTCGGGGAGGGGCAGAGAAAGGAGACAGAGAATTCCAAGCAGGGTCTGCACTGTCAGCACAGAGGAGCCCGAAACGGGGCTTGAACCCACAAAACCGTGAAATCGTGACTTGAGTTGAAACCAAGAGTCAGATGTTTAACTCATGGAGCCACCCAGGCGCCCCAGGGTGGGGCAGAATTTTTAGACAGTAAATTGTGTACAGAGATTTCAGAAGAACTACGATGAAAGGGAAAAAAATAAATGAACACACAGTAAAAGGATTCTACAAAGCACTGCAAAGGACTGTGTTCTCTTCTTGTTCATGAGAACTATGATCAAGAAACAACTTATTTTGAAATTACTTTTTGATTTACGTGCTGTGGTTTTTGACATGGCCTGACCAGAACATGGAAAACTTGCTTTGCAAAGATTACTTTTCGTTGGTTTACTTATCCGTATAAAAAGATTACCATAATAACCAAGACCCATCAATTAAAACAGAGTATTTTCTTTTAAAATGTTTGCACAATTTTCTGTGATTTTTTTTTAAGTAGGCTCCATGTGTATGTAGTGCAGAGCCGAACATGGGACTCCACTCACAACGCTGAGATCAAAACCTGAGCCAAGATCAAAAGTTGAGCTTAACCGTCTGAGACACCCAGGTCCCCCAATTTTCAGTGATTTGTAAATATTTTCATTTATATGTGTAACTTTAGATTGAAATGCTTTCCTGGTTTACCTCAAACTTAACTTTGGTATATGGCAAATGACCACATATTCTCCCCAACCCTGTATGCAAGCCCCTTTTCAATATGACTTTGCTTTTCTTTCCATTAAGGGCTGGAGTGTATTTCTTGCTCCATGAGCTTTGCTTTGACAAATGGCATGTTAGCAAATGTAACGCAAGGCGAAGTTTGAAAAGTGTGCCCTCTCTTGCTGCCGGGGAAGTTCCATCATGATTAGTTTACTGAAGAAACAGCAGTCTGGTATCGAGAGGCCCCAGCCTTCCGACACGTCCAGCTGAGATGTGCACACCTGAGTGACACTATCCTGGACCACCCTGCCAAACGTGCCCAGCCCAGGACTGCCCAGGCAACCCACAAGGTCAAGGGCAGATAAATCACTGTCTTATGCAACTGAACTTTGGTGGCCAGTTTGTTATGCAGCAAAAGCTGATACCTTTACTTCCTTTTTCTCTTTTTTATAGATGGCTTAACACAAGTTCTTAAAGGAACACCAAAGTAAGCGTGTGAGCCAACCAAAACTGTATGCGCACCATTACGTGTTTTTCTTTGACTCACAAACTTAAATCTAGTCATGGATAATAACAGATGTACTATTATCTCCACTACAAATATAGAAGACACGACCGTATTCTAAAACTGCATCGCGGAAACCAAAGTACAACAGGTACCTGATGGTCTTTCCTGGGTCGGCCTCGATGGTCCAGGTACAATGCAGGTTGTTGTCATAGGGAGCAGGGTAGCCGGGAGACAGGATGCGCCCTGACGTGGCAGCATGGATATGACCACCACACTCCGCTGCGAGAGACAGGGAAACAGGAGCGGATTCACTCCAGGCCCACGGATTTCCATACAGCTCTTTTAATAACAAACCCCCAAACCATCACGTCCACCTTATACACACAACCAAACAAAATCCCATTCGTCCGTCTCCATCATTTGTTTCCTTTACTTATTCCCAAGCATCACCCTGATGGAAAGACATAATCTGCTACGTAATTAAAGTCGAGAGTATAAAACAATGAAACACTTGAGTTATAATTCCAATAGCAATTCTGTGCAGACAGCCTCAGTAAAACAGTACCAGGAAATCGTCCTTTCCTACAGAAAACAAGAAACAACAAAAAGACATGCATATCTTGGAAATACATAAAAACCTATACTGCAGAGAGAGCAGAAGAACCCTGCCCTCTTCCGAAGCACCGTGGGGCTCCTGCTCTCAGGTATGCTTTTGTGTAGTGAGGAGGCCAACTTCCCAACTCACCTACACAGGAAGGCAGGGGCTTGTCCCACACTCTCCGGTCGCCACTCAGGCAGGTCAGACTGTTGCTGCCATGCATGGCATAGCCTGGGTTACAGCTGTACAGAACTACAGTGTCAGTAAAGTGGCCTTCATCTCGGATCCTATAGCCATAGTTAGGGATTCCTGGATCCTCACATTTTACTAGGTCAAAACCTGTGAGAAAGGAGGGGAAAGATTGAGTAGAAGTAACGGCAGACTGTAGGTTAGCATCAAATAAAGACGAGATGGTGTAGGTTATCAAATGCCTCCCGGAGCTTGGAAAGAAAAAGAAGACTGTCAATTTAAAAAGGGAAAAACACAGGTGGGTCTCGATTGGACTTATTTGGTAACCATGTGTCATCCCGTGATGCTTGATTATTTTATTTGTCCTTATCTATTTACATAATTATACAGAGTCTCTTCTCCTAAGAGTTCCAAATTCTCGTCTGCTAATCTAGGTTGCCTGCCAGCATGCTGAATTCTCCAGTAAGCCTTAGAGCCTTGTCTCATGGAGCTGTAAGCTTTTCCTACTTCCACATTCCTTCTGTCAAGCTCAAACTCTCCAGAAGGAGGGACCAGCCATGCCTGTGTGGCACAGAGCCTGAAAGGCACTCTTCAGGGTCCTTACTGCCAGCACTGACTGTAACCTACAGTCATGACCCGCCCACCTTCACACCATCTTTCTCTTTAACTGCAAGATCTTAAGCGTCATGGGAAACTGAAAAGTTGTTCCTACTCACAGAAGGCAGGCTTGTGAATTTCCACCTGCCACACTGCTGTGGCATACAGTTAGGGGGGCTTCTGGGCAGCTAACTCCATGTGCAACGGAAATCCCAGAAATGAATCACTATAATGACTTCGCCAAACTTAGCTCTTAAACTCAAAGAAATAGATGACAGAAATGAAGATTTAGCTTCTGCAGTACTGAGAGCTGTATATTGCTTTTATGTGAGGCAATATATTACGGCCATCTGTGGAGACAGTCTTCCACTAACATTTCTCCCCTTGTATCCCGATGCAAATGTTGACCGTTTTAAAAAGGAGAGCTGGGAACTTGATGTACCACATGGTCTGTTAACATTAACTTCCACCTAACTTTGACTTCTTCCTTTCAGAAAAAAAGAAAGAAAATAAAAAAAGAAAAGAAAAGGGGGGGGAGGGAAAGAGAGAGAGAGAGAGGGAGGGAGGGAGGGAGGGAAGGAAGGAAGGAAGGAAGGAAGGATGGATTTGTGATTTTTGATAGGTCGGCCTGCCAGACTTGCATTTGCGATGGTTTCCATGGAGGACAATATATCCATAAATTCGCAACATAATGCCACCCTGATGATCTCTATATAATCAGGATTTGAGTTCTGCAGTTTTGTACAGGGGAGAGAAAATGACATGCGGTCATTTACACTCAAGTTGCTAACTCTCTTCCTAAAAGTGTCCACCATAAAGTATTAGTCGTTACTAACTATGCCTTTACAATAACTCTGATCTATTTAAGAAATGCAAATACTGAAAAACCTTGGATTGTGACTAACTCATTCTGCTAGTCTTCTGCAAGATGAGCAAACATTTCTAACAAATTTTAACGTGATACATGAGCGATGTCTTCCGATACGAGTAGTACGTGCCGTTGAATGTCATGTGATCACAACTGAGCCGATGGTTCTTGAGATTCGCTTTGATCTACAAGTGCCTTGGATGACAAGTGTGTTTCTGGAATGAATTATGCTGGCAAACCAAGGTTTTGTTGTAATTTTAACTCCAGTTGCCCAGAAGTAAAGAACATAAGAGAACATCAATTCCAGTGCAAAACAAAGGGGTATTTTAATTGCCACAAAGGGGAGGCAGGCGTTTAGGGGAAGGGTCTCAGGGCTCACGCAGATATTTGACTACTCTAATCTGACCACAGACAGCCAACACACCGGGGAGAAAGCAAGCCAGTATCCTGCTGAAGTTGCGTCGGACAGACAACCATGGGACAGAAGCGTCGCAAAAGGCTCTACACATTAATTAGCCTGTGCTTCTCCTTCTACAAAAGGGAAAACGGACCCGGAGTCTTCGTTGTTGTTGTTGCTTTATGTGGTTCTTGGGTTGGAAGCGCGGGGATCTGAGCAGTGCTTTAAAGCAAGGCCGCAGGGTGTGAGGAACTGAGGACAGAACCAACAAGGAGGTGCGGCCACGCCTAAGGAGGGCCCCGCTCCTGGTAACAGGTAACGTCTCAGATGTTCCACTACTTTGAAGTCAAATTAGGTATTTAAGTATCAAATGCCAGCGGAAGATAAAATTGAAAATATTCAGTAGACAAACAAAAGCCAGGTATCAACAAGAGCCAGGGGTCTGTCACTAGCATCCACACCCTTGTGCCAGGACGCCGGGTAAGCCAAGGAATCCATACGAGGAGTTGACAGCCTTCATGCTCAAGGACATGCAGGGCTTATCAACGAAGAGCACTGGGAGACAGTTACGACCTCCTGTCCCGTGGAAATTCACACCTGGCAGCACACGAGCCTCCGACCTTTCAAGGAGCACCAGAAATCGGGATTCCTTTTTAGTTTATAATGATTGTTGAGTGACTAAATATTCTGAAAGTGGAGATGTTTAAAATCCAGAATCAGATTGTTAAAGCCAGATGTCAGCAACACAAAGGACCAGATGGTTTATTGGCTTTTGGTGAAGGCTTTAATGGCACTCGGAATGGGAGAAAAAGTTGGCAAATCCATCGAATGTTTCTTAGATTTTTTTTTTTAAGTTTATTTATTTTGAGAGAGACAGAGACAGCACAAGCGGGGGAGGGACAGAGAGGGAAGGAGAGACAGAGAATCCCAAGCAGGTTCCATGCTGTCAGTGCAGAGTTCAACGTGGGGCTCGAACTCAGGAAACTGTGAGATCATGACCTGAGCCAGAATCAAGAGTCAGACGCATAACTGACTGAGCCCCCCAGACCCCCCCACCTAATGCTTCTAAACTAAGCTTTGAAACACAAGCACCTGCTGTGGAGTACTAAGGCCTGGACGAAGAAACGGTCAAGCCTGCCCAGGACCTCCCATGATGAGGACCAGTTGCTTCTGGGTGACAGAGAACTGTTTTGTTATAAAAGATTCCCTTGGCAGAGGTGCGTGCCCGTGCTGATAAAGTAATGACATTGAACTTCCTGTGTGACTTGTGCGCTTTCTCACGAGCTTCTAGTCTGCAGCTTTACAGACAAACCTCTACAAGTAACCACTTGCGTTAAAACCTTTCTGGAAGAACGTAAAAAAGAACATTGGAGGGCAAATAATAAAACAAATAAAGATGTACTAATAAAAAAGTCTGCCAAGCCTTCTTTGGGTTGATTTTTTTTTTTTTTTTTGAGAAAGGTTTGACAGCTTTTTCTATCATTTAATCTTGAATTAAAAAGAAAAAAAACAACACAACACATCCTGTCACACAGTTGAGCCAAGTTGTCTCTGAAAGGGTAGTTGCTATCTCCAGTACCTGTGGTACTTGCTTTCTTACGGTGCCTTCTAGTATTTTTTCAAAAGTTTGCTTATGTCTTCAATGGCATCATGAAATTCCTTATGTATAAAAAGTCCTACACTCGATTACTAAGCACCCAAAGCCTCTAGGCCCATCCAACGTCATGATAGGAAATACATTCCTCTTCCCTGTCAGACAGTTGAAAAGTATTTGGACATTCCAGAATTCAGTTTTCCAATTTTCAGTCCACCAAAGAGAGCTTTGTTCACACAAAATGCCCCACATGATTTAATAGTTCATTTCCAGTTACAGGTGGAACCATAGACTTTATTCCTGGAGGAAGCATTGAAAGTAGTATTGATCGATGTCTTGAAACGGCTGGAGAAACCCTCAGAAACCCCACATTTCCCTCGCTGTTGGGACTGTTGGACTCAGTCCGTCCACAAGCACCGGAAACACATCCCCGCTCGCTCTCTGTCCACAAACTGCTGAATTCATTTCGACTGAGTTTGGCTTGCTTTGTGGTTAAGGAGTTGTAACATCATTGTGACTCTGAAAACATTTCAACACCGCTTTTAAACACCGGTGAACTCATAAGTTGCACTGATGTCTAACAGCAACATTCTGAAGTAGCAAAAAACTCCCTGATGAATTCCATGACTATTTCAGGAAAAAAAATTTCCTGTCGTTAATCAAAAATACCTCAAAAAGTATTTTTAAGATTTATCTTTAGATCTCAAAGATACTCCTCCAAAGAACAGACATTTCCATTTTAATCTGAATCTGAAACACTTTATAATGACCAATCTTAATACTGCTAAAGGGTGATGACTTTAAAAATATAGAGAAGATGTCCCTTCCTGTCTTGGAGCCACCAGCCTGCACGAAATCAGTGTAGCAAATACTGGTTCTGTATATTCTTTTAGGCCACAGAACCTTTAAAAAAGATTAAAGCCAGTTATTTATTTCAAAACATTATCTATTAAGAGTTGTGACTGGTATTGAATTTATTTAGTAATTCCATTTGTGTCTGTTTCCTGTGATTTCTTCTGAGGTCATATAAGTAGCAAAGATGCTTTGGACTAAATGTTCCAGGGAAAACAGGCTGTAAACATCAGGCAGATGGAAATGACCTCTCCACATCTTTTACAGTATTTACCCTGTCTTAATATTTTTTAAGAATTAAATGGTATATATCTTGAGCACCTAACAAAATAATAGCATTATAAGAGACTTCCACTTAACTCTCAAGTATCTGGTCTAGTTCTTATCTTCCCCATAAAGCACTTGTGTGAGACAAGAATTTGCCCTGGATATGATCCATTCTGTGCCTGCAGGCTCAACAAGGCCTGCAGTCATGAATTTCCCCAGCCTTTGTCTAAACAGCTTTTGAGAAGGTGCTTTCTCGTGTAGGCGAGCTTTGAGAACCACAACTGAGAAAGAAGCATATTCCTCATTCACAAATCTGATACCTTCTCCTACAAACAACTGAAAAAGCTTCACATATTCACAGAATCCTGTCATCATTTAACTTTACCTGACACTTATTTCAATTTGAATAATGTACCTTTTGGTAAAAATCTCCTTAGTAATCTAAGAAAAGGTTGCCATGTGCAAAAACCGAAAATACCAAAAACCAAAACAAACAAAACACACAAACACACAGAAAGGGACATGGCTTTCACATTTGCTTTCAGTAAAAAGAAGTACAGTAAAACGTTAGTTTGTGAGCATATTTTGTTCTGGAAACATGCTTGTCATCCAAAGCACTTGTATATCAAAGTGAATCTCCAGAATCATTGGCTCAGTTGTGCTCATGTGATGCTCAGAGGTAGGTACTAGTCATATTGCAAGGTATCGCTCGTGTATCGAGTTAAAAGGATTTGCAGTCATCTGGAAAGAAACGTTGCTTGAGACCAGAGTGCTGTTTCAGGTTATTTTGGTGGTTCACTTGAAAAGTAAAGTTCACTGATGAAGAATTTCCTGAAATGTTTGGATTCCTGCTCTTAAACCCAAGTCTCATTATTTAAGAATGAAACTCTAGATGAAGTATGTGTACTTGCATTGGAGTTTTAAGTTATTATTTACAAAATTACACATCAGTGCTGGTTTTTACCTACAACTGTTCTTGGTTTCAAACTGATTTTTTTCTATCAGCTAGTTTTTTTATCGTTTATTTTCCCCCAATATTATTTTATGACTGATGTTATTTCATCATTATGGGAGATGATACTAAGAATTTCCCCCAAATAGCAGTGTTCAACAGGATGGTGAAAACGTTTGAACAGAAAAATGAACTCCTGAGCTCCAGAGTGAGATATCAAAAAGCCCGCTGAAGTCTGGAGTGAAAATCAGATAGCCAAAGTAGCTACTTCTCTGGAACCATCTTGGTTTTCACGAAATATGTCACTAACAAACCATAAAGTAAGGTAATCATAGCTAAGAATTCTTGCAGTCAATCCTAAAGTATTTTGTAATTCTAAATATATTGTATAGACCCAAAATGAGTCATTAATGTGGAATATACTCTGACCTCGCGTGGCGTTTATACAGTGATTCAAGGTGTTAATACCAGTTCCGGGAGGGCTTCGTGAAACACTTTGCACTGTCCGCCTTCTCCCTGATGTTTACCACTGCACACGGCTTGTCCCTGTTGAGAGTATTTACAACTGAGGATGGGGACTTGGCAGCCACATCAGGGTCAGCATCTACACCAGGGCAGGGAAAGGGTGGGCCAAGGGCATTTTACTCTGTGTTAGTTTTTAAACGCATCCAACTGGTGAAGACAGTGGTAACTCATACACTGTGGTAAGAACTTATAATTAGCACATTGTCTGAATTTTTAAGACATGTTTACTATGACTATGAGGCAGGGAATTTGTTAGTTACTGTGAGTAGAAGTGAACAGAACAGGGCCCTCTTGTCCATGGTCTACTTACCTACACAGCAAAAATAATAAGTATTTTAAAAACAATAAGAGGGGTACATGGGTGGTTCAGTCGGTAAAGCATCTAACTTTGGCTCAGGTCATGACCTCATGGTTTGTGAGTTCGAGCCCCACACTGGGCTCTTTGCTGTTAGCACAGAACTTGTTTTGGATCCTCTGTCCCTCTCTCTCTCTGCCCCTCTCCTGCTTGTGCTTTCTCTTGCTCTCAAATACAAACTTAAAAAAAAGATATGATACTTCTTACAGCAAAGGTCTGTGGGAAGGTTGAGAGAGGCACAGAAGGAAAGAGGAAGGTGGGACACAACTTTGCAGAAGAGATAAAACTGAGCTGTTCCGGAAGGAGAGTAGACATTGGCGGTTACAGAACCAGAAGAGAAGTCTCCGGATAAAGTCTTCATTATTATGTGGAGGTTTGGAAGAACATGGTGTATCCTGGGATGGAGAACAATTTCCGGTAGCATCTCACTGATGTTTTGCTGTAAAAATCAGGGAAGGGCTATCCTGCAGCCGCGGGGAGTGCAGAGTGAGTCAGCCTGCAGTGTGATGTTGGTGGGGAAACAGGTGTGTGCACAAGGAAGTGACACACAGATATTTGTAGGTATTTGTATTTCAGAGAGAATCAGTGGCAATATGGAGTGCGGACTGGAGTGAGGGAATAAAACAGGAAACAATTAAAAGATGTTTATCTAGCACGGTGGTCGGCTGCAACAGTGGGATACAGGGTAGTGCACGGGGTAAAGTCACGTGTGTGTGCAAAACACGCAAACGTGTCATCATGCAAGGGGAGCCCGAGACACAAGTAGAGGCAGCAGAGGGATGGCTGTGATGGAGAGGTGACACAAGGGAGAGAACAGAGCTCGCACGAGGGTTTTGAGGGAGAAGAGAAACATCACGTCGGGTCCTGATGTCATCTCCTAACAAACCAGTGTATGATCCAGGAAAAGAAACCCTTTCATTAACACCTTCTTCTACAAATAAACATGCTCTTAAGATATTTAGGGCACGAAACAAGAAAGGCTTATGGATCTTACTGTCCAATAGAGGAATCAGACATGATAAGGAATAGCAACAGACCTTCATGAGCACATCAGCAACAGAAATATGGAAACCATGGATGACACCACCACAACCCTAACAGCTGTCCCTCCCCATCTCTATTTTCTGTCGCTTTTCTGCCTTTCCTGATTACTTTTGTTTTCGGGTGTTCACTACTTTTTATATTGGAGAGAATAGTAGGAGGAACACAGAATTTTTTTTTTTTTTTTTTTTTTTTTTTTTATTATTAGCACCATGCTCTAACCAAATGAGCTAACCAGCTGCCTCGGAATGCTTTGTTTTTTGTTTTAATAGGAAGTTCTCTAAATTTTTATAAGTTTGGCTCCTATCATACAGAATTAAACTTACAGTCAGGCGGTTAATATTAGTATTTGTCTGGCATCACCATTCTGTACGTTCAGATTATCCAAGTCCTCTACATTTAAGTTTTAAGCAAAAATGTTGACGTAAAAGAGTACTTTAATTGTAAATATAAGCTATTAATACTATTTTCATAAAATGTACTTTTCGTTATGATTTCTATGTGATGATGAAGCTAGTAATTTATATATAGTAGCTTAGTCTGGTAACACTTCATTGGATTGATAAAATACATTGGGAGTATAATATCCTAATATAATCTTTTCCTTTTTTGACCTAATATTAATGGGTATTAAAGTAAAAAAAAAGATGATTTAGATAATTGTATTGAGAAAACATATCTGGAAAATCTCCTTCTCTGAGCTACGGCATTAATTAAATCATTTCTTTAACATCTTTTTATAGTGTCTACTGTACTTCAGATAATTTCCTAGGTACTGGAAATATAAAATTAATTGATCTCAGTCCTGGCTCACCAGGAGCTCACAATCTGTACAGAAAGACAAATAATATACAGCAGTGAACATCTTACATTTTAATGGGACATCCATTCAATACACACATATTAAACACTTAATTTATAATATATTTCACAAGATACTAAATCCTATTTCAGTATACAGGCAGAGCCTTGCCCTTTAGGGCCGACAGTTTAATTGGAAGTGTTCCTACTACATCACCAAGTGCTTAAGAAGAACAGAATGCACACACATTCTAGGACGGAGCTGGAAGAGTTCACCAAGCTGGAGTCTTACGTCCTTCGTCAGGACTTCTGGGAAAACAGGATGCTAGTACAGGGCAACCCATTTATAGGCAGCCACACAGTATGAAATATGGCTGCTTCTAAATGAGCCACCTGTACTTTCCAAGGGGTGCACAGGTGACCGCAAGTAACACGCCATGCTTGATTGTGGATGCTTCTTTCGGTTTGACGAGTAAAAACAAACATACATACATACATATACACATTTATACGAAGGGATATCCAGAAGTACAATGAAACAAGTTCAACCAACCATATACCGCATTTAATTGACTACATAAAATGCAATTTGATTATTTTCAGAATATATTCCCTAATAGAATGGTAGCTTTTACATTTCTCATTTGCAGATTAAGAAGTAACTTCCTCTCTGAAAAATACTGTTTTCCACAGTGGGGTGGGGGTAGAGTTAGGAATAATATGTCTAAAAAAAACCTCAAGCATATTTTTATTTTAAATTCTGAAATTCACTAATTGCTTAAAATAACTTGACTATTCCAAGAATCTGATTCACTATTGCTGATTTCCTTAAAATTTAGCTGTGGGAGTTTGCAGTCCTGAAGAATCTTCATGGCCAAATACGAAGTTCAGAAGGAATGAAAACGCTAACAATTCACACTTCAATAATTTGATATCAAAACAGGGAAGAAGTTAAAGCTAGACTGAACACAGATTTCACTAGCTCGAAAAAATAAATATCAATATATAGAACCAAGACAAAGTGGCAAGTCAAAGTCTTCTACCAATATATTTATCAAAAATACCACAATTAAAATATATTTTGATCATATTACAATTGCATGTTTTTAAACCCCAAGACACAGTTTCAGCAATGTTTTAAGAAACTTGAGCATTCCTACATAATTCAATTACGTAATTATCTTTAAAAAAATTTTTTTTAATCTTCATTTTTGAGAGAGAGACAGACCGTGAGCAGGGGAGGGGCAGAGAAAGAGGGAGGCACAGAATCTGAAGCAGGATCCAGGCTCTGAGCTGTCAGCACAGAGCCCGACACGGGGCTCAAACCCACGAAGTGTGAGATCATGACCTGAGCTGAAGTTGTACTCTTAATCAACTGAGCCCCCCAGGCAACCCAAACTATGTAACTATTTTTAATGATAGAAAATTTTCAGATTTTTTTTTTTTTTTGCCATATTGCTTATGAAAGTCTTGATCCGTGAAATGAAAATGGTGGGGAGAGTGGGGAACAGGAAAATAGGAACACATCGGTGAGTTATTTTTAAAACCATCATTTCTTGATAGTATGGAATTTTTAGCATATAATATTAATTCCCATGGTCTAAAACTTGATGTTTATATTTGCATATTATCTGCATATGGGAATATCACGATTAACAATGTGTTTACTTTTTATTGTACTTTAATAGAGAACTATAAGTTGTGGTTAATTTATTGTTTTCCCCCATGGATCTCATGGTCTTCTTTCCACTTAGGAACAAAATAAATAGACGGGGCACTGATTCCAGATGCTTATTTCCATAAAGGTGATCATGAAAGGGAAGTGAGCATGGTACGGGTACCTACAGAACACATACTGTGCCATGCAATGCATTAGGCAGTTCTGTCCAGCACATCCCTCTTAATCCTGCAAATAATCTTAGAGAATGATTAGTTACAGGATCCTAAGTAGGACAGACTGGAGAGTTTTGTTAGAGCCCAAGTAAATGGAGGTGCCCCAGACAAAGTCAGCTTCCTTGTAGAAACACGCAAGCCTGGCAGTTTAATGCACACAAGATTAAGGTGACAATTCTTGATACGGAGTGAGTTCCCCTTGGAGTGGCCCCTCACCTTCCCCTACTTGGTCCTGAGAGGAATGCCTCCCAAAGTCGGCTGTGTTCACCCTGGGCTCCTTCAGGCATTCTTGACAGGGCTACGAGGACTACCCAAGACACATCCTGATCAACTAGATAGGACTGTCTCTTCTTACTTGCCACCGAAGATTCACTCGATTTGGCCGAGAGAATTGTACTACATAACGAAAGAAGAGCATTTTGGAACGTCCCATGGGGGACTTAATTCTTCTTTGCTCATAAAATAACTGTTACACTTTCTTTTCCCCGGAAAGGATGTCCCCATTGGATCAAGAGACGTGCCAAATTTACATGCAACCAAATGAACCTCACACTGATCTTCAAGAGATTATCCCGGAGGCAACTAGGGACATGAGTCCTGGTTCTGCGAACACGGCTCTTTCCTCTCCTCAGTCTGTGTATCTGATTCTTGGCAAAAGGAAAAAAAAAGAAAAGTGTGAGGAAAGCAAAGGTGCCCATGGGAACGTGTAAACACCCCGAGTGGAAGAAGTAGAATGGTTGGAAACAGAACGATGCCCAAGGGAAGAGCTGCTGAGAACACCCTAAGCAGAAGGCCAGGGGCCCAGGGGCACAAGGACTCACAGGAGGTGGGAAATGAGGGACGACTGAGCTCTTCCAAACGCTGTCCAGACTAAGTCCATTCTCAAGTTCACTTTCCTTTACCTCTTCTGTTTCCCACTTCTGTTTCCAAGGGATAAATACGGATGGTAATGCCTCTTTCTTCCTGCCCCCATGTTACAGAGATTTTTATAAGAAAAAGTAAAAGATTTAACGGAACACACTGAACTCTTCCTAAGTAAACTTTGTATAAATGTAAGGGATTACCAACAACACTCAGATTTTTTGCTGCTGTTAGTATTCATATGTTGTTATCTATATTATTCTACAACAAATAAATACAAAGTTATTGTCAAACCATATGCCAGAACGCACCCCCTCAAGCAATGTAGCCAGGCCATCAATTCCCAAGAAGCGACAGCCACAACCAGACCACTGCTGGCTTATCACGGCTTTAGGGGGTAAGGGTACCGTTCCTCACTTTCCACATCTCATTCTTCCAAAGAATTTCCGCGCGAGTGACCGCCATCCATCAGCCTAATTGTGACTTGCAAGAGCCAGCCGGGGCTCACTCAGCTTACTTCTGAGACCTTAGTAACAGGAACCACCTAACTGGAGACCTGCGTGCAGATATGACACTTACTCATTCAGAGCTTTTACACATGTCCTGTGAAGGTGTATGATAAACACCACGAAGAGTTCATCTGCATTTGAGTTTTTGTTTTTCTTTTTTTGTTACTTGAATTGAGTACTTCACTTTGTTTTGCATTTGGGTCTTCCTTTCCAGTGTGTGCTAGGGCGTTTCCTGGCCGGATCATTCTTGAAACCCAGGTGAGACTCATTCCTGTCACCATTCTGTCACCACCTCCTGCCCCCTGTATCCAGAGTAACTGCCTGACTGCATTGCTCATGTCTTCCAAATCATACCTGTCCTTTAAGACCAAATCCAGCCCTTTCCTGTTAAGGCTCCCCTACCTAGTTCTCCTGAGTCCTCTGTCCTTCTTGAGTTTCTTATGAATCCTACTGCAAAATGTGTGACCATTGGTGTGCCACAAGTTATTTATTCTTCTACGTCTTCCTGTGTGTAGTTTATTATTCCATCTAAAAACTTGCTCCTTGAAGACAGGGATGGGATAGTGAGTACTCTGTTTAGCACATTATCTAAGGAAGTTCAGAAGTGGGAATAGAAACACCCTAATGTATTCATGTTACTGAGTTTCATTGGTGGTTATATTAATTCCAACTTGTCAGTGACTGCTTTTAATTCAAATAAACTGTTAAGCTTCTAAAGATTTCCAAGTATTATTAAAATCAGGAAAATCACTGCTTATCTTCTGAGTATTCATACTAATTTTTTAAAAAAATTGGGAAGATTTAAAAGTAATATTCAATCAGAAATATCCATCCAGCTAATGAAGATTAAAAATGGGTACAACAATATTACTTAACCAACTTTGAATGGAAGACACAGAGGTTCCTATTCTTCCATAAGCTGACTTTCCAAAGAGGGAGTCCCATCACATACTCAAGTGGAAATGTGTAATAACACATTTATATAATGAAATGGGTATTTCATAGATTTATTTCCATGGGATTATTGTATGAAATGCAATCAGAAGTCTTCAGCATTATGGACATAAAATGGTGTTATTTTGGTCACAGTGGATTCAGGTTGATGATGCTCAAATGACCAATGACAGATATTTCAAGCATTTTTGATAGCCTGAAAACTGAACAGGTTTTGAGTACAAGTAGAAGATTTTCATTCATTTCCTGATGAATTATTTGTTCATTTGTACTTTTCATCAGAACCAATCTATTCTTTTAGATGTGGGAATTCATCTTTTACATGAAAAAAAATCAGTTTCATGATTAAACATTCAAATTAATAAAGAAATAATAAACATGAATGAGCAATTTCTTAGCAATTATTTCGATTATCGTGCAGGGGCACAGATCAGTAATTACCTCTTCCAAAAGTTCCAATTCATACAGATCTTATTTCATACTGATGTGTGCTAACTACCTCTGGAAATTTCCACAAGAGACAGCTCTTCTATGAACATATCTGCTACCTCTTGGATTTTATTATTTGGCTCCTCAACTGATATTTTACTGACCAAGATGTATAATGTATCAGATTTCAATAAATTAACCAAAGATGTAGAGAATCCTCTGGATACCTGACTCCAGATGGGTTTGCATTACGGTCAGACCTCACGACTGGAGCCTACAGGCCATGCGGCCAGGTGGGTCCATCAGCTGTGGACTAAGCCTAACACCATCTAACCCTCACCCCCACACTCTGCCACGGAGGCAATGTTCCTGTTCAACCTATTTGCTATTTGGTAAAGGAAATAGGTTTCTGATTACTGTAATGATAAACTCTTATCTTAAGAAATCCTAGGGTTCGCAAATAAGTCCCCTGTTTTTATTATAGAGCTTAACAGTACTGACACCTGCATCATCATCCAGAACTCAGCCTGCAGCCACATTTCCTTCCTTTTATCTCATTTAACAAGTCAACTCATCAAAGCCCTATAAATAAAGAGATTTTCAAAGATCTGTTTACATCTTACCTCCATCACCTTGCTCTTATTGGCATTACCTCAGAATTAGATTACACAACATCTAATGGGCAAATTCTAACTTCATTCACATCTCCCATCTATGCTCCATATGGAAGCAAGATTAAAAACCTAATACCAAGCACTGAGGGATGGTCAAGACCCTATTATCCAAAAATGACATCTAAACCTCTTCTACTACAAATCGACCATCCCCGATTCCCCAAGTCAGTAAATAACACCCCTGGAGCCCACCGACCCTGGAGTCACCTTGGGCTCCTGCTTATTTCATACCCCACACACAAGCTGTCACTTATCCAATTGTTTTAGGGAGTTAAAAGGTAGACTTTGTTGAAATCATCACAAGAAAAAGTTTATATCCCTTTGAACAGTAAAAATAGCTTTTGATTGATCCCAATGTTGTAGAATTTCAGAACTAGGACTGTCCAAAAACAACGACTTATTTACAGAAGAAAAGTATGTGCTGCGATATGACAGATCACACAGCTGACAGGTGACACAGCTAAGACACTCAGTCCTAGTTTCCAGACACACAGGCGGGTGTATTCCTTCGGCCTGAATTTCACCAGTAAGTTACATCACTTGACCATGTGTATACACTCTTACATTTGCTACGGAGTGCTGGTAACTGGATCATTCCAGAGTCTTTGCCAATTTCAAGCTGAAATTTCAAATTTTTTCACATCCTCGCCTAAGAGTTTAGTTTTGTTATTTAACAGGGGATTATGCTCATATCACTGTTTGCTGAAATGTTTACTTTGTTAAAAAAATGAAAAAAAAAAGACTCATTTAATTATCTGGTAGAGATCCAAACAGCCTTCGAATGTCTTAATGTCAAAATTCATTAAAGTGGAGAAAAATAAAAATTTAAAAATAAAAAATAAAAAGGGAACTTTTGGAAAAGGTAATTACTGATCTCTTCCCCTGCACAATAAAAAATAAAAATTTCTTATGGCGTTTTTTTCTCCTTACAGAATTATTGCAAATGCCATAATACATGCAAGAAAAATCAAAATCAGAGATGAACTGACTTGTGATTCATTACCCAACACTGCCTTTCTGACACGGCAGAGAAGTCTCTGTGAATCTCTTCCTCCCACGAGTGGCCTTTTGCAAAAACAATGTATCCATGACTTTGACCAATACAATAGTGATTACTTTTTATTCCCCTTAAAGAAGAACGGAGCAAAAATTCTGTCATCACTCTTGCCATAAAATGCTAGATTTTATTGCATTTGGTGATATCATCTGTCAGCCTCCATTTATTTCTCTCTCAAGTCATATGCTTTTAGTTTAATCCTTTAAATTATTTATGTCACCCTTCTGGAGGCTCTTTCTTCTTTTTCAAGGTACTGATGGTTAGCAGTATGTCCGTCCGTTCCAAAAGATGAATATACATAGCTGTGTGTGTCAACTGGCAAACTGTCACAAAATAGAAGGAATAATGAAGTATAAAACAAAAATGCAATTCACAAAACTAAATCTCTGGGGAAATCCTGTAAAGCTAAGTAGAAACTAGTGCAGGGGCACCTGGGTGGCTCAGTTAGCTGAGCATCTGACCGGTTCAGGTCATGATCTCACGGTTCATGAGTTCGAGCCCCACGTCGGGCTCTGTGCTGACAGCTCGGAGCCTGAATCCTGCTTCGGATTCTGTGTCTCCCTCTCTCTCTGCCCCTCCCCCGCTCAGGCTCTGTCTCTCTCTGTCTCAAAAATAAATAAAAACATTAAAAAAAATTTTTTTTAAAGAAACTAGTGCAGACCAACATGCACGTGGAACTTTATAGGATCCGGAGGACTGCGATGTAGGTCACCAGGGTGACCTACGATCCTAATTAGGCAATTCTCATGTTGTCACAGAAGTGAAGCATAGGAAGGTTTCACTAGAGCTTTTTTAAACACTGTAAATGCTTATATTTTAGTCTTTATGATGCTGTGCATGTCAGTAAGGGAGCAAGATGATGAAACATCCAATTAGAAGGCCAGGGACACGGATTCCACAGCCACCTCTAGCTCTCATTTGTGTCTGACATTGAGTAAATCAATTACGCGTCACCTCGTGCCACTGTCCTTTCTTAACATGGTCCTGATCATACTTTGCCCTTTCCTCTCTGAGAAATGATGACGATTTATGTCCGGTTTCAGGACAGCCTCACCTTGAGCCACCCTACGGTGGGAGGGGTTGCTGTTTCACAGTGTGGCACTTCCACAAACACTCCTCTGCACACCCCTTTCTTAGAAATGCCATCGCATTTGGCTCCAGTATTTTCTTCCTGATGTCTTACAGTAATTAAACAGCTATCTTGATTTTCATCTAAAAGTGTACACGCCAGAATAAAATTTTCTAATGCAAAACAAGAATTATACGCTGGGATGGTGGACTGGGGACTGGTTTTTCATATGGCATTCCCAGAGATGCGAATACCTTTCCTCTTTATAATATGCCCATCTTGTTTTACAGTAAATACAGAGTTCCTTCCAGGACTTTCTAGCAGCCTGCCTCTATTGTATCTGAATTACATGGACAGTTTTTTCCATTGTGACATTTCCATTGAAAGTCATTCTATTTTGAAGGATGTATTATATACAATATGTTTCTCTGGGTTTTCTTGTAGAAGCAGAGTAAAAATGCAATCTTCTGAATTCTTACCAGAAGGTGTAAACTTATAAAAAAAAAGTATGGGCATATCTAGATATATTGATAGAAAAGGTTTCCAATGATGCAATTATAAGCATAAGCATAGAGTTCTGGGCTTGTCACACTACTGACATTACAATTTTCTCTCCTTGTAACACCATCCTTTTTATAGCAAAACAAATTGAGTATGGAATTTAATTTTTCACTGAATATACACTTTTAAAAAACATATTAGTTGGAAGCCTATTAGAAATAAGCTTTTATCCCCCTCTTTTTTCACAGCTGAGAGTAACTGTGTTGCACTTGATAAGAATTCACAGCAGAATTGTTTCAACAGCGATGCCCAAACTAAAATAAATCTAACATAAAAATAATGAAGTTAGAGGTATATGGCTCATTTTTCTGGGAATAGACTTAAACACATGAGCGTGCAGAGATAATTTTTAGATTAAAACAAAAAGAAACTGTCAGACTTAAATGTTTAGGGCTTTCTAATTGTTTTTTTTCTTTTAAGCAAGTTGTAAGACAAGTACATTTTGTGGTTGCAGCCAGGTTCTACTTTTCCTTTCTCTGTGCCTTCGACCCTTCCGTGCACCACACACACTTCTACTAGGCTTCTGTGGAAATTCACCTGCACCCAAATCCTTTACCGGGGTCGCTTTAACCCTCGTGACCCCGAAAGACAGACTGAAGTCACAGACAGGTGCATGCTTTGGAGATTTGGGGGCCTAAAAACCAAAACCCAGGGGCACCTGGCTGGATCAGTCAGTTACGTGGCCAACTCTCAGCTCAGGTCATGATCCCACAGTTCGTGGGATCGAGCCCCACGTCAGTCTCTGCGCTGACAGTGTGGAGCCTGCTTCCAATTCTCTCTCTGCTCTCTCTCTCTCTCTCTCAAAATAAATAAGTGAAATAAATAAAAATCATGAAAAAAACAACACTGAATCCATGACAGTACAGAAAGTGACTCTGTGATTTGTATTGTTTGCAACTAGAGATCCATAACTATTAACCCAAACATATCCTGGAAATTTGAAAGTTCACGGAAACAATCAAATTGTCTGTTTCCTCTTTTTAAACGTCTACTTACATCTGCAAGTGAGTGCACACACACAAACACACTGTTTTTGAAAACGGAATTATCTGAAAAAGAATTAAAGAACAAAATTCCTAAAGAGGAAACTGTGACGGACAGACCTGAATGTGACCCCAGGACCCCGCCAGTGCCTGACACTGATGCCCACGAAATCCTCTCCCCTTCCAGAGCGTGGGCCAGATCTGCAGCAAGGTGAGAGAAAGCTGCAGCCCAATGGAGGCCCCAGATCTGGTGATTCTGAGTTAGTTGAAACGGAGATGATCCTGGGTGCACCTGACTCGATCACATGATCAGATGAAAGCCCCCAAAGAAGGCCTGGGCCCCCAAGACAGAGGCCTCTCCTGCTGGTCAGAGAGACCAGCAGTGCCCCAGAACGCCAGGAGCGTGGCCTCGTCCTGCTACCGGAAGGAAATGAGTTCTGCCCACAGCCACGGGAACTGAAGCAGGGACACCGGCTTTGGGTGAGACCGACTGGATCACGGCCTCGGGAGACCCTGAGAGGACCCAACTGAGCCAGGCCCCATCTCCCCACCCCCCGGGAACTGTGAGTGATAAAGTGTTTTAGGTCTCTAACGCTTGTGGTAATTTGTTACACAGCAGTAGAAAACCAGTGCACAAAATAACTGCCTATTGCTTCGAAACACCATTACACTATTACCCACCAGTTACCGTAGGGAGAACAAATCATGCTTATTACATTTTCCAGCAGTTTTATCTGTTGGATTAATGGCTATTTGAGAATAAACCTGTGCTCCATAAGCCTTTTTTTTAATGTTTAGTTATTTTTGAGAGAGAGAGAGAGAGAGAGAGAGAGAGCAAGCAGGGAAGGGGCAGAGAGAGAGGGAGACACAGAATCTGAAGCAGGCTCCAGGCTCTGAGCTGTCGGCACAGAGCCTGACACGGGGCTCGAACCCACAAACTGCTAGATCATGACCTGAGTCGAAGTAAGATGCTCAACTGATGGAGCCACCCAGGCACCCCTTCCTTGGCACAATTTTAATCTTAATGGAAACAGAAGAAAAATCTGCCAGTGTTAGTGTGGGTTTATGTGTGAGCTGGTTATTTTCTCCACCTCTTCCACGCTGACCTTGGCTGCAGCACAATTATAAATTCTTTTACAAAGTACTCATTGAAGGAAACATCACTTTGACATGATTTTCTCGGCTATGCTACACACCATAGAGACCGAGGATGTGGTGAATGCTGTTGAAGTGAACTCCAAAATAAGAGCACTTACACACATGCAACCAACAGTGTTTGGTAACTTTGTGAATACCTTTATTATTTATAAAATTAGATTCTAGACCTTATACTCAAGAATGGCCATTTAACTTATACAGATCTTCCAAAATACAGTGGTAAAAAAAAAAAATGGAATCAGTTATGAAGGGAACACAGCATTGTGCATGTGACTCTCCTTCAGTCATGGAGGTAAACTCAGAAGAATCTCTATTAGAAATGGAAAAGAAAAGAAAAAAAGAAATGGGCAGGTCTCAGCACACACACACACACAGACACGAACCATGTGCGGTGATGGCTGTGTTAACCTTCATGTGGGGATCGTTTCACATTACTTGTGATGTATCAGTTCACCGCCCTAAACTTACAAAATGCTGCCAATGAGAACCCAATAAAGCTGGGGAAATGCCTTTACTCTTCTCCTTGTCACACACGCTGCATCCTATCCAGACTCCCATATCCGTCATGTCATGAGCACGAAGGTCGCGTCCATCTCCTCACATTTCCCTCAAGTCTGCCTCCTTCTGCACCAACCCAGGTCAGCTCAGGTGATCGTCACCTACTAAGTGACTGTGGAGGTTACCTGCTGTTGCTGAAGGTAAGGCTCTGCCTCCTGAGAACCTCACATTTTACTGGTGTGAAAGCAAAAGGTGTACAGACAAACTATTAGAGGTTTGGCAGACATATAAGAAAGAGCAGACAATCCTGTTTCAGGAAGCTGGCCAGCGAGGCAGCTTGTGCGCAGGAACAAGCACTTAAACTTAATCTGGAGGAAAGAAGAAAGGGATCTAGCAGGAAGGAAAGAAAAGTCTGCAGGTTTGTACTGTGATTCCGGCTGTCAATGATCTCTCATTCTTCTGGAAAATTCTGTGTGTGTGTGGGGGGGGGGTGTGTCTTAAAATATAAGAATCACATACTGTCATCAACGGACTATAGTTTATTTGGAGAAAAATAAAAAAATATATATAAAAAAAGAATGCATTAAGAGCCAAAAATCACAATGTAGTAAGGGTCAAAACTATCAGTCAGTGTGAATCAGGGCCATGAACTGACTCCTACAACAATAGCTTCAGATCCATTCCAGAGTTGAGGATATAAATATTTAGTCACATTTCTATCAACCTGTGTTTCACAAGTCCTACGTGTGACTATCGTGAGACATTTATTTTATTTATTTTTAATTTTTTTTAAACGTTTATTTATTTTTGAGACAGAGAGAGACAGAGCATGAACAGGGGAGGGGCAGAGAGAGAAGGAGACACAGAATCTGAAACAGGCTCCAGGCTCTGAGCTGTCAGCACAGAGCCCGACGCGGGGCTCGAACTCACGGACCTCGAGATCATGACCTGAGCCGAAGTCGGCCGCCCAACCGACTGAGCCACCCAGGCACCCCATAAGACATTTATTAATAACAGGAAGCCTGGCTTTGCCTACTCTGACTCAATATAGTACTAAACATTCAGTATACAGGCAATACCTGTACAGTTGTTGGTTAATCAGAAAATGGATCCAATAAGACAGCCCAGAGATGTGTGTCCAAACTACAGTTATTTTACTAAAACCCCCAGGTAGAGAATTTCTGTTGAGTTGCCACAGAGGGCTCGTTTGGTTCTCTCTACTGAAATAACTAAGAGTACACAATCCAGAAAGCCTGTTTCAGATCCAAATCCTCCCATATGTCCTGCGGTAAAGTGGGTCTGGAGAGCGACTATTCTGGGAACATTCTCGTGAAACTCTAAAAGAGGTTAAACATATTTTTTAAAGAATTCTGAATTCAATATAGGATTTTTTTTTAATTTCTATACTACTTTTCTATAAAAGTAGTTGCTGAAATATTTAGAAAACACAGCAATCCACTGCCAATGTACTTTTTCCTGATACTTGAAGAACTTTGCAATCACCAGGAGAAAGCAAACAAAAATGCTTAAGTTAGATAAGGTGAAATTCTTATTGCCCTGAGAGGGCTCTGTGGAATCTTAGAGCTTCCTGGAATACAGCTTAAATAACAATGATATATAATCTAAGCTTTTTGTCTTACAGACCAGGCATCTGTCCAAGGTGCTGAAGATAATAAAAAATGAACACCCATGGTCCCTGATCTCAAAGACCTTATGGGTCATGTTTCCATTTGACACACTTATAAAATTGGAAGACTATGATTTGTTATGAAAAGAAACAAATCTGTAGGGGCGCCTGCGTGGCTCAGTAGGTTAAGCAACCAACTCTTGATCTCGGCTCCAGTCATGATCTCATGGTTCCTGGGATCGAGCCCCGAGTTGGGCTCTGGGCTGAACATGGAGCCTGTTTCAGATTCTCTCTCTCTTCCCCCCTTTTTCTTCCTCCCCCCTACTCTCTCTCCCTCTCAAAACAAAGAAATAAACTTTAAAAAAAGAAAATAAATCTCTAATAAAAAGGAGTGTTTTGTAATAGAGGTAACTTTATTTCAGTTGCATATTGCCCTAACCTACTACTCACAAACCAGCGGCTGCTTAATATAATGCGTTTACCCCACGTTGTCCCCAAGATACCCGACTTCTCTTCCTCACCAATGCCTTTACATGTATAAGTATCAGACAATACGTGTGTTAGTCAACAAGGCGGGACCATCTAAAGGCTGTGAAATTCAGCTCATCCTCAGTTCTGGGCTTCAGTTAAGAGACCTGAATTGGGGTCCTGGCTGGACCACTTCCGGATGTGAAAGCTTCAGCAAGCCACTCAAGGATGTGGAGACTCAGTTTCTAATTTGTGAATAAGAGTAAAAGGAGCTCTTTAGCAGGACACAAAATTACCAAGATGGCAAAATCAGGTGTGCGAGAGTATGCTGTAGATATTAAAGGAGATTCAAATATTATTTGTATCCACTTCAAAAACGTTAGGGTGTTTAATAAGCTATATATTTACTTTCTGTTGACATTTCTGATCCACTGGTGTGTGCAGATTAATTATGGAACTGAAACATTTAAATATGAATGTTTCCTTAAGTGATGCAATTAACTATCAAGAGGCAATTACAAAAGTCTTTTGAAGTTAGTTGAAAGTGTCTTTACTTAGTCTTAAGCTTTAATAACTTGCTCAAAACATTTTATAACATTCATTATTTCCAAGCCATCTTTTAGGGATGAGTATTTGATTCCGGTATTCGATCACATTGTGGGAGCTTGGGATTTTTTTTAATTAATTACTTGATGTTTAAAGCTAAAACTTTAATGTGAAGCTAATATTATTTTGATTATATAGCCATCAGCACCATCAATTCTATATTACAGATGCGTTTTCCCATCTGGCCATGTGTTCTAGCTCTAGGACAACCTCACAAGTGGAAATTGCACCCAGGGAGCATCTGTGTTTTTGTAGGTGAAGGCAAAGAGGGAAAACAGGCAGAAAAGATAATTATTCCCATCAACTAGGTTACACTAAGAGCTAAATACCAATCATTGAAATGTTTCTTCTCAGAAACTCAGAAAGTTTGTGCTGTTATGTAATGAAAAAAAAAAATCTGTGTGATTAGAGTGCCCATAAACAGATCCACAGATTCAAGTTTCTCAGAGTTACCCAGAGAAACAGCTGGGCGAGGTGGGGGGGGGGGGGGGCAGTGTGCAGCAAAAGATCCTCAAGCTATGCTGGATACCATGGAGAAACGTGGGGTTACACCAGCCACGCGGCATCTAACGGAGGCTGACGATAGCACAATGAAGCGACCCTTCTTGATGTGACAAGGTGGACATTATACACAAATGAAGCCCACAACTTCTAATCTCAGCCCAGTCACGTGATTTTAGGACATGATGGCCCTTCTTAACTGCAATTTGGGAAGTAAGCGGGAGTCAGAATTCTGGAAACAGTCAAGGGACCCCATCGTTGGTGATAGGTCCAGTTAGCTTGAAGTTCCAAAAGGCAGGCACTTGCTGCTGGATATCTTTTGCACAACCATGAGAATGTAGGAAGACATGTTCAGAAATCAAGAATCACTCCAGGCCACGTAGAGAGAAAACAGGTAGCAGAAACTTGGGTTGGGAAAGCAGCGCGATGTGAAATAGAACCAGATACATTCTCTATGAAGCAGACGGGGAAGGGTGCACGTGAGCTTAGTCACCTCCACACTTGGAGTGGTACTGAGGATCGAGGACACGGAAATGCACAGGGGAGACAGGGAAACACACAGCCCAATGCCTTCTTGCCCTTGCTGACAAACCGTAGCGGGACGCACCGTTTGTCAGACGAGCTGAGGCGACGACTGGACTGGAGGAACACGCCAGGTGTGCGTGGAGATACCCTTTATTTACAATAAACCCTCAGGTTTACCTAGGGAGTTTTCCAACCGTTTTCTTTCTCAAGTATCCAACGTCCTCTAAGACTAATATGACACGTGTAACAGCTAGGAAGTGGGGGTGAATGCAAGTGGGAATAAAACAAAATCTATGAACATACTGATGGAAAACCCAAAGTGGAAGAAAGAAAGAGGTTGCAAGGGTGTCCATCTTAGTCTGAAGCAAAGCCAAAGGGCTTTACAAGAAGCCTTTGAATCCTGCTTCAGAGGGCCATTCTGAAGAGTCAAACTCTAGTAACAAAAAACTATAATTATGAATTGGTTTTATAATGCCCCTGCTACTAATTTATTGTGCATGCAATATAATCAATATACTTGCTGTTTACTGAATCTCGTAAATGGTTATTTTCGTGATAACGAAAAATTGGTTTTCTAGTGTCAGCTACTCTACTTCTGTTTTTGCTCACCAAGTCTTGCAGGCCTTTCCCTGTAATTTTGCCCACCAAGGGGGATTTTAGGCAATTAATCTTCCTTTGAGGCACCTGGATTAGTTCTGTGTCTGGGATAATTATTATCATTTCCAGGCCTTCATTTGCTTATCTGTCAAATAAAGAAATCAATCTTGATGATCACTAATACACTTTCACGCTAAAAAATCCAAAATTTTATATTTTTTGGCATGGCTTTTGGTGTAATAAAGATTTTTAATCAGCAGATGAGTGAAAGATTGGACTATCTGGTACATTTCATTGATTACTTAATTTTCACTATTTATCCACACCAAAGTAGCTCATGTTTTACCTTTCTTGTTTGGAAGTATAAGTGGTGGAAATAACAGTGATCATACTGCAAATAACTCTTTTAGAAAGCACAGTCTCTTTTCCTTCTTTATTTTATATACTTCTTTCTCTTCTTCATTTTCATCTTTAAAAATATTTTCTGGGGGCCCCTGCGTGCCTCAGTCGGTTGAGCGTCCGACTTCAGCTTAGGTCATGTTCTCACAGTGTGTGAGTTCGAGCCCCATGTCGGGCTCTGTGTTGACAGCTCGGAGCCTGGAACCTGCTTCAGATTCTGTGTCTCTCTCTCTCTCTCTCTCAAAAATAAATAACCATTAAAAAAATATTTTTTGTACTTTGATTGACATTAATCAGGGGGCACTACAGGACTCTGTGTAAAACTGTAGGTCCGTGATCACAGCCTGACTCCACCAGCCCATACACCTGGTATCTTCACAGCAAATCCTGAAATTCTTTGTGTTTAGTTTTCTTATTAGGACATTAGTGGTGCTAAGAAAGAGCTTAGTACGTGGGGTTGTTTTATTTCATGACATTTATATGTAGTATATGTGACTAAATTACACACATGTAATTGACATTCTGTAATATATAGATTCTAATATTTATGTATGTAGATATAATAGTAAAGTACTGATGTAGGGTAGACATTCAAAGTTAGTGCTATTAATTACACCAAACATTCATTCTAAATTTTTCATATGCACAAATATGAATCTTTGTCAATGCATACTATATTATAATCAGAATTTATTAAGCTCAGAAGCTCTTAAAAGTCATGAGTGTTTCTTTTCAGGTACAGTCATTTTCTTATGAAAATATTAATGCATCTAAGAAAATAAATTTCAAACTATCACTTCTGGCAATGTGTCTAAATTAAGAATTAAATATTAATTCAGAACACAGTAGGGAGACCAGAGAAAAAAATGAGTATTTAAAATGTATTAGCTAAGCAAAAAAAAAAAAAAAAAAATCATCAGCTAGGTATTAGATGAACCCCGAGATTTAAAAAAACAAACAAACCTGAAATGATGACGTCATATGCTACTTACTCGTATAGGTGAGCTGGAAACCCTGGTCGGTTTCAGAGCCGTTGGTGTTGAATTCCAGCCACAGGTGATTGGAAGTGCTGTTGAGGACCAGCCCCATGAGCTCATTCTTAGTGAAGGACCCCAACGGACGCGATGAACTGTCTTTTCCATCATACACCTAAACAGAAGTCACAGCGTGAATCCCCAGTTACTTCTGTTTGCACGTTAGCAATTTTAACATGACATTCAATTCTTCAAACACGTGACCTCATGCAGTACTTGAAAAACATATACAGTTTACTGAAAGCTGAATGTTTAACCCTGCGAAGCAGCCTTGTTTCTTTAGGTTGTATCATTACCATCAACACGAAAGACACGAGATTCCATCTGTGGTCAGCTCATTCTACATGGATCACTTTGGGAGTCCTTCCCTTGTTTACTTAAAATTAAATACATCTTTATTTGCATTTCCAAGTTCCATTATTTCCCTTTCTCCCCCTCCCTCAGAATGCACTTCCCAAGGTTGAAGGGGTGTACACAATTTTAGCCACGGCGTCATCTGTGAACTATCAGGCAAGTATTCGGACATCCCTCCTACCTGAATGTAATACAAAACAAGATGTGGAAATCTTGTCACATTTTGCAGCCTTTGAGGTTGAGGGGACTTTAGTCTTGAATTAGTTGTGACAAAAGAATCCCATCATGTAATGACATCAGAGACACATGCTGTCTTCCTCTAGAACACTTTGTATTTGACTTTACCTTCCTAGGTGGTCGTAAAGCATGGGTGTTTAAAACGAATATTTGGAAGGCAAGTAGACACGTTTGGTTTTGTGTAGATGTTAGAGGTAAGGGAGAGGAGTCATTCGGGGTTGTGTCCCCGACTTTCACTGAGGGAGACCACCCTGGGAGTGGATGAGTGCCAGTCACATTTCCTAAGTGGGGATTGGGTCAAACAATTTAGGGCACAGGCATGTGGGATAGCTCACAGGAACCTTTTATGCTAATGCCAGAATAGACTGGATTTGCATTCAGGAATGACTGACTGTTGAGGCCCCCCAACAGCCCTAGTAAAGTGTCCAAAACAGAATGCACAGTGGCAAAGGATAATCTGTTTGCCTCTTTGAACTATTGGAATGGTTCACAGCAAGGAGCCACTGGTATGGATAAGGGTTTTAAGAAAGAAAGAATGAATGTGTATTACATTGGAAAACATCCAGTTTTTCTTGATTAAAAAAAAATCTTGGGGCGCCTGGGTGGCTCAGTCGGTTGGGCGTCCGACTTCGGCTCAGGTCACGATCTCGCGGTCCGTGAGTTTGAGCCCCGCTTCGGGCTCTGGGCTGATGGCTCAGAGCCTGGAGCCTGCTTCCGATTCTGTGTCTCCCTCTCTCTCTGTCCCTCCCCCGTTCATGCTCTGTCTCTCTCAAAAATAAATAAAACAGGGGCGCCTGGGTGGCGCAGTCGGTTAAGCGTCCGACTTCAGCCAGGTCACGATCTCGCGGTCCGTGAGTTCGAGCCCCGCGTCGGGCTCTGGGCTGATGGCTCAGAGCCTGGAGCCTGTTTCCGATTCTGTGTCTCCCTCTCTCTCTGCCCCTCCCCCGTTCATGCTCTGTCTCTCTCTGTCCCAAAAATAAATAAACGTTGAAAAAAAAAAATTAAAAAAAAAAATAAATAAAACATTAAAAAAAAATTTTTTTTAAAATCTTAATTAAATAAAGGTCATGAAAGTCCTCAGTAGATTTGTCCAATATGTTCACTTCCCCACTATTTTCCTTCTCACATGGATTAATTCTTACTTTTCTTCTCTCAACTCCCTTCTAATAAGCGTACAGAATGTATACCTTGCTTGACAGACTTACACATGTATACACACTCCTAAAAGATAAGAGCACATTTAGGAAAATTAATTTTATGGCTCATTATTTTACTGCTTTCCAATTAGATAAGTATGTGTGAGAGAAGTAGAATCAAATACCCTACAACTCCTCACTAAAAGCCAGTAAGAGGCTATCGTGGAAAAATCATCCCTTGACTCAACGTGTGGATTCATCAGACATGGTGTGTCTGCGACACCAGAGTGTAATGAGTTTAAGTCCAGAGGAATCTGGGTCAGAAAGAAGATGTCCAGACCTTGCGAGAAAGGTCTCGTCTCACGGCATATACCACACGATTCTCTGTAAGTTACAGAAACCCATAGAGATGAGGGGCATAAAAGTAAGGAAACAGTCACGTAAGCTCGATCCTGAGAGTTCTGGAGTACTGTCAATAGTCACCTCCACTGGCCTTGACGGGACGCTTCCCACACATAAACTAGATCATCTGGACAGCATCCAGTTCCCAGGATCCTCAAAGCTACAACCACTCAAAATGAATCATCGCAACGCTGAATTATGGGCTTCTCCCAGACCATAATTCTGTCCTGTCTACACCGCAGGCAATGAGCTCTGCGCTTGGCAGAGCTTGGCATGTGAGGAGGAAGAAGTCATGCACCACGCGGAGCATCATCCTGTCAGCTCCCTCAAGTTACAAATCTGGATTCAAGTTTTCTGTGGACCACAAACGACTACCCAGATGGTATCAGAAGTCAGAAGACTTGATTTTTAATTCCACTGAAATTCGGAACAAGCCACAGCAGTTCAGCATAACATCTCTTGGTCACACGCCCTCGTCTAGCTGCTGCCAGGATCCAGGTGTTCCTTTTTGGTACTGGAGAAAGGCTCCCCGAGTCCTGTTACTACAAGGCTGAACTCTGTGCAGCACAAATGGTCCTCTGATTTTGAATTTAACCCATGCCCTCCGCCCAGAGCGGGATGGCCGAGTGAGCAGGTGGCCGCCGGTTAGGAGACATCACGCAGCATCCTGAGTGGCAGGGTGGGGGGTGCTGAGGGGAGGGGGTGTTTCCCAGTTTTACAGAGCTATACCCAAAGGTCCGTTTCCAAAATTAACTCTGCGTTCCATATATATTCCTTTCATGACATTTCTTTCAAGCTCTATTTCTCTTACAGGTTTTATCTTTCCCATTTGATGTGAGGAAACATGTTTTTATACGTGGAAATCCATGCACAAAACTTTGGTCTTTCTCACTGGATCCTACTATGTACAAAGGAATGACGTGAATAGCATTTAAAGCTAAATATAAGAGAATCCCACTTGAAAAGTTTTTGACAAGGAGATATGTATTAGCATAGCCAATAAAAAAAGACATGCTTACAAAACATTCAGGCATTTCAGATGACTGACAGTTTCTCTGCAATTAAGTGAGGTAAGCATGATTTTTTATTTGCTTTTTGTTATAATCAACAACTTTAAACTACGTGCAATCACAAATGAACATTATTCACTTCTGTAGCAATATTTATTAGTGTACCTTTTATGCGGTATCTCTAATCACTCACCTACACCAAGCATGGTTAATTGTTACTTACAAGTTTTCTCTGAAGGCTTAGTGACTTCTAAATTTGAGGTTATCAGAGAATTCAGAAAATGGTTCCTTACGACGCAACTTTAATTTTTTTTTTTTTTTTTACATCGGTGAGAACATATTAGTTTCCTGCCTGAAAATCACTTCTTAATGACAGAGCTTCATGATGTCAGCATGAGGTTTTGAAAGACTATTACAATAGAAGAACAATGACAATAAACCTGGTCTTCTCAACAATGACATTGAAATAGTCAAGGCCGGACTTAGGAGGGAGTAAGGCACTTTAGGCTTTCAGTGCCTCTGAAGTGTGAACATAACAGCTAATGAGGTCAGGGTGGGGATCCTGGAGGGACCCCTCTTTAACCTTGTGCAAATGGATGACAACCGGGAAGTCAGTGATGGTTCCCTCTCGACTGGCTCTTTGCATCTTTTCCCGGTGTTGGCAGCTCAGGGCGTGTGGACTCTCCTGAATGTGAGATGCGTCAATGTGTGAGTCCATGTAGATGTAAATGTCACTGGAATACCCTAGAACTTCACAAGGAATGAGAAGAGAGATGTCTCCCTCCTGCCACAAATGAGCTGTGTCCCCTGGACCGGGTGCTCACTCCTCACTGGGCCGAGCAGGGAGACAGGTTGGGTGGTGTCGGCCATTAGTCTGATCCCCCTCTTTGCATGCCCTCGCTCTCCAGATGTCCCTCCCTGGCCCCTAGATCCTCGAAGAGTTACAGGAGAGGTGGGAATTGCAGTGGAAACATTAGGGATTATGGGGGCATTTCCAGCTAGAGCTGGGTCTCATAGACCAGTGCAGGCCTTGACTTTTCCTGGAATCCATTTCTGCTGGGGTTTTTTTTGTTTTTTGTTGTTTTTCCTGGAGTCCACCTACAGGGTGGTGGTGTGCTGGGTCCCGCACCCCAGAGCATTTCCCCGAGGCTCTGGTGCTCTGTATTGTCTGATGCACAGAACCCTAGTTTCTGGTCCTATTCCAAGAATGTCCCTGAGTCCCATGAACACAGCTCAGACTCGCCCACTGAAATTCTGTCTTGTCTGGCATGGCCTCTCCACATGAGCTCTGCTCTATGGTCTGGTGATAGCGGCTGGGCTTGCTTCCACTAGCACATCAAAATCTTTCTCACTCTGAATGTTGGGACCACATCTAGTCATTGAGAATGACTATTCAAGCGTGGCTTTGGGGGCCCACTAGCTTTAATAATCACGCGTGCTCAGCGCAATCCTGGACACATCCACCGACAGTGTATTATTTAAATCTCAAAACATCTCTCGAAGATGGGCATCATCATGTGTTTTCACACATAAGGAAGCTAAACCTCAAAAATGCTGAATAATCTGCCCAAGACACACAACGGATGTTAGATCCAAGACTGCAGACTAAGATAGATCACAGTCTACACTCACGCCACTGAGGAACATGGCTACATTCCCCCTTCTCAAACCAATTGGCCAAGTAAGTTGGAAAAAATATGTCCATCTAAATATGTGTATGTGTGTGTGTGTGTGTGTGTGTGGATGGACAGATATTTAATTTGCTCCTTGAGAAGAGACGGAGTCACATAACAGAAGATTCTTCTTACCTTCAGAATGTCTCCTTCAAACAGCTGGAAGGTCCGTGCTCTGAGATGGATCCCCTTGCCAGCTTCTGTTTCTATCTTATAGATACACTCGTGGTTATTATCGTAATTTGATGGGAAATTTGGGGACAACAATGTTCCTTCATTTCCTTTGACACTTGCTCCACATTCAGCTAAAATAAATAGGACATTAAAAAAGAAAGAATTGAAAAGTGGAATTACTGATTTTAACACAAAAATTCTACAATCATGACGGCCCTCTCCTCTCTCAATGTATGTTTCTAATTAACATATTGGTTTTGTAGATTGGTGGGTTTTTTTTTGTTTTTGTTTTTTTTTACTGTTTACCAGCTGGACAGGAAATATTCTCTATTCATTCATTTTCAAGATTTCTTGTCTGTTTTCAGAGTACCTCTTACTCCACAGAAGCACAAAGAGATCTCGAACAAAATCGCTACACCCAAGCACACCGGCTGTGTCACAGAGCAGTCATATCCCTCCCCAGGCCTCATTTCTACTTCACGAAACGTCCCTGCCAATGCCACTGTGACAGCTCTGTGGTACTTACATTGATATTTTGTGGCATCGACCCGAACACATTTAAAGGGGATCTAAAGATAAATAAAACCACTCAGCAGCCCACCAGTGTCACAGCACCGAGCCTGTCTGTGTTCCATCTCGGGACAAAAGAACATTCAGTGGAGGTCAATGTTATTTTCTTCTGCCCTTCTCCTGAAGAAAGTAGAGGTAATTCACTTCTAGATCCAAATTTGCATAAAAGAGTATTTAATCAGGGTAAAAAATAAAAATAAATTTGGTCTTCACATTATGTCAACTCAGACAGAGTCACTTAACCTCTCAGCTCACCTTAAAAACAAACGGTTAGCCGAAAGACCACAGCTTTAAAACCCTGTAAGTCCCAAATCACCACAAAACAATAGAGGTGCCGTGAGTGTGTGTGTGTGTGTGTGTGTGTGTGTGTGTGTGTGTGACAAGAGAGCCCCACCGGATTCTGCACCAAATAATTTATTGGCCACACTGTGTGGCAAGTGCAGTGATTTTTAAAAACTCAACAAAATAAGTATGAGTCTGAAGAACAATGGTCGAGTTGGAAAGTGACAATCAGGGAAATGCACCATTTTAGTGGGGGTGAGGATGAGGGAGAGGGACTCACAGTGTGCAGTGTTGTGCCATGTTCTGTAACTTTGGTGGACATGTTGTGCGTGCCCATTTTCATTAATTGTGACCTTCCTCTCACAATTAAGAACATCACCTACACTTGTAGCCGTGATCCCGAGCCTCTTTGCCAGAAAAGTGCTACAGATTTAAGATCAGCTCATAATGATTTGTGCACTTGGATCTCATAATGTCCTTCTACATGGAACCCATGTAGAAGGGCTGGGAGAACATCCACACACAAGAACGTGGGCTCACCTAACCCTTATGTAGTCTTTTTTTTTTTTTTTTAATTTAAGGTTTATTTATTTGAGAGAGAGAGAGAGAGAGAGAGAGAGAGAGAGAGAGAGAGAGAAGGTGGGTGGGCAGAAAGGGAGAGACAGAATCCAAAGCAGTCTCCAGGCTCTGAGCTGTCAGCACAGAGCCCCACACGGGGCTCAAACCCATGAACCATGAGATCATGACCTGAGCTGAAGTCAGAAGCTTAACCGACTGAGCCCCCAGGTACCCCATAACCCTCATGGACTCTTAAGTGAAGACTTAAAGGCAGGCTTTGCTCAGGATCAGGGGGGAACGTTTTGAGAAATAAACACAAGGAGTTGGGTGAGCCATCAAAACGGTAACGGAGCTTCATAATATTATTTTAAAACCACAGATATATATTTATATTATCATATTTATATGTAATCATGGTTTTTAATTATAATCATCTTTTAAAATATTTTCTAAAGACTACAAAAATATATGGGGAGACAGGCAAGTGATGTGTCTCTCAAGCTGGATGTGTGCCTTTTGAACAGTCTTTCCATGTTAGCAATGTACTGATTCTTAGGCCATCTCAGATTGAAGACATACATCAATCAATTTATACATTAAATGCAACAAACATTTTAGGTAAGTAATCCCCTTGGGAAATGATGATAACTCATGGACATTCTCAGATGTTTTCTGCCTTTTTTTTTTTTTCTCTCCTAGAGAAATAGGACATCTTAAAACATAAAAACCAGGATAAATGGAAAGAATATCAAAACAGCAAGGCAGAATATCGCCTTTGGCTGCTCTATGGATAGAGGAGTGGGGGGTTCAAACTTGTTAAAGATATCAGGGTGGAAAAAAAATCTTTAAAAAAACTCAACTGAATTCTGATAACTGGACTCGAAAACCTAGTCACAAATATTAGGGGTTTTTATTTAAAATTGAATTTGACAGTGATCAATAAAGTGAACCATTCAAAAATGAAATTTAAGTCCTTTTATCCATTACCTTATGAGTTTGAAAAGAAGTCTTGCAATGGAAGATGTAAAAAATACTGATACTGTAGCAAATAGGTTATTTTTAGTCGAGGAAAACATTGGAAGAAGGATTTGTATGGCTATAATAACTGGCTGTGTGTATGTGGGTTTACCGTACATCTAAACATGTCAAGTCTATTATTGACTGTGTGCATTACAAGTCACAGTAAAGTACAGGCACTCTTGAGTCAAACCTCCCTCGAGGTGGGCTGGAGGTGAAAGGGATAATGAGGGTCCTGGCCCTCCCTCTGGTCACCATCTGGTCATCAGGAGAGGCTGTGGTCTTCTTTCTTGACTGAATGAGGTCAGGAGGATGGAGGGAGGGTTGGAACGCATAAGGGCTAATTAATTGAACACAGTGGTAAGTCTACGCATCTTGAACCCAAGTGTGGAATGCGAGCTTTGCCTCTCTCGGGAGCTATGAAAACACGTATGAGAAGTCCGAAGGTGTCTTCAGGGGGCACTCCGTGAGGAAAGCAGAGCCAAGGAGAATCAACTCTGATGGGTTTCATCCATGAGCCCACCCCTGAGGAAAGCACTACCCCCTCCCAAAGGCGGGGGCTCGGCCATGTTCACGTTCGTCCTTTGTCTGTATCTGTGGTTCGGCATTTGTGGAGAATGGGTTTTGTTCTCTCGTTTTCACCATGGTTGGGATCTCTTTCTTTGGTCTTCACGCCACTGCGTTTCTATTCTTTTCTTCTCCTTCACACATTTGTCACGAGGAGAATCTTCCAGAACCAGCCAGAGGTGTCATTTTTCAAAAGTGACAATCTATCATGACAAGGCTGATAGGTAAATTCTGATAATTGTGTGTCAGATGCTTTTCTAAGTTCTTTACATGCAGGGATCCCTGTTACTTCTCAGTAACCTTATCAAATAGGTCAATGAACCACATTTCACAGGTGAGGACACTGAAACAGAATAGCTGAAAAACCAAGGGCTTTTCCCAAGGTCACAAAACTAGTACAGATCAGTTATTGAGTTGATATAAACTCTACACACTTAGGAATGGAGTTGTGTTCCTTTGTATCCTAACTAGTGATGAATACACATCTTAGTGAATAACTCACAATATTATTAATTATGAAAAACAATGAAACTAAGATAGTATGGGTTTGCTCTATATGGGTGTATCCTTTTGAGGACTTTTGTTTGGGACAGGTCACCAGTGAACTGGAGATGGTATTTGCTTTCACATTAGCATTTAAGACACCAACCATATACTTATTTCTCATAATACAGCAAAAAGGGAGAACTAGAGAGAAGACTCTGGCCTTTGGATATGTGGGAAGGAAAAAAAAAACTATTAAATCTAAAGACGTAATTTTACATCTCTTTTTATTAGGATTTGGATCCTGGGATTTCGCTTTAAGGCAGACATATAGTAAGGGGTGCTAATTAAGTGCACTATATAGAAATAATAGGTGTGGGCAATCGCTTGGCTTGTCGTAACTCGTAACCCTTTGTACACAGACGATTTGTTCCTTTAACTTGCAGAAACGGACCTCCTGCAAGTGAGAGGTACCTGCTCCCCCCTTCACAATAAAATCCCACTGGTGTTGTCAGAGCCACTGTCTCTCGGGCTGAGACACGGCAAAATCTCTAAGTGAACGTTCAATAGTAACTCATTTATTTCATATACAACTGAACCTCAGCAAACATGACCGATACGTTTACATGTACAAGGATGGAATTTCGTTCTTCTAACGTGGTGTGGTGCTTAAGGAGTCTTTCATGTGCATTTTTCTCCAAGAGTATGAAATTGCTTGTAGAATATACAAGCTTGGTATGTTGATTGTTTTTAAAAAAATCTACTTCAGTACAGTGTTTTGTATCATACAGTTCCATACTAGGCACATCACTATTTATATTTGTATGCCTTTATATTCTTCAAAGAGTTTCATGCAGATTACCACATCATTACTTTTTTTCCTCTTAAATCGTGACCTTTACACCTGTCCTCAATTTTAAAACAGTTGTCCGTTTGGGCTGACACCATTCCAGTGAGCACGTGTGGCTGTTGCTATCGTTTTCTGATTCTGTGTCAAGAGCCGTAAGAAAATACGACATCTCAAAGGCTGAACGTGATTTGCCATTTTATCTCGACGCCTTGGTTCATCACTCAACTTGGTGCTAGCAGGTTTGGCGACACCCGCGGTCTAGGGAGAGACCTACGTCGGGGATGCTGCAGTGGGACATGGGGACAGGTCAGTGTGAGACACAAAGGCTGCTTATGTGGCTTCAGGGACGTGACTGAGGTGGGCGGTCATCAGAGAACCGTAGGAAATGTGGCTGCAGGGAGACTTGGCCAGACCTCGGGGAACGTGTGGGCTTCACTAAACCAAGGTGCAAGGTCCCTAAAAGTTTGGAGCACACAGGTGTCCAGACAAAGGGTGTTCGGAGAAGAGGAAATGCCCTAAGAGAAAGCAAAGAATCTTGAAGACTCTCAAAGAAAACAAAAAGGGTGCAATGGTGTGACAATGGGTTTGTGAAGCAAATTCTGGAATTATTAGTCCAGAGGAACACCAAGGAAAACCAAAGAAGTAATGGCAGAACAAATAAAATATAGTAACACTCTGCCCACTAAAGCCTGGGACTCTATCCCATAGGAAATAAAAAAAATAAGACACTAACAGTAAAAAGCAAGTGCGCAGAAAATTACACACTTTAAGTCATCGGAGTTTCAAAAATTCTTTGAACTTGACTGAAAATATCCATTGTAAACCTCTATTACCAAAGCAATTAAATGTATCAATTTTAAGTTCTTTCAATAATCCATTTACAATTGCTTTAAGATGAATGGATATAATTTCCCTTAAGATGAATCATTTGTTCTTTTTCTAAAGAACCCACTGAAATTGTAATTAAAATTGGATTGTCATTTAGAGTTTCTTAATGGAAATGAAGTAATTAAAATTAAATTAACTTAATAGAAAGGAGCCAATTGATTTCCCATAAATTCTTCCTTCAACAGTATCTACCTGTGAAGCCACCCTTATTCAGCTCAGGCTGCCATCACCAAACACCCCCAACCTAGGGCTTGAAGGACAGGCATTTACTCCTCAGGGCTCTGGAGGCTGACTTACAAGACCCCTGGCTGTGCCCAGATACTCTGTGCGCACATCATAAACCTGATTCAAGCAAAATCTTTGCCAAAGAGCTTTTCCCCGAAGTAACACTGAGCCTGCACACCACCCCCCCCACCCCCCCACCCAACAGGGACTTTCCTGAACAAAGTGACAACAAGCGAAAGTGTTTGGTGGCAGTGATTAAAGTTTTGTGGAAATTGCAGTGGGGCCTTTGAGACCATTGTGAATTTGTAAATTGATTATTTTAAATTAATTAACATATATATACACACAAAGTCTATATTGTATATCAGAATCTCTACACATATGTACTCTATATATAAAACCAAATTATTTAAAATGTGCAATCTTATTTTTACTCATAAAGAATATAGAAGAATTGAATAAAATGCTGATTCTACTTTTAATCTATTTATTATCCTACGAACCTTTATTTCCTTAATTTAATGCTATTATTGAGTTACCCTTTAAAATTCAATTAAATTCAGAGATTAGTTTCAGGTTTTAATTTTGTTTCAGAAATTTTAAACCCACGGGGCGCCTGGGTGGCTCAGTCAGTTAAGCCTCCCATTTCAGCCTCAGGTGATGATCACAAGGTTTGTGGGTTTGAGCCCCGCATCGGGATCTGTGCTGACAGGTCAGAGCATGGAACCTACTTCAGACTCTGTGTCTCCCTCTCTTTCTGCCCTCCTCTACTCATGCTCTGTCTCTCTCTCAAAAATAAATAAACATTAAAAAATAGATAAAATAAATAAAGAATTAAAAAATTTTAAAAAAAGAAATTTTAAACCAAAAATTCAAGAAATAAATGGAAGCAACAGACTGGTCAGCATAGGGATAGATAGAATTGTTTAGACAGAATTGTTCAAAAGATTTAAAGCTGAGTTCAATTTCTCAAAATACAGGCAACCTATTTTGTTTTACCACGCTTCTCCAAAATATTTGTAATCCATTAAACAACTGAGGCTAATAGTGTTGACTTTTTTTTTTTTAACTATTTTATTCCATCCACGGGCATTGTAGTTTGTCCAATAAATAGAATTAATGAAGATATTCAACAACAGGATAACTCTTGCTTTCACTGAGTTTTCTTTTAATTCTCTCGGCAGGTATTATTTGGTAATTAATCTGATGTAGATATAGAGGCTTATCATACTCGGCCTGAAAAAAATCGTGTGTTCAAAACCTGTGTGTTCAGTGATGCCATATTAGTTTAGAGAACTCTACTGGACACTCTCCATGTCTGCTCTCTAACTCCGCCCCTGTTGGGTTTTGTTTTTGTTTTTTTTTTTCCCAACAAGATGTCACAAGTCATCTCAAATACCATGAAGTATGTTTTTTAATACTTTTCCTGATTCTTCAACACCTGTGCAGACTGGCCTCTAAGCATCCCACTACAACCAGAGCTGTCCTGGTCCCTGAGGGGTCAGGAATGGGCATGTGACTCTCTACTTGGGCCAATCAGAGGCAACCCGGCGACCCCACAGAAAGGGATTGCCTCCGGGAAAGCGCAACCCTGAGATTCCACAGTGTGTGCAGACTTGAGAGCCCTCTGAGGAGGCCCCCGGGGGAAGGCAGGGGGTGGCCTAATGTCTTCCCTTGGGTTGTGGAGCCTGAGGATAAAGCCAGCACCCAGGCGGGGAGAGGACAGGAGAGATGAGAAAACAAGGCATCAGTTCCCTGATTACATCTGATCTAACCCGCCCACCTGAAGTTGTCCCAACTTATTTAGTTACATTGTCAGTAAACCTTCCCTTTTACTTAAACCAGTTTGGGCTCTTTTTTTTTTTTTTTTTTTTTTAACTTGGCAATAAAAAAACATATTGAATGATATGCATAAAATGTAATGCGAATGAAAAGGTGGCACAAGAGAGGGCTTGCACATTTTGTCACAAATCATGGAGTACACAATGGTATTATTTCTAGTACTCTAAATAATTAGGTTGAAATAGCCCTACGATGAAAAAGTGCAAATAAAATGATCATTTCTCTTTCATTTACAAGTGAACTGATAAAAGAGAAAAACAGCTCTTAGTTTAGGTGTTCACTAGAAATTCTGTTTAAGATGAGGTGTTTACTGGATGAAAAAAAACTAGCAGGCTCATAATTCAGTTGACTTTCTTCTGATGTGACTTGTGATCTTTGGAATGGATTCGCAATTTTTGGATTTGCAACTATGAATCGATCACTCTTCTTTCTGTGATTTTATTTTATTTTTTAAAAAATTTTTAGTGCTTATTTTTGAGAGACAGAGAGAGACCGAGCACAAGTGGGGAAGGGACAGAAAAAGAGAGAGGGAGAACAGAATGGGAAGCAGGCTCCAGGCTCTGAGCTGGAGGCGCTGAGCACAGAGCCCTACGAGGGGCTCGAACTCACGAACTGCGAGATCCTGACCTGAGCCGAAGTCGGCTCGTAACTAACTGAGCCACCCAGGTGCCCCTTATTTCCGTGATTTTAAAAGAAGGAACACAGGCACAGAGTGTTAATGAATCCAAATGTTGACATCAAGAGAAAAGCTTTGGAGGGAAGCAAACTTTGACAAGCATCTATTGAATAAGGCGCACAGCTGGATTTTAGGGATCAGGTAGCCCCCAGTGTTAAGAAATAGCCTCATGGGAGGCAGAAACGTTAAGGCAACTTCCACAGAATGGAGCTATTATCACGGAGGGCCCACCAGCCAGCAGGTGACTGGGTAGAGACAGCTCACGCATAAACTGAGTTCAAAACGATGGGGCAGAGTCAGCCGGACAGAAAAGCTGGGTGAGCACAGGGACGTGAGGGAACAGCACCGATAAAGACACAGAGGGAAGGAGAGCCGGGGTGACCAGGGGCCTGCACGGGCTTCCCCTGCTGATGCTTCAGTAAGTGGCTGAGTCGTGCAGGAAGGTGGAAAGTCGGGCCAACAAATAATGGGCCTCGTGTGCCACCAGAGTCACCGCTGGGAGCTAACAGGTTCTCCTAAGGGGGCACCCTGACGGGGCTTGGATTAGATCGATCACTCAGGGAGCTCCGTCCTGCAGCCTGGGAGAAGCTCCCCAGGGCCGGGCAGACACAGCGGGTGGGAGAGCCTGAGCTGAGAACTAGGTGGGACACCGAATCTTCAAAACGGGCCACTAATTAGACGTGGAGAAGGAGAGAAAAGGAGAAATACCAAGGAGTTCCCGAGGCCTCCTGGGTCAGCTGGGGGTCGGCTACCAAGAGTCACATTTTGTCTAAAGGAACTTTGCACCCAGGTGGGCTGGAGAGAAATTCAGGAAACACCAGGCAAAACACAAGAGGCTAAATAAAGAAAGGGCACACCCAGGCCCCTGGGTGCTGTGACAGTGCAGGGCCACGGTGAGAAGCGTGGTTTCGGGTGCCCTGCGTTCCAACATCGTAAGCACGTGACCGTGGGCCAAGGTCCGAGACCCTTTGTGTCTCGGTGTCCTCATCTGTACAGCAGAAGTGACAGTCACATTACTTCATTAATTCTTGGAAGTGAAATGAGGCAACACATGTAAAGAGCTTGGAGCGGTGCGGGCTCTGGAACTAGGGATGATGGATGTTAACTATGGGTTCTTAGTTTATATTTTAGGTAACAATGTCAACACCCAAAAAACAAGAGGGCAGTGTACAGATAATGAATCTAAATAAAACAGGCTCACAGCAAATGGCATACTATAATCAACAGAGTCGACCAATCAGTAGACTTAATGTTACATGTGTCGGACAAAGCTTTGGTTTCACTGGGTTGGGAGTTTCTTCCAGATCTTAAACTATCTCATTCAGAAATTGTCAATTTGGGGAACACGGATTCTAGGCAACCTGGGAATTCCCAGGACCATCGGCAAAATACCGTATCTCTTTTTTTTGAGACAGAGTTCAGAAATGGCATCCAAATCTCAAATAAAAACCATAACCAAAAAGAGAGTGAAAACCACTATTTTAGGAGAAAGACAGACAATAGACATTTACAGAAGGTGCCCTGGTGAGAGAGAAAGATGGCTTGATTCGTGTTTACTTGTGTAATTTTTTTTTAAACGAAGTCCTGACTGTCAGAATATCATTAAAACACAAAAGGACCCTCTTACCAGTTGAATCAACAACATCCCTAAACCGTGCTGACAACTGAAGAGATTCTTTGCCATGGGAAAAAAGTGGGTCTTACTACAGTAACAACTAAGTAGTTGTATGGGTCCTGAAATCTCATCTCCACAACGTTGCCACCCGCCTCTGTCACATGAACTAGTGGGACCAGGGCGGAACCATGGACTCCCTGTGACGCAGAGGCTCACCGCTGCGCTGGGCTGGCATTAATCTCCAGATGAATGTCATAACGCTGCGTCCTTAGACAGTTTTCTGTAACTCGAGAGGACAGACTTTAAAGATGCTAAGCCACACAGCTGAGTGGCAGGTGCTAGGCATTACCTCTGGGGTGATGCGCAGACCCGAGACGGACAGGTGGTTCCATATCTAGCCCTCCCTGTGCTCACAGCTCCGCTCCGCTCTCTGCCTTATGGGAGCTCAGTTCCCAGATTAGCAGTACATGTAACCCCACTGGGCCCGCATCCTAATCCCACCGTCTTGGAAAGTACCCAATAAAGACCCCTGCTTCTCTCTGGAATGCCCTCTTGAATTCCTCAAAAACACACTAAGAAGGCTACTCTGGCATGGAAGTTTCTACAATGCCCACTTTGCAGGAGTATGCCACAATCAAATCAAAAGCGTTAAATGGCAAAGTTAACAAGGAAACCGGTATTTTAAACTGTCCCCATCATTACACCAGGAGATACTCACTGTTTTAAGCAACAGAATTGTCACCAGTCGTGTTAACACAGCCTGGCGTCTCGCTTTTATTTTTCCTTTTGTTCCGGGTGATTTTTACTTCTGTGCATATTTTTTCCTTCACAAATATGCTTGGCACGTGCTTTAGATTTACCCTCATTCAGTCGTAAGAACGGAGGGCTGAAAGGGGCTGACTTCACAGACAAGGTAAGTGCAGCCCAGAGGGGCTCACGCCCAGGGTAGCAGGGTGCCCCCCCCCCGCCCTCGCCAAGCTGGGCCCTGCGCCCTGACTGCACCGCGCCCTGTCCCCACTGGGTGAATGAAATGAAAGCGTGTGACCACCTACCCACACACCTTGGCAGAGGCGCGCTCCACACACGACGGCCCCCACCCAGGCACGTAAGCTTGGTTGCACCTTCTAAGCGATACCCCGGGAAGCAGGAAAAAGTCAGAGAGTCCCCGACTCCAAAGTGGAAACCAATTCTTCGGCTGAAGGCAGGGACGCCAGGGTCATCGCAAGGCTCCAGGTCGTATTCTGAGACACGAAGAGAGGAGACAGAGTAAATGTGTGGGAACTTGGGTAAACACTCAAAACTTACTTACCAAGAATTAAAAAAAAAAACAACGGCTACTATTTTAAAAACCTCACGCATTGTTTTTCAAACTGCTCTGTAGTGGTTATGTGGATTGGTCTTCTTTGTACCCTAAGCTGGTTCGTGATGAACCGCATGAATTCTAGTATTTTTTTAAATAGATGTGTGACATTAAGATAAGGTGAACATTTTACAGCTGTGACGTAAACCCTATGAAATAATTTTCGCGCTGAAGGTCAAGGATGCTTGGAGAATCAAACCCACTCAATTAAGCATCAGTGAATGACACCTGGGACAGAGCAGACGCTGGGCAGCTGTGTGTAACCGCTGGTGCATCTGGAGCTCTCTCCCACACTGTCCCATTAGCATCTGCAGACACACTACTGTGACGCGCATCGGGACATGCCACTTTAGTAAAACCTTTTAAAAACGACAGAAGGAAACTGGGCCGGCAGGAGGAAAGGCAGATAGAAAACCATACTGATTTTGTGCACACATCTGAAGAGCCCCCCAGAAGGGAAAACACTTCATTTGCATGATAAAGTTGTTACTTATTTGGACACTTAAAAAATAAACGCCATTGTATTAGTGTCACTGGCAATTGTTTGCAGCCAGGTTTCAAGGCGAAATTCTTGCAAATGAAATTACTCCTCAGCACACCTGAAGAACAAGCTTAGGGCAGCACTGGCTTTGCAATCCCAGGTGTTGTGTTTTGTTTTGTTTTTTTTTCAAAACTGTCTGAGCCTGTGTGACACAGTCTAGGTTAGGTGACTCCTTCTGCAAGCTTTGCGAATCGTTTCCCATCGGTTGTGTGCAAGTGGATTGGTCCAGGTGTTCAAAAACCGCGACCACCTTAATTTTTAACATTTTAAAATATTTTAAAACTGTTGCAAAGCGCTGCCAAGACCCCGGAAAGTGTGTCTTGTTTCTCGCCTGCTTGTCTGTTTAGGGAGGTTGCGGAAGAAGACAATTAGCCCTAGAGCTGGCTTCTGACCTTTGCTAACCAAAAGGCTTATTGTCAGCTCTGCGCTGGGAGTGACAGAATTAAGAAACAGATGTCATGGAAAGGGTGGGAACGACAGACTTCTGAGACATATCTAGGGGGGAGCCCCACAGAGGTGGGGCGCTGCCAGATTTTTCCTGTGGAATGTTCTAGTTGACTTCATGTTGGATCTCGATGGAAGTTGAGAACAAAGACAGTGACATTCTCATGGTGCCCGAACTGAGACCCAGCAGGAAAGAAGGTACAGAGGAATTAGGCATTAGTGTTAGGAAAATTTAAGTCTTTGTTCCACAGAGTGGCCAATTTCATGATTACCCCTGATTATGGGCAAATTTCCAAGAAATCAAGTTGTCTGAGCTCGTCCCAAGAGCTCCACTAATGCAGTGAAATGCCAAGAAAAATCAACAAAGTCAGGTAAAGATAAATGGCACTGGTTATAATGATGGGGCGTATAAAATAGTTCAGAGCATCTTAAAATCCCTAAGAAATCTTTTTCTTTAAGATAGTTATTTCAGGTGTAGAGGAAGATGGCGGCGTAGGAGGACGCTGGGCTCACCGCGCGTCCTGCTGATCACTTAGATTCCACCTACACCTGCCTAAATAACCCAGAAAACCACCAGAGGATTAGCAGAACGGAGTCGCCGGAGCCAAGCGCAGACGAGAGGCCCACGGAAGAGGGTAGGAAGGGCGGCGAGGCGGTGCGCGCTCCACGGACTGGCGGGAGGGAGCCGGGGCGGAGGGGCGGCTCGCCGGCCAAGCAGAGCCCCCGAGTCTGGCTTGCAAAAAGCGGAGGGGCCTGACGGACTGTGTTCCGACAGCAAGCGCGACTTAGCGTCTGGGAAGTCATAAGTTAACAGCTCTGCTCAGAAAGCGGGAAGGCTGGAGGACAAAGGGAAGGAGAGCTGCTGAGCCCCCGGACGACAGAGCTCAGTTTGGTGGGGAACAAAGGCGCTCGCCAGCGCCATCTTCCCCGCCCATCCCCCAGCCAAAATCCCAAAGAGCACCAGTTCCTGCCAGGGAACTTGCTCGCTCCGCGCAAACACCCAACTCTGCGCTTCTGCGGAGCCAAACCTCCGGCAGCGGATCTGACTCCCTCTTGCTGCCACAGGGCCCCTCCTGAAGTGGATCACCTAAGGAGAAGCAAGCTAAGCCTGCCCCTCCTGCCCCTGTGCACCTTGCCTACCCACCCCAGCTAAGACGCCAGATCCCCAGCATCACAAGCCTGGCAGTGTGCAAGTAGCCCAGACAGACCACCCCACCCCACAGTGAATCCCGCCCCTAGGAGAGGGGAAGAGAAGGCACGCACCAGTCTGACTGTGGCCCCAGCGGTGGGCTGGGAGCAGACATCAGGTCTGACTGCGGCTCCGCCCACCAACTCCAGTTATACACCACAGCACAGGGGAAGTGCCCTGCAGGTCCTCACCAAGCCAGGGACTATCCAAAATGACCAAGCGGAAGAATTCCCCTCAGAAGAATCTCCAGGAAATAACAACAGCTAATGAGCTGATCAAAAAGGATTTAAATAATATAACAGAAAGTGAATTTAGAATAATAGTCATCAAATTAATCGCTGGGCTTGAAAACAGTATAGCTGACAGCAGAGAATCTCTTGCTACAGAGATCAAGGGACTAAGGAACAGTCACGAGGAGCTGAAAAACGCTTTAAACGAAATGCATAACAAAATGGAAACCACCACGGCTCGGATTGAAGAGGCAGAGGAGAGAATAGGTGAACTAGAAGATAAAGTTATGGAAAAAGAGGAAGCTGAGAAAAAGAGGGATAAAAAAATCCAGGAATATGAGGGGAAAATTAGAGAACTAAGTGATACACTAAAAAGAAATAATATACGCATCATTGGTATCCCAGAGGAGGAAGAGAGAGGGAAAGGTGCTGAAGCGGTACTTGAAGAAATAATAGCTGAGAACTTCCCTGAACTGGGGAAGGAAAAAGGCATTGAAATCCAAGAGGCACAGAGAACTCCCTTCAGACGTAACTTGAATCGATCTTCTGCACGACATATCATAGTGAAACTGGCAAAATACAAGGATAAAGAGAAAATTCTGAAAGCAGCAAGGGGTAAACGTGCCCTCACATATAAAGGGAGACCTATAAGACTCGTGACTGATCTCTCTTTTGAAACTTGGCAGGCCAGAAAGAATTGGCACGAGATTTTCAGTGTGCTAGACAGAAAAAATATGCAGCCGAGAATCCTTTATCCAGCAAGTCTGTCATTTAGAATAGAAGGAGAGATAAAGGTCTTCCCAAACAAACAAAAACTGAAGGAATTTGTCACCACTAAACCAGCCCTCCAAGAGATCCTAAGGGGGACCCTGTGAGACAAAGTACCAGAGACATCACTACAAGCATAAAACATACAGACATCACAATGACTCTAAACCCATATCTTTCTATAATAACACTGAATGTAAATGGACTAAATGCGCCAACCAAAAGACATAGGGTATCAGAATGGATAAAAAAACAAGACCCATCTATTTGCTGTCTACAAGAGACTCATTTTAGACCTGAGGACACCTTTAGATTGAGAGTGAGGGGATGGAGAACTATTTATCATGCTACTGGAAGCCAAAAGAAAGCTGGAGTAGCCATCCTTATATCAGACAAACTAGACTTTAAATTAAAGGCTGTAACAAGAGATGAAGAAGGACATTATATAATAGTGACAGGGTCTATCCATCAGGAAGAGCTAACAATTATAAATGTCTATGCGCCGAATACCGGAGCGCCCAAATATATAAAACAATTACTCATAAACACAAGCAACCTTATTGATAAGAATGTGGTAATTGCAGGGGACTTTAACACCCCACTTACAGAAATGGATAGATCATCTAGACACACGATCAATAAAGAAACAAGGGCCCTGAATGAGACATTGGATCAGATGGACTTGACAGATATATTTAGAACTCTGCATCCCAAAGCAACAGAATATACTTTCTTCTCGAGTGCACATGGAACATTCTCCAAGATAGATCATATACTGGGTCACAAAACAGCCCTTCATAAGTTTACAAGAATTGAAATCATACCATGCATACTTTCAGACCACAACGCTATGAAGCTTGAAATCAACCACAGAAAAAAGTCTGGAAAACCTCCAAAAGCATGGAGGTTAAAGAACACCCTACTAACGAATGAGTGGGTCAACCAGGCAATTAGAGAAGAAATTAAAAAATATATGGAAACAAACGAAAATGAAAATACAACAATCCAAACGCTTTGGGACGCAGCGAAGGCAGTCCTGAGAGGAAAATACATTGCAATCCAGGCCTATCTCAAGAAACAAGAAAAATCCCAAATACAAAATCTAACAGCACACCTAAAGGAAATAGAAGCAGAACAGCAAAGGCAGCCTAAACCCAGCAGAAGAAGAGAAATAATAAAGATCAGAGCAGAAATAAACAATATAGAATCTAAAAAAACTGTAGAGCAGATCAATGAAACCAAGAGTTGGTTTTTTGAAAAAATAAACAAAATTGACAAACCTCTAGCCAGGCTTCTCAAAAAGAAAAGGGAGATGACCCAAATAGATAAAATCATGAATGAAAATGGAATTATTACAACCAATCCCTCAGAGATACAAACAATTATCAGGGAATACTATGAAAAATTATATGCCAACAAATTGGACAACCTAGAAGAAATGGACAAATTCCTGAACACCCACACTCTTCCAAAACTCAATCAGGAGGAAATAGAAAGCTTGAACAGACCTATCACCAGCGAAGAAATTGAATCGGTTATCAAAAATCTCCCAACAAATAAGAGTCCAGGACCAGATGGCTTCCCAGGGGAGTTCTACCAGACGTTTAAAGCAGAGATAATACCTATCCTTCTCAAGCTATTCCAAGAAATAGAAAGGGAAGGAAAACTTCCAGACTCATTCTATGAAGCCAGTATTACTTTGATTCCTAAACCAGACAGAGACCCAGTAAAAAAAGAGAACTACCGGCCAATATCCCTGATGAATATGGATGCAAAAATTCTCAATAAGATACTAGCAAATCGAATTCAACGGCATATAAAAAGAATTATTCACCATGATCAAGTGGGATTCATTCCTGGGATGCAGGGCTGGTTCAACATTCGCAAATCCATCAACGTGATACATCACATTAACAAAAAAAAAGAGAAGAACCATATGATCCTGTCAATCGATGCAGAAAAGGCCTTTGACAAAATCCAGCACCCTTTCTTAATAAAAACTCTTGAGAAAGTCGGGATAGAAGGAACATACTTAAAGATCATAAAAGCCATTTATGAAAAGCCCACAGCTAACATCATCCTCAACGGGGAAAAACTGAGAGCTTTTTCCCTGAGATCAGGAACACGACAGGGATGCCCACTCTCACCGCTGTTGTTTAACATAGTGCTGGAAGTTCTAGCATCAGCAATCAGACAACAAAAGGAAATCAAAGGCGTCAAAATTGGCAAAGATGAAGTCAAGCTTTCGCTCTTTGCAGATGACATGATATTATACATGGAAAATCCGATAGACTCCACCAAAAGTCTGCTAGAACTGATACATGAATTCAGCAAAGTTGCAGGATACAAAATCAATGTACAGAAATCAGTTGCATTCTTATACACTAACAATGAAGCAACAGAAAGACAAATAAAGAAACTGATCCCATTCACAATTGCACCAAGAAGCATAAAATACCTAGGAATCAATCTAACCAAAGATGTAAAGGATCTGTATGCTGAAAACTATAGAAAGCTTATGAAGGTAATTGAAGAAGATTTAAAGAAATGGAAAGACATTCCCTGCTCATGGATTGGAAGAATAAATATTGTCAAAATGTCAATACTACCCAAAGCTATCTACACATTCAATGCAATCCCAATCAAAATTGCACCAGCATTCTTCTCGAAACTAGAACAAGCAATCCTAAAATTCATATGGAACCACAAAAGGCCCCGAATAGCCAAAGTAATTTTGAAGAAGAAGACCAAAGCAGGAGGCATCACAATCCCAGACTTTAGCCTCTACTACAAAGCTGTCATCATCAAGACAGCATGGTATTGGCACCAAAACAGACACATAGACCAATGGAATAGAATAGAAACCCCGGAACTAGACCCACAAACGTACGGCCAACTCATCTTTGACAAAGCAGGAAAGAACATCCAATGGAAAAAAGACAGTCTCTTCAACAAATGGTGCTGGGAGAACTGGACAGCAACATGCAGAAGGTTGAAACTAGACCACTTTCTCACACCATTCACAAAAATAAACTCAAAATGGATAAAGGACCTGAATGTGAGACAGGAAACCATCAAAACCTTAGAGGAGAAAGCAGGAAAAGACCTCTCTGACCTCAGCCGTAGCAATCTCTTACTCGACACATCCCCAAAGGCAAGGGAATTAAAAGCAAAAGTGAATTACTGGGACCTTATGAAGATAAAAAGCTTCTGCACAGCAAAGGAAACAACCAACAAAACTAAAAGGCAACCAACGGAATGGGAAAAGATATTTGCAAATGACATATCGGACAAAGGGCTAGTATCCAAAATCTATAAAGAGCTCACCAAACTCCACACCCGAAAAGCAAATAACCCAGTGAAGAAATGGGCAGAAAACATGAATAGACACTTCTCTAAAGAAGACATCCGGATGGCCAACAGGCACATGAAAAGATGTTCAGCGTCGCTCCTTATCAGGGAAATACAAATCAAAACCACACTCAGGTATCACCTCACGCCAGTCAGAGTGGCCAAAATGAACAAATCAGGAGACTATAGATGCTGGAGAGGATGTGGAGAAACGGGAACCCTCTTGCACTGTTGGTGGGAATGCAAATTGGTGCAGCCGCTCTGGAAAGCAGTGTGGAGGTTCCTCAGAAAATTAAAAATAGACCTACCCTATGACCCAGCAATAGCACTGCTAGGAATTTATCCAAGGGACACAGGAGTACTGATGCATAGGGGCACTTGTACCCCAATGTTCATAGCAGCACTCTCAACAATAGCCAAATTATGGAAAGAGCCTAAATGTCCATCAACTGATGAATGGATAAAGAAATTGTGGTTTATATACACAATGGAGTACTACGTGGCAATGAGAAAAAATGAAATATGGCCTTTTGTAGCAACGTGGATGGAACTGGAGAGTGTGATGCTAAGTGAAATAAGCCATACAGAGAAAGACAGATACCATATGGTTTCACTCTTATGTGGATCCTGAGAAACTTAAGAAAAACCCATGGGGGAGGGGAACAAAAAAAAAAAAAAAAAAAGAGGTTAGAGTGGGAGAGAGCCAAAGCATAAGAGACTGTTGAGAACTGAGAACAAACTAAGGGTCGATGGGGGGTGGGAGGGAGGAGAGGGTGGGTGATGGGTACTGAGGAGGGCACCTTTTGGGATGAGCACTGGGTGTTGTATGGAAACCAATTTGACAATAAATTTCATATATAAATAAAAAAAAAAAAAAAAAAAAAAAAAAAAAAAAAAAAAAAAAAAGATAGTTATTTCAATGCATATATCACTAAGGACCATGCGATATTGAGTGATTATTAACTTCCTACTGCGTAGAAGACACAGGAATACACCTGCTGCTGATGGAAAGGCGGAAGGTACAGAAACCCCTTTCCTAAGAGTTTTAGCCTTAGAACAGGAGATGAGATAAATACCCAAATACTGTGACGGCGAATCCCGTACGTGGCATCAGAAGTTGCTAAGGAACTTATGGGAGGTCCAAGGGGAAGAAATCACTCCTGATTACGGGACTCAGGAACTACCTAATGAAAACTGCATTAGCTCTGGGCTGGGCGGAGCGGAGTGGAGGAGCACTGTCCTTTCCAAAGCATCACACGCAGAAGTGCAAAAACACCCTTGTGTCCACCCATCAGGATCTTAGAGCAGGAGCGCCCTTGTGTGGGCTGAGGCTGTGTTAGTGCAGGGCCCTGACCATGGTCACTGAGCATCGCTTATGCGATCAAATGCATCTCATAAACGCTTGGCTAATTTTTAAGTGTGGGTACTTTTTCCGCGTCCACAAAACACAGTAATACTATTCACAGCACCATTCACAGTAACAGTGTAACCCGGGCAAACAGCAGAAACCCTTCACATATCATGTAGGTGCCATCACTGAAAGTAAAAATGTCACATGATTTCGGAGCCTGGTTTTGTCTGTGTTCATAACTGCATCAAAGTAAATGAAAACTCATCGTCAGTGGCGTGTGTGTGTGTTTACGCTTCTTCTTTTTTATTGTTTTCACTCTAGGGGAGGTTTTTGAGCCAAGTATTGGCATCCGCTGGAAGGCAGGCACCAAAATAATCTGATGATGGCTTCTCCTGAGAATGTCTCCCAATGGAGACACTTTCCTTGAGATTTTGATAGAACTGATGAGAAGTGAGTGAGAAGGGCTTTTCAGGAGAACTCAGTGATATTAGCAATTTCTCAGGGATGAGAATTTGCAAAGTGCCATTTCGAGGATGCCGGGCAGCGGTCCTAGCGTCTTTCTTCAAGGAGGCTCGGCCCCCTTGGCTCACCAGCTAATGCTCACGACTGCTGGGACATTAACCTGTAATCACGCACGCACAGGCACACGCATACGCTCACACACACAGTGCTATTATTGCCAGAGAAGAGACACGTTAGAGGAGAACAATGTACCTGAGAACGTGATGTTGAAGCCCTCGTAGGAAATGGAAAAGTCTGAGATGAACCGAAGCTGGGCGGTGAAGTTTCCAAACAAACCCGCCTTAATAGTGTGAGGCAGTACAGAGCCAGTGAGTCTGGCCACGGGCTCGGTGAAACTCCCGTCCTCTGTGATCAGTAAATAGTCGTGGGAGCTTTCTAGGTGGAAGGTGTGGAAGATCATCTGAACTCCTGAGAAGCAGAAAAAGAGGGGGGGGGGGGAGGGAGAGATATCAGAGTTAACAGCTAAGGAAAAATCATTTCTTCTGGGCTTAGAGACATCAAACTCTTGAATCAAAAAACAAATCTTAATAAGCAAAACTTTTAAGTTTCAAAGGAAAATACAGAGAATGGATAGAAAGAGTGGACTTAGAAATGAAGAGGGGATAAACGGTAGAAATAAATGCTTAAGGATATGGAAGTATAGGCACAGGTGTAGATTAGACATGGGCTTATGGGTGTAGGCACAGACACAGGTGCAGACAGACACAAACACAGACATAAACACACAGACAGACACAGATATACAAGTACAACATGGCGGGCATTTACAGTAAGCTGCATGTAGGAATGGTGACTAGCATTTATCCCAGAGGAGAGAAGGACCAGGTAACTTTTTCATTTACATTTAACAAATATCTTCTAGGAAACCTTAGGTTGGAGGTCTAGCCATATAAACGTAGGGCCGAGGGGAGAGTTCATTGAAATTATAGATTTATGTGCCTTTTAGGCATCTGTTCTCACGTTAACCATACCGACAAAGGATCAGTGGATTCCTATAGGAAAACGAATAACATTAACTACAAACAGCTCCTTTTAAATAAAAATACTCATTTTTATAGTGACAAACTCAGTCACTCACAATTTGTTTCTGCTTTATTCTTGATTTCCTTCAAGGAAATTCTGAACATGCACTCATGATACCTATGAGCATAGCGTAATATAGGGCACATAATCAAAAATGTCAATTTAGCAGCAACAGAGTCCAAATTAAGTGTAAGACAGTTTGTCTCCATGAGATTGATGTGATCAAAATTTCATATTATCTCCTTAAAAATGACAAGTGTTGTCATACAGAAAACACCCAGGTACAGTCCTAAATCCAGTGTTTATGAACTACATTTCTCACACAAATTACAAATCTTCCTGGCTTTTAGTATGCTTATCTATAAAATGAGGATAATTAAATCTGCTCCAGAAATCATCACTGGATTGTGTGAAGATAAATGACTTACGTATAATAATACTGAGTAAACTTAGAAAATAAGGCAAGTACAAAATTTATCCTAGATGTATCATGGAGATGAAGTTTGGATACTTTACTTCCTTTGACTTCATCAATATTTGTGTTTTCTCCGACGCACGCCTCTTTCCTTGCCAGCACACCTACTTTCCAAACACACGTTGACCTGTATCAATCTAAGTTACCCGATAGAAAGCAGTACAGGGAATCTACTCCTACTGTAGCATCAATGATTCCAGACCACTCTTCTTCTAAAATCATACATAACATCAAAATTACGGTTAAAATAATATGTGAAGAAATCACGTAGCTTACTTGTTCACACATGCATACCTTCTTCTAACCACTCTGTACATATAAAATCCATGTAATATTCTTACCCTTCCCGTGAGACACTTCAATGGTCCATGTACAGTTCAGGGAGTTTGGGTAAAAATCCGGAAACCCTGGGGAAAGGACGGTTCCACTCTTCCCATGGATGTAGCCTCCACAGAGGGCTTTAAATAATAAGGAATATTTATCGCTGTAGTAAATTTTTGCGATGATTGCTAGAATAAAATACTTTTAAAGTGATACTTACTTTGCACAAGGACTAAAAGTGTGTCAAATATCACCTCTATGAAAAACAAAACAAAACTGCAACTTTACCTGCAATTAGCTATCTCATAGAAAGGTGTCCTAAATAGTACAAAACCCAAAAAATAACACAGAGTCAGGTATGGCCAGGAGAGTGGGGTTTTGTGGGTGACTTACCTGGCCAGGGGATCCCCAGATTTGTGGTCAAAGGTTGTTCTGGGTGTATCTGGCACGACGCAGGATGAGATTAACATTTCAACAGGTGGCCTGAGCAAAGCCCACTGCCCTCCCTAATGTGGGTGGGCCTTAGCCAATCAGTGGAAGGCTCCAACAGAACAAAAGGGTGATTCTTCCACAAATAAGGGGAAACTCCCTTTGTCTGACTGCCTTTGAACAGATAATCTCATCAGGTTATTTATTTATTTTTTTCCTACCTTTGGACTCTTTCTGAGTCTCAAGCCTGACAGCCTCCAGCCTAGAATTCACACCATCCGCTCTCCTGTGTTTCCAGCTGTCCACTGCAAGTCTTGGGACTGGACAGCCTCCACAACATGTAAACCAATTCCTTATAATAAATCCCTCTCCTCCCTCTCTCTCCCTTTCTCTCTCCCTCTCCCTCCCTTTCTCTCTCCTTCTCTTTCTCTCTCTGCGCGCGTGCGCGCGCGCACACACACCCCCACTGGTTCTTTTTCTCTAGACAACTCTGACTTGCACAATTACAGCTTCAGAAATGGTGCAGGTTTGCATTTTTTTAGAGTTGACGGTTTTAGTGGTTCTTCAGTGGATTTAAATCCTCAACAAGACGACCTGTTCAATGTGTCTTAGAGACTAATTTCTTTAATCTTTTTTTTGATTATTATTTTCGAAAGAGAGATTGAGAGAGAGAGAGAGCAAGTGCACATGCGCTTGTGGGAGGGGCAGAGAGAAGGAGAAAGAGATTCTTAAGCAGGCTCCACACCCGATGCGGGGCTTGATCCCAGGACCCTGGAATCACAACCTGAGCTGAAATCAAGAGTCGTTAGCTCAACCGACTGAGCCAATCAGGCACCCTGAGACTCATTTCTGAATAAAGAAAAAGGTTATATGCAATCATGTGAATGAGAAAGTAGAGACATTGAGGGAATCGATGGAATAGGGAAGTTTCAGTTCTCAATCTGTTACCATGTGCTCTCCACGCACACATGTAACCAAGCTTCCTTTTTGGAACTCGGTAAGATTATCATTAAATGACTGATACCTGAAGTAATGTTCTCCTATTAGAATGAACATCCTGAACTGTGTCTCATAAAGCTAGTTCCATAAAGTAACAGCTGCGGAAGAATTAGCGAGTTTGTGAAGGATGCAATCTTCGTATCATGCTCACGCATCATGTGTTTTAAGGGAATAGATAATCTCTTTGAAAATGTAAACCACATGGGAAGAGTTACATAAAAATCAGCAAAACAGAAACTTCTTGAGTGAGTTCTAGCCAATTTTAACGGTGGAGGATTGTCACGTCTTAAAATTAGGTTGACTCCATCTCATTACGAAACAGGTAGTGTTAATATAACATTTGGAATTAATTTGTTCCACAAAGGGCCAGACACTGCCCTCAGCCCTGGAAATGGTGAACAAAACAGACAAAAGTCCTTGCCCTCAGAGAGTCACCACTGCGGTTGAAGGAGAGAGACTATTTCTGCAATAATGTAAAGAGTAGATTATACATGATGTTGGGAGATGGTAAGCACCAGGGGAGAAAATGAAGAGGGAGAGAAGAAGGCCAGGGAATTCTCCGCACTGTGTGGGGTTGGGGGCCACCTGTGCAGGTGGGCAGGGAAGCGTACTTGGGAGGTGGCCCATGAAGAGACCCTGGAGACCAAGGAGGGAGCGGCTGGAGACCTGGGAAGAACTTGTGTGCAGAGACAAGCACTGGGACCAGGCCTGAGTAGGGCTGTGGGTGGGACGTGCCCCAGGGCAGCTGAGAGGGAGGGGGCTGGAGAAGCCAGGATGAACAGTATCTAGAGGGTGGGGGCCTTGCCACTTGTCTGAGTGAGGTGTAGGGCCCTGGAGGCTCCTGTGGGGCAGGACAGGCGCTAACTGGGCCTTTTTCCAGGGCACTGGGCGAGAATGGCGTGAGGCTGGCAGAGGGTCCAGCGGGTAGGACACGACGGCAGATGTCGAAGAAAGTGGGGAGGACCTCGCCATGGTTTCAAGGCAGAGCCACTGGGCTTTTTTCATGAATGGGATGTGGACGCCATGACAGAAAAACAAAAAAAATAAAAATTAAAAGAGCGTGAAGGAACTGAAGGTGCGGCAGACTCTGGGGTGTAGACCAGCTCAGTCTCAGGTCCCCGAAGCTGGATGCCTACTGCACATCCACGCAGAACATCTGTCGTGGCAGCTGGACTCACAAGTCCCCCCAGAGGATGGGAGCAAGAACAGGAGCCCTGGAGACCACCCTGCCAATGGATGTGGATGAAGAAGCCAAACCCGCTCTCTCCAGGGCTAACCGGCCCAGGGAGGTGAGAAGCTTCAACACAGGACATGAGAAAGGTAGCCGTGGCCTGGGACAAGACCGGGGACAGAATGCAGCCTCCAGCACAGCAGCTACCTAGGAGCAACTTTCTATGTGTCTGTGATTGGATCAGGGTAGATCGGGACGTTAGCTTCTCAAATATTTACCAAGGAGGGAAGCATAACAAGTGGAAACCATGTGATGTCAAGTTGAGGTATCACATATGCAGTTATTTGTAGTAACCTTTACCTTAAAACCTGCACATGCTGGAGAAAAGGGATAAAAATAATCTATATCCAGCTACACTTAAGACACTATAAAATTCATCAATCTCTGTTTCACCCTCTGTCTTCATGCCATCAGGATAAAATGGTGGGTCGTACACTGGGAGAAGCTTGGGAGGAGAGACCTCTGACCACTGATGTTTCCATCAGTTCAACACCGAACTCACAAAGCACGAACCCACACCATCGAGGCGCCGTTTAGGAGCAAGGTAAGAAAGAAAGATACCGATGAAGTAAATCAGTAAATCTGCGGCTCGTTTTGATTCATGTATGTGCAAACGCAACACAGTCTTCACGCATTATCAAGAGTTTTGAATAGAAATAATTTCATCCACAAAGCGTCCTTTTTTGTTTTGCCTTCTTTTTTTAGAGAAAGGAGATTTGAGGTACACAATTGTACTGGTATTCCCGCCTGACACCGAAGAGGGAAGAGAGTGAAATAAGGGAACTGCTTTCGTTTTTACTGTCCACATGGGCCTCTGGCCACATCCTCACAGACAAGTCTCCATTCCCTTGGAAGCGCCACAGGGAGCAGGGCATGTAGTCTGAATGACAATAATCTGTTTCTTCCTGCAGTGCACAGTCTTTTCCGGTAGTTCTAAAAAGCACAGTAAACCTTTACTTTTGCTATCCTTAGGGCCATAATTTCTTGAATTTCACTTTTCTATTTATGTCACCTACCCACCGTCAGAGACCCAGAGACATTACACCGGCAACCTCTTGGGAAAACGGAGACGTACAGAAAGGAGGAAAGACAAGACAGATGAACGTATACGCAGTCTTCCGCAAACATGTCTCGAGCTCTGCCTCTGGCTCTACTTTAATTCCTTCATCCACCCACACCTCCATCCGAAATGACTTACTGAGGAATTCACTGGTATTTTCCAGGCCCACGCAAGCTCTTGGGCGCACAGCAACGAGTAGACAAAACACTCTTCTTCCAAAGTTCGCATTCCAGTGGGCCAGGAAAATAACTTGTGGAGGTGACTAATCAGGACTAAGAACAAGGGTCTGAACACGTTCTCGGAACTCACAGGCGGTCTAGGGAATTAGAGCACGGTGGGGTGGGCTGGGGGGGCCGCCGAGTCCATCTGCGCAGGTGTCCGGGCCAATGGGATGTGGACCGTTGAGTGGGCGATACAAGGATGGAGGGGGCACGGGCGGTCTGAGCGGACCCCGTGTTCACAGACTGCCCTGTGACAGGCCGCCAGCTGCCAGTGTCCTGGAGAGTCTTGGGGGTCTAGGGGTGTCCTTGGCAAAGCCCCCAGACCACCCGCGGACCCTGCGGGTGTCCACTTCCTGTCGCCGGACCCTGCCCAGAGGCCTGTGATGTGTCCCAGTGTGCGGACACGAGCTCGTAGAGCCCAAACCCCGGCTTCAGTGTTCACTTCTCCGTGTCTCCTCTGCCTGGACCAGAGGCAGGCCAGAGGAATCGGAGCGGACGGCCTCTCCTCGCTCCCCTGAAAATACCCTTTGTTTCCACAGCACCGACTCTGAGGACCAACCTGCTGGCTCCCAAAATCGTGTCTGAAACACTGGCTTCCTTCTCAGGCCACGGCTGAGTTTCCCACTGCCGGCGAAGGCCCTTGGAATGTAACCTCCGGGGCCCTGTCTTCACAGCCACTTTCTGTTTCTCACCTCTCACGCTTGGTGAAACTGGAGTGTTTCAGGCCTTCTTTGTGTGATTTATGTCCCAGCTCCTGCCTTCCTGTCTCTTCCTCAGAGAGATTAACGTGTGAAAGCACACAGTATTCCGTCTGCTTTGTCCCTCTTTTCTTATTTTCCGTTTTCCTTGTTCGCTTTAAACTACTAATAAAGTTCTATCTGAAGCAAAAATTTAATGGGGTGACATTCTATTTCCAAATATCCGTGGCCTCTCCATGTCCTACAGAGTTATTAAGTTTACTCATTCGTTCACTCATTTGTTCCACCATTCATTCACGTATTTATACTGAATCTTTTATCTAAAATAAATAAATCTTACGTGGAAACCCTACCAATAAAAGGGGGAATAATTTAGAGCTGTTCAGTTAAAGCAGGGGGTGTATTTCAAGCCCTGCTATCATCCTCAGTTTTTTCTCAAAGAAGGCTGGAGTCCCACTCTGGGACCATGGCGCCCCGTGGTTTCAAGTCTTGCCAAGGAAACACGGTTTGTCCCCCAGGACTAGTGTGAAAGGGCTCTGAATGACCTTCAGTCTCCCATCCACCCAGAGCAAACGACTCCCTATCCCCCAAATCCCTTAGCCCGCTGACACTTTCATGCCTGGACTCCTAGCATTCCTTCACTTACAATTCTTCCTCTCAACAGTATCTTGAAAGATGCATCTCGAATCCTGCCTCCCAAGACTTCCAAGATTCCAAATTGTAACTTATTTTTTTCATCTCTCTATTCTCAAAACACTTTTCCTGTGCCTCATAAAGCACTTCTTTCACTGGGTGATTTAAAAAATAAGTCTTTCCCTTCTCTATGCTACAAGATCACGAACTTTCAGCTGTGTAGCTACAAATACAGTAGTTTTCCAATAGATGCTTGTGGAAAGAGTCCAGAGCGTACAAAAATATTTATTCAGTGAAGAAAGTTTTCCAAAATTTTTCTAGCACTTGTCTTTCAACAAATAAGAAGGAGGCAGTTTATTTGAATGTTCACGTTATCTCTTTAAAATGTGAGTATGCTAACGCATAAATGGTAAAAGTGAAATGAAGCAAAATGCTATGCAGATGAAAGAGATATTGATAGAGTGTATCTTCTTTGATGGTGATATAAAATATTGTAATTAATTCTGATTTCTTCTTCCATTCTCAGAGCTATGAATCTTTAAAGGTTTAAATATCCTATTGATGTATCATTTGTCACAATAAAAACCCAGGGGGGTTAAGAGATTGCTTAAGATTTGAAAATGCAACAAGAGCGGGTCTTACGGTTAAATGAAAACAATCAACCATGACGGACTAAAACTCTTGTATCAAACTCTACAATCTCCCCAGGTTTTCAGATTTATTAATAGCCATTTATCATAAATTTATTATTATCTGAAAGAGTTTTCAATGAAACCAAAGCAAACAGTTTATGTTACAAATTCCTTTTAGAAGGGTTAAATTTCAAATGTACACAGATTTCAGTGGGGAGAAAGGAAAAGAGACACAACACATAAATCGAATGTACTTTCTTTTCTGTGGAAAAGGCCAAATGCATGCTGTCATTTCTACAGCATGTCAGCTACCTTTAAGGACTCGAGACCCTTCTCTGCCCATCCTCCCTTCGTTTCTCTGAGAGAATTTCCCACTGACCATTTTGTTCATGTTCCATTCACTCTATGTCCCCAAACCTCCAGGAATCTGCAGAACGTGCCAGGTCAGCCCCAGTGTGTTCGTTTTCTCTTCCTCGGTGCCTCTGCACGGGCTGGCCACTTTGGGAAATTCGACTCATCACTGAAATCCAGGCTCAAGTGCTGTATTTTAGGTGAGACCCTCAATGCCTATCACTATGACCTTAAAAGAAAACTAAGGAGCGGCACCTGAGTGGCTCAGTCAGTTCAGTTCCCGACTCTTTGAGTTCGGCTCAGGTCATGAGCTCATGGTTCCTGAGTATGAGCCCCACATCAGGCTATGTGTTTTCAGGGAAGGGCCTGCTTGGGAATCTCTCTCTCTCTCCCTCTCTCTCTGCCTCTCCCCTGCTCATGCATGCTTTCTCTTTGTCCTTCAAACTGAATAAACTTAAAAAAAAAAAAAAAAACAACTGTGAAAACTATTAAATAATTAAGTGTATGTATGATATATGCACATGCTATGGTCTGAATGTTTGTGTATCGTCGTAACTCATGTTGACTCCCTAATGGCCAACGTGATGGCGTTAAGGAGGCAGGGCCTTGAGGTGTGGGTATGTCACAAGGGCTGATTATGGCCTTTATAGGCCATAGAAGGGGCCCCACAGAGCTCCCTTGCCCCTTCCTCCCTGAGATGACACGGGGAGAACACAGCCATGTGCAGCCTAGAACGGTGGCCTCACAAGAACTGGATCGTGTTGTCCCTCGAACTTGGACCCCATCCTCCGGAACAGTGAGAAACACATGCCTGCTGTAGAGAAGCCACCGTGTCTGGTTTTATTTTGTTATAGCAGGCTGCGTGGGTTACCACAGTGTATCCGGCTACCTGGGATTATATGTTTTAAAGTTAAAGTCTATGGCACTGCACACAAGGAGAAACGGATGTTAGAAAAGTTAATGCTGGTGACCTGGCATGATTCGGTTGAGTGTATCCTGGTCTTGGAGGAGGGGTGGATTCGGGGAATGCAACACGAAGGGACGTGGGAGTTGGGGGGGGGGGTGACTACTGCATGGGCTTGGTTGAGGGGACGAGGACAGACGTGCCTGGGTTGTCTACTGGGCAGAGGAGAAAGTCATCTTGCTCAGATACTAAAATATTTAAACGAACTAAGTTACTACCACTGTTCAATCAAGAATACATGGAGAGTGTCGTTGTCCTCTCTTGGATAAGTGTCTACTCTCACTAGTACCTTATGGCGGCCTTTTCTACCAGATCCAGAGTCTAGTTAGTTAGACGACTGTTGTGTATTTTCCTGTGAAGAGCTGGGCACTTTCATCAACACAACTGATTGTGTATTTTTTAAAAATTTTTTTTTAACGTTTATTTATTTTTGAGACAGGGAGAGACAGAGCATGAACGGGGGAGGGTCAGAGAGAGGGAGACACAGAATCTAAAGCAGTCTCCAGGTTCTGATCTGTCAGCACAGAGCCCAACGCGGGGCTAGAACTCACAGACCACGAGATCATGACCTGAGCCGAAGTCGGACGCTCAACCGACTGAGCCACCCAGGCGCCCCAACTGATTGTGTGTTTACAGCACAGCGACCTCAACTTTTCCATCTTCCCCGCACTGCCTGAAAAGTCTGCAGTTACAACTTGAGGCCGCGCGTTGGCAGTTGCTCAACTCATTCATCCCGAAGGAAAATGGAAAAAAGAGAGCAACTTCTATGTGCTCCCTTCCTAAGTCCCATTCAGCTCTGGTCAAAAAAATAAAAAGAAATAACAATTATTATTAAATTTGCACAGTGGCTCCCAATAAAGCCACGTGTTTGCATATCAGGTAAATAACTCTTCCAATAAAATTACTTCTATGATTTGCTTACTGCAGATTTTGGATTAAATGGTTTAATAAATATTTTGATTGATGCTTAGTTATGCATGAGTAACAACTAAGTATTTTAGGTATGAGACCTTTATCATACTTTGTGCCCTTGTTATAATTCTTGCCAATACAAAATCCTACTATAAATATAGTAAATACTTTTGCATACTATTTATGATACCTCAGATTAAAAAAAATTATTAGTCCAGTAGCTAGCATCCTCTGACACTGTTTAGTAATTACATGGGTAAATTTTATTTATTTTCTTCATCATTAGGGTTCCAATTGCAAAAATAAGACCTAATACAAATTCATATAGCACCAAAAAAATGTGGAGATAAAAACTGAAAGACTCTCTCCCTCTCCCTACAGCTTGCCAACCTCCCAAAATGAGAGCATTAGGGTTACCGTTCTAGAATGTCTATTTTCAGCCAGTTTCTATGTATATACCGTAAATGTGTCTGTAAGTACATGCATGGATATGTTCACGTACACAACATGCATTGTCCTGAGACTTGCTCTTTTCTCCAGAAAGGGGGTATCATTTCAGTTTCCTAGCAACAGGACAGAATGAACGCGCATCTCCCTAATCCCATGATGATGGAGAGTAATTTGACCTTTCTTTTTTGCAAATCCACAGGGTAGAAAAAAAAATATTTTTTTTTGCATTTTCCTGAGTCCGTGTCAGAGTGGACATATTTTGAAGTGTTCTGTCTCCTTCTCTGAAAAGCCTATGTATGTGTTTTCCTCGTGGACCTGTTGTTTTGTGTATGTCACTGTTTTTCTTCCATCCGTTTGGGTGATAAAAGTATCTCGAATCACATTACATGGACAGACCAATTATTTTCTGTAGTCTGACCTTTTCCTTTAACTTTTTTTTCAATAGAAATTTTAATTTGTATGTAGTGAAATCTGTCAATGTTTTCCATTTACTGTGTCTGGATTTACAATTTGAACAACATCATTTATGAAATGTCATCCCTCCTCATGGATTTGGAATAATTTTAGCAAATTAAGTTCTTATACAGGCATATAATCTATTTGTGTATTTCCGTACTGGTTTCATATTTTCATCTATTTTTGGTATACTTCGATACCAGATAGAGTCCTTCTTTATCATTTTTAAAAAAATATATGCCTATTTAGAGGCTTTACTCTTCCAGATTCATTTATAACATTTATAAATTTCTATTAAAAATCCAAATTCATTTTAATTAGATTGTATTGAACATAAAACTTTATTTGTAAAAAATCTGTATATTTAAATTTCATCCCTACCGTCCAGAAATGTATTAGGTATTTCCCTGTATGAGGATATTCTTTTTGTATTCTACTGTAAACTTCTAAATTATTTTAAGGTAAGCCTCCATGTTTCCTGTTAAATATACTCCTGAAGGTTTTAGAGTATATAGATATTATACTTCTACTAACTGTATCCTCTGTGGAAATCCACAGATCTATGTTTATCCTGAACATGGTCATCTATTAGCACTTACTGCCCAAACTTGACAGTCTGTTCTTTGTAATATTTATAATTTATGCCGTTTTCTTATATTACTGCATGTGTGAGGATCTTCTGGATAATAGGAAATAACATTCCTGGTACTAAGAAAGTTATTCTGTTCTCACCTTCCATGAAACTTTTTATAATAGTTTGTTATGAAGTGTGGTATTTTCTATAGCTATATTCATTTCTGTTATGGTTCTCTCTAAGCCACAAATACAACCAACCACATTACAACATTGGTGAAAAACTGTTGTGAATGGGAAAAATATATTCTTTTTTATACAGATAATGTGATAATGTTGTTCTATTCATGACCAAAGGACAAATCCCTTACTGTCTTTGCGAATGGCCACAAGTACCGTATTTGCATATACCCTGCATGGAGCCATCTCAAGGTATTTGTTTGGAGACTTCCAAGGGCGGATACATGCAGGGAAGGGGGAGTGGCTATCCCCGGAAACCACTTGGGGGTCTTCTGGGAAGGTGCTTCCTGGTGGGTCGTCCGGGGAGAGTGCTGAGAGCTTAGAGGAGCTGTGTAGACCTCAGGGTGGTGGCTCAATGCTTGGACTTGGTTCGGAGGAAGACTGGGCCTGATGATGTGGAGCACACGCGCTCACTAGCCTGCCTTCGCGCTGTCTTCAACAAATGCCTCGTGTAAGAGTGTGTGCATAACTGAGCTCTGTTAAGTTTCCGTGTCTGCTGATAAAGTTGAAGACCGGTCCATAATTTTTTTTTTTTTATTTTTCATTTCTAGACAGATGCCTTACCTCATAGAAAAAAAAAAAAAGTGCTAGATAAACTTCAAGTATTAAACGGAATTGTTTCTAAGGTGTACACTTTTCGTATCATACCGCCCTGTACAATACGACACATTCCACCCAAACAACTGAGATATCGACAGCATCCACATTTCTGTAGGGTTTACGGCTCCCTTGAGCTCCACCTACCGTCACAGCTGGGCAGGGCGTGGTTCCACTGATGATTCCTCTCGCAGACCAGGGGCTCATCATCGCTCAGTGTGTACCCCGGGTCACAGCTGAAAGTCACCGTAGACCTGATGCCAAAATGACTGCCGTGCCGATGCCCATTCACAGGGATTCCTGGGTCAAGGCAAGAGTCCGAGTCCAGAGTCACACCTGCGTGCGCAGAAAAAAATACATTAACCACGGAACTCTGCTGGCTTACAGAAAAAATATGTGTGCAGTCGTACATATAAAATATCCCCAGACATCATCAGACCTGGAAAATTATTCAAGTGAATCCAACCATCCATTAATGTAAACAACCAATACACTTTTGCGTATCTGATCCTGTTTTTCTGTAGAGACAGATATTGTTAACTATTTATCAGATGACCTGTAAGTCTACAAACCTGAATAATCCCTTGATGTCTGAAGTTTACTTCACTTCGTTGGAAAACCAGTGAACTGTTAAATGAAGCCTGTCTTCTATCTCTAGCCTCCCCCTTCCCCTTACTGTATTTTATGTTCTAGTTAGAGTTGGGCAGTCATCCTTCAACTTTCGTAGACACGCACACATGTGCCCAAGTCCATACACACATACTGCAAACTAAGACCTCACTGGATCTGATTCTCTAAAACTGCATTCCATACATCCGTGCATTTTTCACATTTGCACGTCAGTCAGCCACTTTGGAGATGGCTACAATTAGCCTATGCTAAAAGGCGCTAAAAAGTAAAGTGCTATATAAAGTCAAGTGATTATGATCATGTCATTACAAGAGTTTCTTTGCTCTGTCTCTCAGATTTCTCTTTATTTTTAGCATATACATTTGAAAAGATAAGGAAAACGGGAGCAGGGGAAGAAGATGACAGTGTGATGGTTACGAATTCAAAGACATAAGAAAGACTCTGCCACTGCTTATACACAACTCTCTAAGTTAGGTTTGGAGCATTACAGTGACGACTTAGACCATGAATTAAAAATCTTAAATCATCACTGATGATGCTCAGTCCCCCCAAAATGATCTCTGGAATAACATTTCCAGTCACTGCATAAATTTGAGTGATGTACCTTACACCTTACACCCTCACTCATTAAGTCAAATACATGACATACAAGTAAGGAGTGAGTTTTTAAAATAAATAACGAGTGATAATATTTCTTCATTAGTATATAGCCAAATGTGATTCAATAGGTACCAGATTGCAAGCAAGAAAGCTGAGCCACTACTGAAAGATGGGTAGTTAGAAATGTGGTTTCTAAGAGAGGTCTGGCTCCTAAGAGGTAACCTGTAAACCCTTGGAATTTCTTTAAGTTTATTTATTTATTTTGAGAGAGAGAGAGAGAAAGAGAAAGAGAGAGAGAGATTGAGAGAGAGAGAGAATCCCAAGCAGACTCTGCACTGTCAGTGCAGAGCTAAACACGGGCTCAATCCCACAAAACATGAGATCATGACCTGAGCTGAAATCAAGAAGTGGACGCTTAATTGACTGAGCCACACAGGCGCCCCGACCCTTGGAACTCCTTGAGTGCTAGGAGTGTTTTGTTGTCCATGCTGTGCCCCTGGACCAAAAGGATTTCAGTCTAGCTGACAAGGAAAGGGCAGCTGGAGATTGAGTTGAACCACGAGGGCAATGATTCAATGCATGATGCTTCTCTAATGAAACACCAATCAGATCTCTGGACACAAAGACCCCAGTGAGCTTCCCAGGTTGGCAGGACTGTGCGTATTGCCCCACAGTGTGGCTAGGAGGTGACACCATTCATGGCCCCATGGGGAGAGGATGACACCCTTTGTGTCTTCCTCTGCCTAACCTGGATCCTTTCTGTAATGCATGTGACTGTGGGCACAACAGCTTTCAACGTATGTCAAGTCCTTCTATCAAGTTATCAGAACGGAGGGTCATTTTGGGAACTCTGAACTTGCAGTTGGTTTCAGAGTTGGCAAAATAAGCAGGTTTTGCCCTTTGCAAATCTGGGTGCTTAACCCCAGAGTTTGGTTACACTGGGTAAAAACTGGAAGACCATCATAGTTAAGATTTCCAAAGGAAAAAATAAAACAATGAACAGAAGAAGAGGCTAAGTGAAAAGACATATATATGGCACTATTTTTCCCAAGAATTTTTTTCTTAAATATTCTAACTAATCTCCTGAAAACCACTGTGTGCCTACTACCATAAACAATAGGTGCCAACTGTCATGACATCCTTCCATTCCTGTGTGGGGCACGGCTCTGCCGAAAGCCGGGCGGCATCATGTGCCCCACAGCCGTCATCTGCTCTGCCCCTCTGTCTCTAAATCCCCCCACGTACACTCATGTTCTAAGGCCGTGTTTACGACCTCTTTTGTAACACAGCAGCGATGGCATGAGTACGCCCTATATACAATGGGTACATACACTAGCTTGTTGGTTTTGCAGGGACAAGATTAACACAAGAATTCCCCCAAAAGACACTTTGCCAAAGAAATGGATTAGTGGGAAGATCCCTGACAAACCATTTAACTATATTTTTGCATTTTGTCAAATGCTTTCCGATGATCACTAAACAATACGCTCGCTGCACCGCAGCAAATAAACCTAATAGGAAAAGGGTGCCTTGGAGGCTCAGTGGTCAAGTGTCTGACTCTTGGTTTCAGCTCAGGTCATGATCTCACAGTTGTGAGATTAAGCCCTGATTTGGACTCTGCGCTGACAGCGTGGAGCCTGCTTGGGATTCGCTCTCAATCTCTCTCTCATTCTCTCTCTCTGCCCCTGCCCTGTTCTCTCTCTCTCTCAAAGTAACTTAAAAAAGAACTTTAATGGGGCGCCTGGGTGGCGCAGTCGGTTAAGCGTCCGGCTTCAGCCAGGTCACGATCTCGCGGTCCATGAGTTCGAGCCCCGCGTCAGGCTCTGGGCTGATGGCTCAGGGCCTGGAGCCTGTTTCCGATTCTATGTCTCCCTCTCTCTGCCCTTCCCCTGTTCATGCTCTGTCTCTCTCTGTCCCAAAAATAAATAAACGTTGAAAAAAAATTAAAAAAAAAAAAAAAAAGAACTTTAAAAATAACAGGATTTAATATTTTAGATGATGTGAGGGCAATATATTAAGTAATAATATTCACAATAAAATGTATAGATGGTAAGCAAACTTTTTCCCACATAAAATTTGCAGGGAACAAAGAGAAAAGCATCAGAGGAAACCAAAGCATACAAATATAAATGCAGAATTCTTTACATACAAAACTGAACTGCAAAATAAACACTATGTTGAAGTCATAACTGCTGGTTAGCACTAACTTTATTCCATCATTCATTCATTCACTCATTTTCACAAAATAATGGACAGAAATACTAAGTTGCACAACGTACAGTTATTGTACTGCTTTGCATTACAATATTTTTGAAGGGACACTACATAGGAGGGTAACTGCGTGCTAGAATTGTAACAGATCTGACGACCAACTCGCCTGAAATGCACCATAAACAGGAACTGTGCAACAAGATGGCAGCAGGGAGAATGGAGGGCAGTGCACGGCGGGTGACATGACTCAGTAGGAAAAGCCCTTTAGAGCGAACTAAAACCAGTCTGTGAGGACGGGCAGCCAACTGACTTTGAAGGAAACCTACACAGACTACTTCAGAGCACTGCTTCGAGCATTTTCCCCCTCCCGAACGAGCCCTCGCCATACCAAGAAAAAGTGGCATTAACGGATTTTGTTGAAGCTTTGAGCATGTGCCGATTCTGTCCCAATTGCTTCTTCCTCAAAATGTAACGTGACGATGCGTTTTCTGACGCAGGGATATAAATACACTGCTCATCATTTGGCCCGTCAAGCAAAGAACTCAGTAACTCACTACCAGTGAATGACTGAAGCGAATGGCTTTGACGATGTCCACGTGCACATTATATTAATGTACACTTGACACAAGGAAAGTTCTGCTTAACTGTTTTTCTACAAGTTCCAGTCAAAGGAAAGGGATGCATATTCTGAGTACCTTTTACCTCCCAAGGCTCTTTCCACAGCCTTCGAAAGGGTTGGAAACAGCAGTCACAATCCCATTTGACAGATGAGGAAATAAGCCAAGAAATTAAGTAAATTGGTTATGTTAAATTATTCACCAGGGTTCACGCCTAAGCCCTCGCCTGCCTTCGTCCCTCCCACCGTGAGGGTGCGCCCGTGCCCACAGGTCCAAGTTTCCAACTGCACGGCATCCATACCCATTACATTTTGACTAGTTTTCCTTTCTGATCTTAAGAAAGGTCATTAACTCTTTCCCTCTCTCTCTCTCTGCCCCTACCCCACTTGTGCTTGCTCCCTCTCTCTCTCTCTCTCTCAAAATAAATAAATAAACTTATAAAAATTTTAAAAAGGGGTGCAGTCAGTTGAGTGTCAGACTCTTGATCTCGGCTCAGGTCATGATCTCACAGTTGGTGGGTTCGAGCCCCAAGTCTGGCTCTGCCCTGACAATGTGGAGCCTGCTTGGGATTTTCTCTCCTCTCTCTCTGCCCCTACTCCACTCACTCTCTCTCTCTCTCTCTCTCTCTGTCTGTCTCTCTCTCTCACAAAATAAATAAATAAACATAAAAAAATTAAAAAACAAAAAAGTCATTAAATCTCAGAAACTAATATGCACACATGCATGTGCGCACACGCACACACACACACACACACACACACACCAGAAAACATTCTTCTTTGCCTTTTGTAATTTTTCTTAATGTTTACTTTTGAGAGGGAGAGCACGAGCATGGGAGGGGTAGAGAGAGGGAGACACGGAATCTGAAGCAGGCTCTACACTGACAGCGGAGAGCCTGACATGGGACCCGAACCTATGAATAATGAGATCATGATCTGAGCCCAAGTCGGATGCTCAACCGCCTGAGCCACCCAGGCACCCCAATTTTTAAAAATTGCACAGTGTATTAGCAGCAAAGCAGGACAGATACATTTACATGCAATGAACCTTGCTTTTCTGGAATATTTTAAAGGACACTTTTGAAAGCATTTCCAAAAAAACAACGCTCTAAAATTGAATGGAAACCTCCATATGCTTGAGATACCAACTAGCTGTCCAGTTGCCTATAAAATCATGGCTACTTTACAGTGGTGGTTCAAAGCTCTACAACAAACAGAGCCAGCAAATGATTATTCTGGGGGAATAATACAACGACTATTATACAAACTGTGTCCCATTCCTCATGAAGAATAAAGTTAATAAAAGGACAGACTGTAACTGGACGCTGTGTTTATAAAATGGATGATTCCGGGGAGCCCGGGTGGCTCAGTGGGTTAAGTAACTGACTTTGGCTCAGGTCACGATCTCACAGTTCACGAGTTCAAGCCCCGCGTCGGGGGCTCTGTGCTGACAGCTCACAGCCTGGAGCCTGCTTCGGATTCTCTCTCTCTCTCTGCCCCTGCCCTGCTCACACTCTGTCTCTTTCTCACAAATAAATAAATTTTGAAAAATAAAAATTAAACAAATTAAAAAAAATTAAATGGATGATTCATAAGAGTCCGCACACAGAACAGACGACCCTTCTGGCTCTGCTCGTAGGAAAACCTTGGAAAGAAAGGCTTCGCCCATCCGCCTCACAATTCACAAGTGCTGACATTAACGCTGCCTGTGGCAGCGCACGTTAGCTTATGGCGCCTGTGCGACAATAAGCCAGCCTTGTTTCTGCAGTGCCTTCTGCCTGTAAAGTAGATCTTCACACGCCCATTTGGGCATGGAGCGGGATCGTCAATAATTTTTTAAAGCAAGGAAGGCTGATAGTGTCAAATGTTTACCACAAAAGACGAAAGGGAGATGAGCTCTATTATTATGTTTAAAGGGCATAAAGAATTTGACATAAATCATTCTTGGGCCACAGGCAACCCGTTTTTTTTTTTAACGTGTCGGATAAGCAAGGGTCATTATTTTCTACTGCTTCCACACTGGCTTCTGGACGTCTTTCTTCAAAGAGTACTAGAATTGGTCACAATGTTAAAGGGGTTGGTAACACGTGACTTCTTTTACGTTTTTCTCTTCTTCCTGTCTCTCTCTCTGCTCCTCTCTCTGTTCTTGTTTCTTCCGTGACTCTGGGGGCTCCTGCGTGGCCTCCCTGCCCACCTGCCCTACCTCTACCTGGAAATCCATGTGTCAGTCCCGCCCTTGTCAGGGCCTGCCTGGGCTGACTCAGGCACCGGCTGTCACCTACGTGCCACCTCGAGGCGGTAAGAGAAATCCAGAATTCTGGTGGGCACCACAGGCATGGTGAAATTACAATGTCTGGAATGTGAACGTAGGAGCCTGCAGTGTACTAGGAATCCCGGGCAAGCCCTGATGCACCGTTGTGTATGACAAGAGCTGCCCCTTCAGCACGCCTTCTGAACCAGGATGGCCACCTGGGCCAGCTACGGGCTTCCTCAAAGCCCTTGGGCCTCCGTCCAACCACAGCAGCGGCAGCACGGGACATCTGAGCTCGCGTTGCGGCTTCTGCTCAGTTTTAAGGCCTGCAGGTAACGGTTTTGTACGATGCCAGCCTGCAACCGCGGGGTTACAGAGCCCAGACCTTTCCTGACTCATTTCCGTATAAAAATCCCACATCCTGCTCATCCGCTTTTCCTCGTCTCCTTGTTTCTCCTCAAGTACAGAGCGGCTGATAAATAAATTGAGGTGATCACAGGTCACGCTTCGGTGTGGTCCTTCCGGGCAGTATTCTCCCAATATACGTTGGATACTTTCATTTGGAGGAATTCACAAAAACGTGTGGGGCCTTCTGGAAGGACCACGGGGAGTTCACAGGGCAAAAGCCAGCATGAACGTTTAGACCAGTGTCCCTGCTAAGAGCACTGGGTGGTGGATGCCACAGGGACCTTCCTCACCTTCTCCCCCAGAGAGTTCTGTCCTCTTCTGTGATGACACTCCTGGCTCCCAGCTCTTCCTGTCAAGTAGGAGGAGGAGGGATTCTGGACCCCAAGGGATCAGAAAGGTCTGTCACTCACACAAGTATCTCTCCGCTGCAAATGCTACCAGCTTGGTGATTGTTTTCATCTTCTGTTAGGGACACCCTGACGGAGGAAAGGCAAACAGCACTGCTCTCTGAGAGGTCACTCCAGCCTGTGGAAGCATGCTTACCAGGGCTCAGCTCTGTTGTCAAGCACAGGAGACCCACATCTCCTATCTCCATGCAGTCACTCTTTGAAGATCATAAAAATTACTGCTAGAATTACCGGCATATTATCGACTATGAGTAAGGGTGGCAAGCGGAAGAGGAACTCGTGACCTGACTTTCGATCATTCTCTGAATTCTAGAAAGAATCGGTAGGAATAACCTGTTTATTTAAACAAGTTAGGTGGGCAGATGCCATCACTTTCTACTACCTGCATATAGGCTTTAGGATATAATTTCTTCACAGGGTACTGGAGAAAATGGGCAGAATGATGTATGGCTACACAAACAAGGGAGAGAAAAGAGAAGAATGAGAAACTCTGTTCTAGTTTTATTCAGTGCCTAAATAAGGCACCATTCTCGTAAGCTTCATCCAAGCGTGTGCTCAAAGGCCATGTAGCTCCAGACTTACGAAAAGGGGTGCGGTGGGGCGATACAGCACTGAGGAGTTTTACAAACCTGGATGGTTGTTATGTGCACATATCTTCACTCCCAAGAAAGCAACGACTCAAAGGGACATTCAAAAGGAATGAAATAGGAGACTTTCTGGTTCTTAAATTGTACCTCATGTTTAAAAAAGACCTTACTTTGAAAGAAAGGTTGCATGATTATGAAGTGAAACCAACCAATTTAAATTTGAAATTAATCATTAAATCATGAACAGTCGATTTTCTTCCTATCAGAGAGAGTCATTTTTTTTATTAAGAACTCCACGTAGACTTGTATATGTGTATATGCATGTAAATATTTGCATGTGCGTCCATACGTGAGCATGAGAATCGGAGAAACATACATAACAGGTTCTTAATCTAAGCTGCTGGGTGGAGTTTGCACAGAGGTTAACATGAGGAGCAGGGGGTGATGTGGGGACAGGAAGGCAAGAAAAAGAAAACAATAATGAATAAACATCCCACATGTTAGATATGACCCCACTCACGATCATTTGTAAAATTATATGTGTGGGTATATATGTAACTATATATTTGTATAATAGCACTGAAACTTAATTTTGTTTATTTTGGGATAAGACTGTGAAAAACAGCAACCATAAAAACCTTGAAAAATAGAGGTTTTTATTCCCTCAGATTCAGTGTTCTGCATTTATCCATCTTTTTCCTTCTACTCAGAAAGGGACATATTTTCAAACAGAGGAAATTAACCGTTGGGTTTGTTTTTTCAAGTGACTGGCGTTAAAAATGCATTCCCAGGGTGAACCCCCCGGCTGCCTTCCACAAGTCCAGTTTCGTAAGGATCACTACAATATACTAGCATGACCTGATCTCCAAATCTCAGAAACTAAAACTATGACTCAAATTTGTATTTATGAAAACAAAAATGGGAAGGAGCACTTCAAGTTGGGCAAGATATCCTGCACTGTCACATTTCAGCAACCACTGTAATTACTTCTACCAATCTTTCTGGACTCTTGCAGTGCTTGTAAACAGCAACAGTTAGGTGTCATTACTGAGGTTCTGCTGGATTTTAACTCCTTCTCCACTCTTGGTTCCATGTTCTTTCCCCACTGAAACATGTTCACACAACAGCCTACCCATGTTCTTCCAGCAAAGAACCTCCCAGCTGTTGTTTAAGAGATACAATTTTAGTGGTAACTCCTTTGGTCAGGAGCTATATTTCTAATAGTAGTAATTTATGATTACAACATGTAGTAAACACATTTAATTACTTATTTAATTTTATAATCCATCAATGAGTATTTTATTATTTTTTTAGTTTTAAAGTGAAAGCCCCCAGGTTGCTCTCTTATCAATAAGAGAAGGTGCTTCAGGGCATGCAGTGCAGGGTGGACAGAGGCAGCAAGGGCTGTCACCTGTGCTAGGGAACCAGAGCGCATGCCTGGGGGGCAGATGGCAAGTGGACCCTCTGACTTACTCTCGTAGTGAATGAGGAAGCCGACGCTGGAGCGGCTGTTGTCCGTGGTGAAGAGGAGATACATGAAATGGCCAGTGCTGATCAGAAACCGGGGGGCCTGCGTGCCATGGTATTCTCCGATCAGCGGGGACGAGCTGGCTGGCCCATCTCGGACTTCCAGCGTGTCATAGTTGACTTCAGTCTGGAATCTGCGGAGATTCGTAATGAGTCAGAACACAAAGCTGCATTAACTTACTGACGTTCCCCAAGTATTTTCGTGCATTCACGACAAAGCCATGTATACCTATATATATAAAAGACTTACAGTTATTCAACCTTTAAAAAGACCAGGCCCTGGGCACATATGATATTTAAGCATGGTACATTTTTCTAGAAGAAAAGGTATACCCTAAACCTATCCCTCTTACTGAATACTGGGTCATGTCACATCCCAAATGTAAAAGAGGGCAGTCTTTAGCTCTAAAATCAAAATACTGTGAACCATATTAGTTTTCAGTGAGAGTAAGGGAAGGATAGGATGGGACAGGATGGGACAGGACGGAAGGAAAGAGCAGGGCAGGAGAGGAGAGGAGAGGAGAGGAGAGGAGAGGAGAGGAGAGGAGAGGAGAGGAGAGGAGAGGGGAAAGAAGGAAAGAAAGGAAGGAAGGAAGGAAGGAAGGAAGGAAGGAAGGAAGGAAGGAAGGAAGGAAGGAAGGAAGATAGAAAGAAAGAAAGAAAGAAAGAAATCAACTTAAAAATACTGTGAAAAATCAATCATGCATTTTCAAACTATGTTTCATGATCCCCCGTTCAACCAGTTTACGGACATCTTAAATGGGCACATAAGGAGACATGATCTCTTAAAGGAAGAAAGTAATTCGAACTACATGATGATATTCTGAATACTTTTAGGAAAAAAACTCCTGTGCCTCTTAAGCTGCGCTCACTCTATGCACACACCAGAAGCACCGAGAGCCCGGTGCTGTTCAGAAACGAAACGTGGCTTTCAAGGTTTGAACAGCTTCCCAAAGTGCTTCACTTTTAAGAAGGACTTTATGCGCGCAGAGAACCTGGCCCTGTGTTATATTTAGATATGGCGGCAGCCACTTGGGTCCTCTTGGGTGCGATGAGGAGACCATTCCAGGCACTGAGACAATTTTCGAACTGGGCCCATCTCGTCCTCAAAGAGCTAACCCGGTTTCCAGGGTCCGGTTGTGCCATCAGCGATCAGCTTACGCGAGCCTCGGACTCAGTCCGTGACTTTCAGGCGAAGAATTCCGTGGAAGCCTGGGTCATTATTATCCCCACACTCTGCATCAGAGGACGCCGACAGACAGTGGGGGTGGCGGGGGGGGGGGGGGTTGGCGAGCGCAGGCTGTCCTGGCTTCCGGGCACAACAACTGAAGAGGCTGAAAGCACAGGGCTGGGCCCTGCTTATCTCTAAATCACGCAACATCCTCCTAGAGCAGCCGGAGGACAATGACATGCTCTAGCACCTCAGCCTGGCGCAGCGACCCCTGCTCTTCCATCAGAAGGAACCCAAGACGCTTGCCCTGACACACGGTAGACCGGAATGGAGCCACAGGCTGTGCATTTGGGGTCCGATGGCACCGCTTCCTCGCTGACTTTTCCAGAACGTGTTCTGAACACGCTATGGTTTCTCACTTACCCAAGTTTAGATTCAAGAGGTTTGGATAAGCATGAAATAAATCTCATTTGCAAAATCTGTGCTACAGTCTCCAGACCTTCTGTCTTTAGCAACAGCTAGGACTGATGACGGCGCACATCTCAACAGCTGGCGGACTGCACACCACAATGGTTGTTTTCCTTTATTTGGCAACCTGATGTGCTTTGCGTAAGAATGACACCAGCATGAAATTTACTTATTTGTTTACTTACTTATCATTTTTTAATGTAACGTTTTGACTTTTATTTCATTTTTATTTAAATTTTTTAGAGTTTGGTACACCTGGGTGGCTCAGTCGGTCGAGCCACCGACTTCGGCTCAGGTCATGATCTCACGGGTCGTGGGTTCAAGCTCTGCATCAGTCTCTGTGCTGACAGTTCAGAGCCTGGAGCCTGATTTGGGTTCTGTGTCTCCCTCTCTCTCTGCCTCTCCCCCGCTCTTGCTTTGTCTCTGTCTCTGTCTCTCTCTCACTCAAAAACAAGTAAACATTAATTTTTTAAAAAAATTTTAATGGTTATTTTTGAGTGAGTGAGTGAGAGAGAGAGACAGAGAGAGAGAGAGAGAGACACCATAAGTGGGGGAGGGGCAGAGAGAGACAGAGACAGAGACAGAGAGAGACAGAGAGAGAGACAGAATCCGAAGCCGGCTCCAGGCTCTGATATGTCAGCACAGAGCCCAACACGGGGCTCAAACCCACAATTGTGAGATCATGACCTGAGCCAAAGTCGGAGGCTTATCAGACTGAGCCGTCCAGGCGCCCCCGTTATTTTGGACCTTTAAGTTTGTATGTATGAACACATCCTTTACTCGTGTGTCAGCCCACTGCTCGGGGCTAATCTCTACAACTAATCTCTACAACTAATCTCTAAAGAATAGTGTAAAAGTCACCAATGTCTGAAAATATCAGAAATATTGGTTCTTATAAATGAAATTTAGCAAAATATCACAGTTCCATAGAATTTAAAAGACAAGATTGAGAAAAATTATATGGCTCTCTCTCTCTGTTCAGGCAACTGAAAACACAGCACTAGTAACTTGTGCCAAACCAGGATATAAAGCCACAATTTTTCCTGAGTGATTTAAATTTGCTGTGATGCCAGGAATCAGGCAGTGCTTTGCTCTTCCCCCTCTCAATACCAGAAAGCATAAAAATTAATAAAGAACCATACTTAATTTACTGAATGTTATAGAGTTAATTTTTTCACAATGATTAAGTTTATATGCAAGGATCCATTCTCCAGTATAATGGATACACAAGACAGAATTTTAATCTTCTTCTGAAAGATTATCCTACTGGAGATTCTTATCTTACTAGACTTAATAAATGAACAATAATTTAAAATACAAATAATACCAAGTGATAACGCAACTCCCACTAAACGTATTTCCTATATATATTATTGGTTAGCAGAAAATTAGTGGAAACAAACAGAAAAAATATAACAATGTTCATCCGTCTTGAGACATTATAATATCCTGAATAGTTACACCCAAACTCTTTCAGTCAAGAAGAAGGTAATTGTTAACAGAAAGCTTAATATTGCCCAGACATTAAGCTTAAAACATTAAACAAATATGCTTCCTTACATTTGAAAACATCTATCTTTTTGAAAACATTTGAAATCATGAAACTGATTTCATCTTGGAGACAAACGGAGGTATGTTTTCTCATGGAGAATTCACGTAGTATGATTGTGTGTTAGATTATCAAATTTATTATCAAACAGCTACCTCCGACCGCATTCCAGTGACAGAACACTCACAGGGAATTACTCTGTCACACACCCCAGTGACAGCTCTGTAGCTTAAAGCATCACTAGGTCACGACACCGCATTCTTGGGCTGTTCCAGAAGGCATCGAAGGGACCAAAGAGGCTTCCATTTGTAATTAAACCCCAGGCCGAATTTATTTCAGCTACAGATCCCAAACCTGGAGTTGGACTCAGGGCCCAGCAACTGCGAGCACTGGGAATGATCATCTGGAACTTGGTACTCCCCTACGCAAGGCGGCCAAGTGAACTCAGCCCTGGCCTCAGAGGGTAAAATTCAAGAGGAACAAATACACCCAGCAAATGCCGGTTTCTCTTTAAGTGAACTCCTCTGGGGGATCCAACCAAGAACTGTCATATTTCTCCTTTTCATCATCCATTTAAGTAAAACCTTTGGATGTACATGGGTCAGTAGGCCCGAGTTAAGGAAAAGTTTGTTCTTACCTATCAAAAGTTATTTTGATAGAGTGTCCGGGCTTGGCTTCGATGATCCATTCACAGTTCAGAGAATCTTTATAATATCCTGGCCATCCGGGAGGCAGAATGAGTCCACTGGAAGCTGTCAGGTGTCCACCACACGGGGCTGAAAGACAGTTCAGGATGTCGGCAGGTCAGATTAAACATGCGGGGGCACCACAGCCACACCTGTGATGGCAGGAATGTGCTTCTGTCTTCAAGGACTTAACGTTGTCAAGGATTCGAGCTAAAGGCATCCCCAGATAAATGAAGATTACTGAAAGCAGAGCAGGTACATCCCACACCTGGGCGTCTATCATCAACTCACAGCAAAGGTCCTTCTACCTAAAAACGTCAAGGTGGAAGTGGGGGATAAATTTGTCACATCTGATTTTCACGTCAGATCCATGAAATGCACACCATCGACATCCGTATCTTGTATGTATTTGTACTTCCACAAACATCTGTTGATTAGCAAACAAAAATAGTTCACATCTGAAACAGAATTACCCTGTGGGGTATGTGTGCACGTGTGCGTGTGCATATGTGCACGTGTGCGCCTGAGTGTGGGCGTGAGTACATGTGTGTGTGTGCGTGTGTGTGTGTGCAGACAGATACTATAGTTTAATGATGTGTGTGTGCTTATTCAGCTAGGGTGCGCTTGTTTTATTAAAATGACTTTCCACACACATCAAACTAAATTATTAGTGAATGTTAGGAAAACAAAATTTTCAAATTCGAGAAACATAGGATTAATCTACATCAGTTCTTTCATGTGATCCATAATTATCAAGAAGAAAAGGAGTCTCAGGAAGGCATGTGCTTGGTGCTCTGGAAAAGGGATTTTGCATTTCTGTATAATCTACAGGAATTTTTAAATAATAATATATACTTAACACGTTTCTGCCCAGTCGCACATTTTTTTCAGATTTTTCTTCTCAAAGTTCTTTGCCATATTTGTAATCAAATATGTCAATCTACAGATAGCAAAGGAAACATAAAAATGTCCCCGGTTAAAAAAATCATTTTTGAAAAAAAATATATCGGGGCGCCTGGGTGGCTCAGTCAGTTGAGCGTCTGACTTCGGCTCAGGTCATGATCTCGCGGTCCGTGAGTTCGAGCCCCGTGTCGGGCTCTGTGCCGACAGCTCAGAGCCTGGATGGAGCCTGCTTCAGATTCTGTGTCTCCCTCTCTCTCTGACCCTCCCCCGTTCATGCTCTGTCTCTCTCTGTCTCAAAAACTAAATAAGTATTAAAAAAAAAAAATTAAAAAAAAGAAATGTTTATAAAAAATAAATAAAAAAGAAAAAAAAATATATCTTGTATCAAAAAATAGCCATGTGCATTAAAATGCTTAAAAATTATATACAATTTCACCCAGGTGTTGATGGTGGAGAAAAACATCTGACAGAGAAATCTATAAAAGCAATCATGGTGGCTTCATTTATAATGGAATAACAAAAGAAAAAAAATAAACATGACAAGATTATGACTACATATCAGAACGTCACAAACACATTTGAGATAATGTTTTCAAATCCTGTTAATGTAAGAAAATCTCTGCAATGAAAATATTACATTTTGCAAATCAAGATATAAAATTATACGTGTATCATAATCTAATAAAAATTTTTAATAAAAAATTTGTTTAAAGAAGAGGAAAAATTTAATTAAAAATTTGTTTAAGAAAAAAATTCAAAAATATGTTAATGGCAGATAACACTGGTGACTGCTGTGGGGATCATGTTTTTCTTGGTATAGTTTTCTTTCAAAATAAGCTGTGAGATGTGTGCGTTTTTTGTATAGTTAGAAGTTAATAACAAGAAATCAGTCATTTTTATGAACTTGAGTTATTAAAGAAAATCGTCATTATGTAATCATAATTTTAAAAACAACCTATCTTTACCAATTAACATTAGGATTTTGTTCTAGTTAAGTCCTTAACTTCATATTTTTAGCCTGTATTCCTATGCTTCCTGACATGTTACAGCAAATACTTTTTAGAAAAGATAAAGGCAAAATTAAACAATTTTACTTCTTTCATGTGTAATTATCCAAAGATACTATATAAGAAAGACATGCAGCGATTATAGATTTTTTTAAAAGTTTGATACATGAGATCTTTTTAAATCTGTGTGGTGACTTATTTTACATCTATAAGGCTTATTTCCCACCTAAATGCAAAACTGTATGTTTCCTTCACTTTACTAAAGTTTAAAAAAAAAAAAACTGAGTTGTTGGGGCACCTGGGTGGATCAGTCAGTTAAGCATCTGACTTCAGCTCAGGTCACGATCAGGTCACGAGCCTGCTTTGGATTCTGTGTCTCCCTCTCTCTCTCTGCCCCTCCGCCACTTGTGCTCTGTCTGTCTCTCTGTCTCAAAATAAACATTTAAAAAAATAAATAAAACTTTGAGTTGTTATATTTCTTGGAAGGAAGGTGCTCACACTGTCACACGTTGCTATTATTTCATTAATATCTTGTGTTTTACATATCACTTTACATTTACAGTATATGTTAGAAGAATCTGTATCACTTTACCCTGATGAAATAGATATTTTGATCTGTATATTGTAGATCAACAAAATTAAAGAGGTAATTGTTAAACGATAAAGTCAAGTTTGCCGTATTAGCCAACTCTGATTATGACATACTAGGCCACCAACCCCACAGTTATATTAGCTGTGACAAGAGAGATCTATTTCTCACACAGGCCACCTGTCTAGGGGATCCTTTCTTGAATGAGCTAAGGCACCGAGGTCTTGTAGGGGGCAAAGGCTCAGGGTCACTCACTGTGTATGTCACTTCCACTCACTCCTAACAGGCCACGACATGCTACAGGTTTCACCAAACCCCACTGAGGCCAAGAAAACCAACCGATTTGGCGGAGATTCTGTTTATCTGGTGAACAGCGCTAATGACTTTCGTATTCACAGAGGTGATAACAGAAAAGCAAATATGTGAACGAGGTCTTCAGAATGTACATTCTTTGATTTATTATTGAGTGTTTGTGCCCTTCGCGACAGCATTATGTTTTTCTATCTGGCTGGGGTATATTCCGTGAATGCTGGCTCTACGAAATATTATGTGGGAGTCGGTGCATATTTTACAGCAGCTGTGATAGTGTTCCCAACACAAAACTTCTATGAACTTGGAAGACAGACACCTTCCTTCTGCACCTCTCTGGTGCTCGTGTCTTTTTCAACGTCCAACCTTTAAACTTTTTTTCAAACCTGTTTTTATGGTATTTTGTTTATTTACATTTTTCACTTTTTGGGGGGTCACTTCGGATAATTTATACTTTGCTAGGGAATCACCAATTTCATTGAATGTTAAAATTTATTGCCATAGAGTTGATGATGTATTCTTGTACACTTATTTTCCCCCAAAATTAGCTTGTGTTTTTTAATTTTTTTTAAATGTTTATTTATTTTTGAGAGAAAGAGAGACAATGTGCACAAGCTGGGGAGGGGCAAACAGAGAGAGGGAGTCAGAGGATCTATGCTAACGGCACAGAGCCCAATGCAGGGCTTGGACTCATGAACCGTGAGATCATGACATGAGCTCAAACTGGATGCTCACCTGACCAAGCCTCCCAGGTGCCCAGGTTGTGTTTTCAATGACAGTGAACTGTACTGAAATATATGGGCAGGTTAGAGGCAGAACAAATAAACAGATAAATCTTTCATCCAGACCACAAACAATTTATACCCATGATTTATTGGTACCCAGCAAACTCTGCCAGAATAAATAAACATAATTTTTAAAGAACTTGCTCTATTGTGAGGCTTTCACTCTTTATGTAGAGTTATTGTTGGTAACAATAAATTATTTTATTATGTCAAATTATTATTTTTGTAATCATGGTTATTTTTCTTCTATTTTGCTAAAATACCTATAATTGTCTTTTCTCCTAATTTTCTTATCAGAATCATAGAAGGTTTGTCTATTTTATTGATACTAACAAAGACTCACTTTTGCATTATTCTAACATTTGATTTTTATTGATATGATATTCTAAGTCATTATTTTTTTCTAATTTGTTAATTTTAGCAATCAATTTCTTCACTTTTTGTCTTTTTGTTCAACACTGGGGCATCTGCCTCCTAGCACAGGCTCTCTGTCTCACATTATCTTAATAGAGAGGGTTCCCTCTGACAGGGTTTCTGGGTATCATATGCCTTAAGACTTGAGGCTTTCCCACATAATTTCTCTAAAGTATTTGCCTGTGCTTCTATTCGTGTAATATGCTTACATTGTAATTGGCATATAATCAGTGCATGTGGCCTGGACTTAGAGCAATTTGTTAAGGTTCACGTTATAATCAATTATATAATTGATTATAAAAAGTAATCCTTGAGAGAAACAATAAATGTGTATATTCTCAAAGGAACATCATGTTCCTTCTAAGTCTTTTCAAATGTGTTTGTGTTACTAAATCCTTTTTGCTTTTTTTATTTAAAAAAATATTAAAAAAAAAATTTTTTTTTTTAATGTTTATTTATTTTTGAGACAGAGAGAGACAGAGCATGAACGGGGGAGGGGCAGAGAGAGAGGGAGACACAGAATCGGAAGCAGGCTCCAGGCTCTGAGCCATCAGTCCAGAGCCCGACGCAGGGCTCGAACTCATGGACCGCGAGACCGTGACCTGACCCGAAGTCGGCCGCTTAACCGACTGAGCCACCCAGGCATCCCTAAAAAAATATTTTAATGCTTTATTAATTCTTTGGGAGAGAGAGAGACAGAGCATGAGTGGGGGAGAGGCAGAGAGAGGGAGGCAAAGAATCTGAAGCGGGCCCCGAGCTGTCAGCACAGAGCCTGATGTGGGGCTCGAACTCAAAAGCTGTGAGATCATGACGTGAGCTGAAGTCAGACAGTTAACCTACTGAGCCACCAGGCGCCCCTGTGTTACTAAATCCTTTATTTTCCATTTGATTTTTTTCCAACTAGATCCACTCAATTCTGAAGTAGCATTTCTATTTCTCTTCAGCAAGGACATTGATTGGGGGTATTTTGTGAGTTAGATTATCAGAGTATCTATGCACACTCCCTGAGAGTCACCAGAACTCAGGAATTGGGTTTCTCAGTACAAGTAAATTAAAAAAAAAAGAAAAAAATCTTTCACCATCAACTAGTCCTTTAAGAGTTTTCTGTGTTAACAACCCACAGCTGAGTCTGCAGGTCTCTTCCAAATAACAAAAGAATGGTCCATTCACATTTAACGTGATACTTTCTCCTTCGTCGGACTTTATTTGAAACACCATCTGCCGCTTTCTTCCTCCGACTGTGCTGAGGAACACATTTGCCCTGCACCTTGTAACACATCTACACACAGACTTTTTCAGGTAAGCCCTCCAAAGACAGTGGGAATCGTGGCCAGAAGACAACAGAGACTAGAGAGTACTGACTTAAAACCAAAAACAAACGAAAAAACCCTTCTTTCCAGGGCTCCTGGGTGGCTCAGTCTGTTGAGTGTCCAAGTCTTGATATCAGCTCAAGTCAGGATCCCAGGGTCATGGACTCGAGCTCTGAGTCAGTCTCTGAATGTGAAACCTGGTTGGGACTCTCTCCCTCTCTCTCTGACCCCCCCCCCACCCCCTCCATGTGTTCTCACTCTCTCTCAAAAATAAACAATACAAACATTTTTTTAAAAAAGCCATACCCTTAGAAGACATGATAAAACTAGGCAAGAATGAGCATCCTACTACTGTGCTCTCTCCCTACAGTTTACCAGTTTTCCACCCCCAGCGGTGCTCAGCCGCACCAGACTGCTTGAGCACTTTATGAAAGTATGAACGTGAGGACGTGTTTCTGGAGCTTTCACCGCGTCCTGACCCTTAGATTAACGACGCTAACTTGGCCTGGGGCTGAGGGATGAGGTTGTGAGACAGAAGCCACCGCCCCACCGCGGTCAGCCCGCTGGGCAGTTCGCCTTTCGCAGGACATTCTGCTTCTGCTTACACTGCCTGCACGCTAACGTGAGGCCGATCATTCTAGACAGGAGAAAAAGGTCCTGAAGCTACGAGGGAAGACAGATCAGGTTCACAACTGTAGGCTGTATTGGACACACAGGATGTTTTGAATTTGCTTATCGTAGAATAAACACCTAGAGATCGATGGTAACTGAAAAACTAAAAAATAAACAGTGGAAAAATTCACCTGTACCTGTGATCAACATTTTGTTGTATACTCTCTTTTTAGGCTTTTAAAAACTATTATTATCACGACATGCGCAAATATTCGTATGTTCTTCACGGTGGCGTATTATAACACAAGTGGTCGTATCATCTGGTCGTTCCCACGATGAACATCACATGATGAACATCTTCGACGGTACAATCTGTGTTAACGATGCACGCATCCCGGTGTATGAGCGTGTGATGATTTATCTGATTCTCTGTTGTTTAAAGTTGAATTATTTGCACGTTTGGTTGCTATATTTAATACTGCAAAGAGCATTCTTGAAAAAAAAAATCTTTCCAGAGTTGTTTATGTCCTTACAATTTTGATCCAGAAATACAACTTATATAGCTCAAAAAGTAAAACGAAAATGTACAACCATTCGTATAAATTTGTACCATGATGCCATAATCTTGTCCCCTCAACAGCATGGCCAGAAACTGCCAGCTATTCCCAACCTTATGAACAATACATCTTATTAACGTTTTCAAATTTTACCTTTGTTTTAAAATCTGTATTTCTTGCCCATTTGAAAAGGCTACATAATACATGACTGCGACTGTGTGACATTCTAGAAAAGGCAGCATTATAGAAACAGTAACAAGATCAGTGGTTGGCAGGGGCTGGGAGTTGGGGGAGGGGTGAGGGGGTGGGACACAGGATTTTTAGCGTACGGAGACCACCCTCACGGCACTAAAATGATGGATACGTGTCATTACACATTCGTCCAAACCCAGAGAATGTGCCCCACCAACAGCGACCGTGATGTAACCATGGACTCTGGGTCACGGTGACGTGTCACTGTGGGGTCATCGGTTGTAACAAATGAACCACCTGGTGGGGATGCTGATCACTGGGAAAGCTGTGCATTTGTGGGGTGGGAGGTATATGGGAAATACCCACAGCTTCCACTCAATTCTGCTGTGAACCTAAAAGTGCTCTTTAAAAAAAGTCTACTTAAAATGTATTTCCTGATATTTACCGGAGTTAAGTTTTTTTAAAACAGCTTTTCTTATCTTAGCTCATTTTGTATGGGCCATTCTGATGGGGTGTGAGTACATATTCTGAGTAAATATTTTTTACCTGACCAAACACTGGAGGTGCTATCCTCCCCATTTCCGACCCCCTCTAGTTTTCCTTCCTGGTTAACCAGAGTAGAAATGTCAGGAAGAAAAGTAGTTATGCGGTATTTGCATCAGCTGCATACAGAGCCACAAAACAACATGGCTACTGAAACCCGTGCTGCTGTCACAGGCTGAATCATGCCCACCCCCACCCCCAGTTTATATTTGCGATTTTCAATTCCAGCACCTGAGGATGTGACCTTATTTGGAAACAGGGTCCTTGCAGACATAATCACCTAGGGTGGCTTATTAGCATGGCGCTCATCCAATGTGACTGGTGGCATCAGAAAGAGGACACATTTGGCAACGTAGGAGCTCTCCATGGAGAAAGCTGGGGTGATGCTTCTGGCAGCCAAGGAACTCCAGAGACACCAGCAGCCCCCCCAAACTGGGACAGAACTGGAACGGATTCTCCCTCAGAGCTGAAGAGGAACCAGCCCTACTGACAGTGCCCTGGGACTTTCAGCCTCCAGGACCCTGAGACACCAGATGGCTATTTGTTAAGCCACCAGGGGTGCGGTACTCTGTGACATCAGCCCGGGGAAACCAACCCAGCTGTGCGTCCGCTTGTTGGTTAGGTTAGATCACATTTCAAAGGAAAATAACTGGCGAACGAGAGCAGACCCGTACCTTCGCAGCGGGGGACCGTGGAGCTCCAGACCACATTTCCATCCTGCAGGGTGCAGGTGATAGACTCCGACCCCTGGGTTTTGACAAAGCCATCGTCACAGTGGAAAGAAACCGAACTCCCAAGTAGAAATCTGTCCCCAAAACGTCGCCCATTTATGGGAATCCCAGGATCATGGCACTCATTCTGACCAAATGCTAAAAAGGAAAAAAAAAAAAAATTCTATAATTATAGAATTAAAATACTAGACTATTAAGTAGGTATATTTAAAAAGGAAGAAACAAGCTAACTAATAAAGCGATTTATTGTCCTGAATTTCAGTTAAACACTTACAGATAGATAAATGCATTAAGCAGACAGGATAGTGATATCTAGTAAGACAGAAAGAACGAAGACATGGATAAATATATACAACTATTGTCTACACTACATTGCACAGTTTGAAAGCACTTTGTGCGTGCACTAAGAAAAACAAGAAATATGGCAGGTGCTAGAAATGATTTTGGTTCAGACACATCTGGGTTAGAATCCTGGCTCTTGTGTTTTTTATCTGCCCTTTGGCAGATATTCTGATGATCTGATTAGATATCTTAATTCACAGATAAGGAATGCCCAGCCTATATCCCAGAGTTTCTGTAATATTAAATGAAATAATTGCTGGCAAATCCTAAGCACAGAGCCTAAGAGAAGTAGGCAGCCAGCAAATTATGATTTATAACTCACATTTAACATTGTTACCTTACTTTATTCACTTAACAACGCATTTAAGTAGATGTTCTTAAATACAATCTGGTTTGCAAATGAGGGCCCTGAGACAAAAAAAAAGAAAGAAAAAAGGTGTCTAACCAAAATTCACTAAGTATACCAAGTATTGGTATATCCCCACAGCTCCTGACCCCAAATGGCTCAATCCGTTTGCTACAGTAGTTTTTGCATGGAGGATGATGCATGGGTGGATGGATGGATGGATGCAGGGATGGAAAGAAGGAAGGAAGAGAGGGAAGTTCAGTCCTGTCACTATGCTACGTATCACTGTAAAGCCTCTGAAGAGTCGGCCTGGACACGTGTGGTCAGGGGGCCCGGACACGTGGGGGTGGGGCGGGTGGCAGCAGGCTTACTGGTGTAAGTGATGTTGAACCCCCTGCCGGTGGTGGAGTGGTCAGACTGAAATTCCAAGCGGACGATGTGCCCACTGCTGGCCAGCTGGGAGGGCACCTCGTGGCCCGAGAAAGTGCCGAGGACTGTTAGGTCAGAAATCCCATCGTCTTTGATCGCCAGGAAGTCAAACTGAGGCTCCACGTCAAAATCGTTGAAAATGAGGTGGATCCTGCTCCCGGGTTCAGAGATGATCAACCAAACGCAGTTCATGTTGTTGCCGTATTCCTCCGGATAATTGGGGGACAGGATAATCCCCGACGACGCAGTGAAGTTGAAGAAACACGAGACTGGGAAGACACAAGCGTACTTTCAAACAGGTCTGCACAGATCCCAATAAGGGGCACCTGCAGCTGGTTGCTGTGGACGCAGGGCTGGCAGCGTCCGACTGTTCAACTGGCAATTCTGAACCTGAACACTCCCTCTTCCCCTGAGTCGGAAAGACAGGATCCCTTTGGACGCACCACCACCAGAGCCAAATGATCTGGCGGAGGCTTGACGCAGAGATCATCCTCCCCGACTTCACGGACACTTGGGGCAAATATTAGAATTTCTAGTTAAAGCTTTCTGCCTTCAGAGGAGCAAACGGTCATATGAAAAGGCATGTCTGTGTCACAGGCACAATTTCCGGAAAATAGTATCCGTGCTATTTAGTCTTCTAGGACGACCTTTCTCTTTACATTTTATGTTTGCCTTTAAAGTGCAGTTTCTCAGGTTAGTTATTGTTTATCAGTTACGGGTACAGTTAATAAGTAACAACTCCGAGGAGCAGACCAATGGTTCGGGTGGATAATATAAAAATCTCTTGGGACATTTGTCTCTTAAGGGTGTGTACCTGAAACCAGTTTACGTGTATGCACACATGCATGTATGTACACATGTGACTTTTTGGAGGACACCTGTTGGGTTTATTCCCACATTGTCCAGGCCAAGCTACATCTGGTTACCATATAAATCTTGCTTTTAAACTGCCATGAAGTGCAAACGTTTGACTTACGAGGAGCAGGCAGTTCTTGGACCGAAACCCAAGCGAACACCAGCCGGGCTCACCAGCGATGTGTCCCTGGTGCAGCATTAGCAAAGTCATACAGACGGGTGCCTGGGGAGGTCTCACTCGGGCCACCCACGGGAGCCCTGGAGGGAGCCAAAGCTTTTCTGCACGAAACGTTCTTTCTACAGAGAGCCCTGGGCTCCACGTGCTCTAGAAGAGGTACCCACGTCACGGGTCGCTTTTACCTGAGTGAGGACAGCAAGGGAGTGGGCATTGGACAATGCCCCTGCCCCTTCTGGTCCCTGAGGCTCTCCCTAGAGATGCTGACAGCAGCCATCTCTGTCCCCTGCCCCTGCCTGGCATGCAGCCCTCTCTGTCCCTGGCCCCGGCCCCTGCCCGGCCCCCCAGGGCACAGTACTCACACACACAGCTGGGCTTGTTCCCCGACCACTGGTTGTTCTGCTGGCACGTGATGACCCTCTCCCCCACCAGCTCGAAGGCCGCCTGGCACTCAAAAGTGAGGGTGTCCCCGTGCAGGAAGCTGCTGCCAGTCCGCTTCCCGTAGGCAGGGACCCCAGGGTCCCCGCATCCTCCCTTTTCGATTTCTGAAAATGGGAGAGGAAAACGAGCCGTCAAAAAAAAAAAAAAAAACAAAAAAACAAAAAAACACATGCAGTGAACATTTGTCAGCAATTCAGAAAGTGAGCGAGTGGTTCCTTCTGCTGGTCTATCTGTAGTTTTTGTTAAGAGTTTCCAAAGGATGCCCGTTTCATCAACATTTAATTACAAAAGCCTGGGGGTAAAAAGGCTAAGTGAACTTGAGAGAAAGGTATTTAATGTACTGTCTCCTAAGGGAGACGAACAGTTACACGGATGCTGGTGACACAAATGCTACAATTAATACATAGATGCCTCTTGCGGCCCACGCGCCTCCTGCACCCTGCCGTTAAAATGTAAACACGTATTATGTTTTCATCTGTCTGTTTTTTTTTTTTTAATGTAAACAATACAAGATTGTTCATTCGCTACTGAATATTTAAGTCAATAAATGCATTTGAATATTCCTTCCCTCAATCTTAAGACTCGTTTATGAAACAAAGCGAATATATTAATGGTCCCTGGATGAAGAGAAAATGGGCAGAATCAAGCCCCTTTTCATGAAAACACAACTGTAATGAAATAGGGACACAAACACACCAGGAGTATGTATACATAGACTTCAACCGCACCTCCGTCTTAAGTGTTAACTACACAGAATCTCTTAAATGAAATAGGCTATTTACTCACATAGAAGTAGTTTTTGAGAGCAAACTATGTGTCAGGCCCTGTTCTAGGTACTGAGGTGACTGAGCAAACAAGACAGAATTCTCGCGCTCGTGGGGCTTACATTATATGGAGGGAAACCATGAAAGTTTCAAATGTATATGAGTTTCAGATCACAATAGGTGGGGTTTGAAGCAAAGTGGAGACATTCAAAGGATTACACAATAATAGATGGGGGAGGAAAGAGAAGGTATGAACATCCTGAGGGAAGCCTGAAATCAGCCCTTCTAAGAAAGAGATACCAGCCCAGTGTAGCAGGCACCGATCGCTAGAAAGGAAGGGAGGGACCCCCCCCCCCCCCGAGCAGCCTGTTGGGTTTTTGTGTGTTTTGCCCTGGGAAGAAGGTGTTGCAGGGTTTTAGGATGAGATAGGAGCTGAGCTGAATACAAGTGTAAACATTCTCTGCAGGACTGGTGAGCGCAGGGAGGGAGACAAGCGAATTTCAAGACGCAAGGGATGGTTTCCACACACACATCCAAAATGCACCGATTGGGTCTGCCTTCTGAAATTTGTCATGGGCTTATTCTAATTTCTTGCACTGACCAAGCACAAACTCAAATTTAGGTTTTATTAGCAATCTAACTACTTTCTAATCCAGTTCACAATTTTGGAGGATGTCTGTAGAATGGCACAGGACTGGGTTGCTGGATGGTCTTGAGGATCGTGCCTACCCTATGTGGAACGTATACACACACCCAGTGACGAGAGGAGAAACTGTACTTCTGAGAGTTCAGGCATACCAAAGCAGTGGAATCAGCCCGTACTATCATAATGCTGTCAAGACTTCCAGTATATGGGATACTGTCACACCTGTTTTCTTAAGCGTAAGAGCAGGAAGCAAAAACAGGTGCAGGGACACAGGTCCAGGGTGCTCCGCTAACCTCCCGGGCTCTCCAGTAAAGGTGACCCTTATAGTGACAGATCCACGGGAACAGAAGTGTTCCTGGGTGCAACGCAGGCCAAAGAAATCACCCAGAGAATGTGTTTTCTTAAGGACAGACGTTGGCGTTCAAGTCGTGTGACTTGACTTGAACTGAGCCACGAGTGGGTTTACTTGAATTCAACACTCGGGATGCCTTGAACCAAGTTGTTGTTGTTGTTGTTGTTGTTGTTTTTTCCGACGTGAATCAAAGGCAGTTCACAGCAATGGTTTATAACAAAACCCAGCTTGCAGTTCGTGGGCCTCTCAGTCGGGTAGGGACTGAGCACCCCTGGTCCTGGCAAAGGACACAGCCCTGAGGTCAGGAGTCAGGATGCCAGACTGGATTCTGGGCCTCCTGGCCTTTGAGTGGCCACCATGAGCAATTGAGTCTCTCAAAAGCCTCGTTTATGCATCATCAGGGACCACTGCCTACCTCAAAGGACAGATGAGGGGGTTAAACGACAGAATTCACACAACATACCCAGCATATAGGGCTCAAAGTGTTAGCCATTATACGATTGTGAGCAAACCTTAGACTTGCAGACGTCAGTTGTGCATCTGTGGTTCCAAAACCTGCGGTTCCTTCTTACAAGGAAATAAATGATGGCACGTTGGGATAATGCTGTTTCCTACATTAACTGATTCCAAGAACTCCTGAGTGGAGTGCGAGGACACCGCACGGTTGTGGTTAGACCTGCGGTGTGGGTGCAGATGAAGGCCACTGTGCCCCTCCTGCTGGGGTGAAGACAGTCCTGTGGTCATTCACTTCCACCAAAGATGCCGACCGTCGTGGGTCCAGACGCGTCCTTACTAGGTGCTCCGTAGAGACCAGTGATTAGTGGCCAGACAGCGTGGTGTGGGGTCAGCAGGTGTGAGCGCTAGTAGGACTTTTTCTTCAGCCACGGGAGAAGTGTGGTCGTGGCCCGTGATTACACCAGTGTAGCTTCATCTGGAGGAGGTGCGAGGGGTCACTCTGCATGCGTGACCCCAACACACTGAGCCCGCTCTTGCCCCCAAATGAGCGTGACACAATCCGCACGGGGTTTTGAAATTCCCCTTGGAGGTCACACTGCCTTCCCTTGAGAATCTGCATCTACTTCACATAGTTTTTGTGAAACTATGGAACAAATGGAAGATGAATAATCAGTGTTGACATTGATATAGCAACCGCAGGAAACCTGTTTCCATACATAACGAAATGTAAGACGTCAAAGATGACCTTGAGAGGCTTTTGTGGAAAAGAATATGACAGTTTGTTATCAGTCGAAAGACTGAAGTCCCTACAGACCAAAAACAAAATAAAACAAAACAAAAACAAAACAAACAAACAAACAAAAAAGCTGGTCAAAAGATCTCTTCCAAATTATCAATCTAGAAACGGAACTTGAGGAAATATTAGGTGTGATTATTTCTTTACTTCTTCTCTGATATTGTTTATCAGTATCAGCCTTCTACTGGGGACTCTATGACATTCCTACTGATGCGTTTTCCTTCTTCTTTTTTTAATCTTTTTTTTTTTTAATGTTTATTTATTTCTGAGACAGAGAGAGTCAGAGCATGAGTGGGGGAGGGACAGAGAGAGAAGGAGACACAGAATCCAAAGCAGGCTCCAGGCTCTGAGCTGTCAGCACAGAGCCCGATGTGGGGCTCAAACTCATAAACCGGGAGATCATGACCTGAGCCGAAGTCGGTCACTCAACCAACTGAGCCACCCAGGCGCCCCTGTTTTCCTTCTTCTTGACAAGAACCTTTAAAAGTACTACATCCTATTATTTCATTTTAATTTTTCTGTATTAAGTTTTCTGAATTTTATGATTTATTTTCGAAGGATATTTTTAAAACTTCACCTAAAACAATTCTATTGACACTACATACTTAACATTCATCTCTAACGTGTTTTATTAGGTATATTAGACCTGTAAATGTTTACATAACAAATGAGTAATTGGATTCATCATTTTCTCTTTTATCTTTGTTAATGTTTGTTTATTTTTGAGAGAGAAAGCGCGAAGTGGGGAGGGGCAGAGAGAGATGGGGATAGAGAATCTGAACTGGGTTCTGCGCTGTCAGCACAGAGCCCGAAGAGGGGCTCCAACTCCCAAACCGTGAGGTCACGACCTGAACCCAAGCTGGACGCTTAACCGACTGAGCCCCCAGGCGCCCCGCTATTTGCTCTTTTAATTTATCTGGGCGTTTTTGCTTTTACCAACATACGGGCATTAGATGGCATGGGAGCCAAAGAGCAAGACTGACAGTGAGCCTGGCAGGGGGACTCTTGCTGTGGCAAGCCCGTGTGGTCTTTCTGGAGAGAATAAAACGTCTGCATAAATGGGATAGCACTCTGGACCAGATACTGGAAAACAGAGCGGTGCCAACAGACGAGCACAGGTAACTTAGAGGTAAATTTTTGAGAACGGTCATGAGAAACACGGAGCTGAACCCTATGAACTTGTCAGTCGTTGGACAGTTTCTGATCTACAAAAGGCAGTTTTGTTCAATTAAACGCAAGCCTCTTGACCCACGAGAGCACAGCTGCCCTCCGACACTTGCACGTGGTGTGGCGCACGGCTAACGGAGGCCTGGCTGATGACTCATCTTTGCACGTGCACCTGTCATGGCCCCAGCACAGGGCACAGAAGCACAGGGGAACGAATGCTGGCTCCAGTCACAGCCAAGTTCCCCTGGGCTCCTTTACACAGCTGAGTACCTTGCCGCAGGGCCCCTTATCAAACCCTATCTACACAATATTTTTGACACGTCGGGGTGCCGTGGTGTTGACTCTCACTTCTGTATCTTCTCTTCAACACTCCACGGGATGTCCTGTCCTCCTCAACCAGCCCACAGGCGTGCACCTGTGGGTACATCCACCTATCAGCTGCCTGTATGTCGTAAAGAGACCCAGCAGCATGCAGTCGGCGTGCATTTCCCAAATACCGTGTGCGTCTTCAACTTAAATTTCTGCCTTTCCGTGAAGGACGCTCACATTCAGGCCAGAGGCATACTGAACACTCCGGAATCTCTCATGCTGCCGGGCATCCTTCCGTTCTGGTGTCCCCCGCCCCCATCTAAGACACCTCCTCTTCTCCTTTCGTGGCACCGCCCTCATTAAAGCCTCTTCAAATCCGCACAGCCCAGGTCTGGCTCCCTGTTCCAGAATTGCCGGGGCCTTTTTTTTGTAGACATTTTAGAACTAATCCAGTCAGGATTGATTTGAGTTGCGATCCTGTCTTTCTGTCCCATCACACTGCAAATTTTTCCAGAATGATGACCGATCCATACCTTTCTCTGTATTTCCCAGTACTAAAATCAGTGCCTGAAACAAAGTGGATGCTGGTATTGTTTTGTTCTTTTATGGACCTTCTGAGATGTCTGACCAGGCTTCTAGCTATAAGACAGGCGGCTGACTTGTTTTGTTCCCTACAAAGAGCTACTAGGCTTTGCCCCATGTCTTAGTCTGTGGCTGACATCTTGGCGCACAGTACATGGACTGTTCTAGCTGAAAGGTCTAAGAAACAAGCAAACGCACCAAATCATGGATCTTGTGAAGACTGCAGCTCGGGCACTCAGCAGAAAATAAACAAATAGTATGAAATATGTCAGACACTGATAAATGTTCCAAAAAGAGAGGACGGGGGGTAAGAGGGAACACAGACCGTGGTGGTCTGTTTCGGGGGGAGGATCCAGGGACACCCTCTGCAAAGCACACATTCGAGCAGAGATGTGAAGGGAGGATGCGTCTGCGAGTGTAAGAGAGAAGAACCCTGCGTGGACAGAAGACAGAACCAAAGCACGGGGCTGAGTGGGGAATCCACCAGGCAGGGCTGAGGAACAGCCAGACGCCAAGAGTGACTGTAGTCCGGTGATAAAGGGCCAGACGAGCAAAACACAAAAGCAACGAGCGGGTCAAGGACCAGGCGACACAGAACCTCTAGACCTTGACGGGGATATGGTTCTTTCATCACGCTTTCTTATAATCATGCTGTGAGAGCTACAGGAAACGGCCAGTTGTTTCCTAATTTATCGTGAAACATTTCATGCTATAATAAATATTGGAGAGAAGGCGCCTAAACGCCACCATAAAATAAAACACAACTTAGAGGTATCCACTGTATGGATTTTTGCTTCTTTGTTGGCAACAAGTCCAATCCTAAATTATCCTGAAGATGTTAACTTCTATCAACCCCTTTAGATACACTTGGTGGGCGACATGTGTTACAGGAAAGGGTGCCCCACTGAGAATGGAGGTTTAAGTCACAGATTTTTTTATCTCACGTATTAGTCTCTTTGGTACTCTTCCAAAATTATTAGCGGAGCACCTCTTACGTGCTAAGCTACTAGGATGAAAAATAATTATCTTCCAGAAGTCTACAGTGCAATAATTTGAACAGACGGATGGATGACCACCATAACACTCCTGGCGAGATATCTGTCATGGCAAAGATATTCTCAAGTTAGTACTGGGCATCATATGTCTTTAAAATCAAAGCAAGCAGCTGAAAGCAAACCGTGTTCGCCCCGAGTGCTGACCCCGTAGGTCATGGGAAAGAAAGGCTGCCTCAGAGCCACTGCAGAGATGCTGACGCTGCAGCTGGGCTGGGTCCGGAGCAATTCAGCCAAGGGCAGCACCCAGTGGAGCCGCCCACACTCCGTGTCCAGAGCCAGTGGCCGCCACCTTCCCCCGGGTGCTAAGGAGATGTCGCTCAGGACACATTCTACTTGCTTGCGATGTTAATGTCCACCCTCTTGACCAACACCACCATTACTGGCCCCGTTTTCACGATGTGACAGGTCCAAAAGGAAGGAAAAAGCCCTTCTATCTTCTTTTTCTTTTTTTACATTCTTTTCTTAATGTTGATTTTTGAGAGACACACAGAGAGAGAGAGAGAGACAGCACGAGCAGGGGAGGGACAGAGAGAGAGGGAGACACAGAATCTGAAGCAGGCTCCAGGCTCCGAGCTGCCAGCACAGAGCCCCCACGCATGGGTCAAACCCATGGCCTTGAGATCATGACCTGAGCCCAAGTCAGGGCGTAACCGACTGAGCCACCCAGATGCCCCAAGCCCTTCAACTTTAGAACTTTAGGTAAAGCTGATCCTTACATCATTTGGCCCTGTATTATCATCACAGAATGCAATATCTGATAATTTTAAAGATGCCTCTGTATTACGATGTTTTTCCTGTTAACTAGAAGCTTCGAGATTGAGACATTATCAATTGCATTTTTAAAGAGTGAGGCAGGGGCGCCTGGGTGGCGCAGTCGGTTGAGCGTCCGACTTCAGCTCAGGTCACGATCTCACGATCCGTGAGTTCGAGCCCCACGTCGCGCTCTGGGCTGATGGCTCGGAGCCTGGAGCCTGCTTCCGATTCTGTGTCTCCCTCTCTCTCTGCCCCTCCCCTGTTCATGCTCTGTCTCTCTCTGTCTCAAAAATAAATAAAACGTTAAAAAAAATTTAAAAAAATAAAAAAATAAAGAGTGAGGCAGTCTTAATTCTGGCAAAATTAAGCAGGCCCCTCTCTCACCGTGGCCTCTGCATTCTGGTTTCTTGAAATCAGCAGTTCCCATACTTGCCCACACACCAGCGTCACGGGGAGCTCCGCCCCTCCCACTCACAAATTCTAGTGTTTCCCAACGAAGCATTTAGCTGCACTGCGAACACAGAGCCTGGGAAGAAGGAGGGACAGCTGCCAAGCAGGACAGGGCCTCCCTCAGGACTGGAGGCAGAAGGACGAGAGAGGCTGGAGTTTTCAAGACGACAAAACACGGGACCCCACTGGCACGCAGCACCTAGCAGGGGTCTGGACAGGGAACATGCAGAATTTCACCCCCTCCTCTCTCACCCAGCGGGCCTTTCCCTCGAGCGTGTCCACACCAGAACGAAGATAGAGAAAATCCAAAAAAAAAAAGACTGATTTAGACTGACCCCCGGTAATAAGTATTTCATAAACAAGCACACAGCGTGCGTGCTATCAAAGGGCAACTGGAATAGTTTCCCAAGAACGGCCCTTAATTTGGACTAAAGCCAAGACTGATGCAAAAAGAGAAACACCAAAGTGGATTTATTCTATATGCCTGCTTAAAAATAATCACATGGAAACGATTCAACGTGTGCGATAAACGTACCCGTAAGTCACACCAGCACGGAAACAGCCAGGTCAGCTCACACGCCACAACGCTCTCTTTCTCACAGGCCAGAGGATGACACTTAGTGTCACTAAACATTGTGAATCTCATTTGACGAGGACTGCCCTCGGCTGTGAGGAACAAAACGGTTCAATGGACGCTAGCTCGAACTCACGAGCATTTCCTTTTCCTCACGCACCCAGAGGCTGGAGGGCAGAGTGGCATATGGGTTAGGTCGGCGAGAGCCCACATGCTCTGCAGACGCCCGCCCCCTGGACTCACAGGCCAACATCGTGAGCGGTGCGGTCTCGTGGCGCAAAGTGGCTGCCACGTCTCAAGGCAGGAGGAGGTGGAGAGTCCAGGCTTCCCACAAGGGCGGCGAGCTGGGTTTTCGCTTTAAAAACCACAAACACATGCACAAAAAACACAAAAAAACAAAAATACCCCAAAACGTTCCAGAGGCTCTATGGGTGCACTTGTCTTTGTCCCCTGTAACTCACCTGGGTCATTCCTACCTTGAAAGATCCAGGAAACGTCACGTTAGACTCCACAGTGTAGGGGAAAAAAAAAGTCAGGTATTTGTTTTTTTTTTAATAAATGATAATTTTCATAGATAATCCACAACGTCTGCCACAGAATGTTAGCAAAATTAAAAATTGAGTTGAATTCCTACCAAAAATATCACCTCACTGGGAACAAAACCACCTCCCAGACATAAAATCCTTTCTAATATGTGTGGCTCTGTTCACCAACACAGTGTTTAACTATGCTGCTACCCTGTATTTAGTTTTCAGGGGAAAAAAAGTAGAAATAAGTTTTTAAAAATTCTTTTGGGAATAAGTTGGGAGTTAAATAACTAAGGCAAGTAAATATAAAAGTAAACGTGTTTTGAGACAAAGTGTGAATATGATCAAAATGATTTTCACATAGGTAGAAAAATAACAAATTATGTAAAAAGAAAAAATAAGAGTGCTTCAGGATATAATGAATCAAAACCATTTGGGATTTCTTTTTCTTTTCTTTTTTTAAATTTTTTATTTATTTTTGAGAGAGAGAGAGAGAGAGAGAGAGAGACAGAGCAGGAATGGGGGAGGGGCAGAGAGAGAGGGAGACAGAGAATCTAAAGTGGGCTCCAGGCTCTGAGCTGTCAGCACAGAGCCCGACACGGGGCTGGAACCCACAAACTGAGATCATGACCTGAGTCAAAGTTGTTACTTAACTGACTGAGCCACCCAGGTGCCATGGGGATTTCTTTTTCTTTCTTCATCCTGCCATAAACATCAGGGGGGTCCAAGGCTACTTTTGTTGGAGTAGATGGCAATTCACAGGTACTCTTTCACTGGCTAACTTCCAATTGATTTCTAATTTCCTGGGCTTGAAAGCACATATGGATGGCTGTCCATATAGAAGAGAAAGAGGTACATATTCAAGGGCCAAATAAAAAGAATTTTTAATTTTGGAAACTACGAAACAGGTTTAGTAAATTACTGGCCCTGTTATCAAGTTTTTTCCTAAGGAGATTAACTGTACCGAAATGAAAGGCACCGTTTCTTAGAACATTTCACAGGCTTCTAGTTAGCAGACATAGAATACAAAGTCACTAATTCTTCCAAGTATGTTTCACAGCCAGTTTTTCTCAGAGACAGAAAGTCACACTTGTTAGACATAAGTACCCTATACCTGCTGTCCTAGATAGATATTGGACATTACTTCCTTAACTACACATTGCTTATTAATTTTTACCATAGGTAATTTTTACCAAAGATAAGCATCCTATGTCTATTATATCTACTGAGATCAATGGCTTGTGCCCAGTTTGCAGAGATTATTTTGTGATTGAAATGGGCATTTAGCTATGAATAATCTAAACACGGTCTGGGCCACTTTTTTTCAACTTTGCTCTACAATTAGGCACAACATTTGGGCACTTGATTATCCAATTATCTGTGCATTAGAGCAAATAGCAAATTGCTTCTGGAGAATCTTGGCACCGCCCACGGGTACTTTATTAGGTCATCTCTTCAGAGTTGGCACATCATCTGTTCAGGCATGTGTTCTTGTTAGACATTTCATCTTATACGATAATGTCATCTTACCCAAGGATACGGCTCTGCCCTAAATTGGCAACACAGGATGTCAGCACAGCAGGTAATTATCAGGGAATACCATAGTGAATTAACTGTTAATCAATAGTTATTCAGAGTTGTTATGGAATGAATTATATACCACTCCCCCCACCGCCCCGCACAATTTATGGTGAAGCCCTAACCCTCAATGTGGCCATATTTGGAGGTGGAGCCTTTAGAGATGTAACTAAGGTCGATTCCCTAGGACTGGTGTCTTTCTTCTTTCTTTTTTTTTTTTTTAATTTTTTAATGTTTTTATTTATTTTTGAAACACAGAGAGACAGAGCATGAGCAGGGGAGGGGCAGAGAGAGAGGGAGACACAGAATTGGAAGCAGGCTCCAGGCTCCAAGCTGCCAGCACAGAGCCTGATGTGGGGCTCAAACTCACGGACTGTGAGATCATGACCTGAGCCGAAGTCGGACACTTCACCGACTGAGCCACCCAGCTGCCCCTGGACTGGTGTCTTTCTAAGAAGAGGAAGAGACACTAGGGCCAGGCACACATAGAGAGGAAGCTCTGTGACGACTCAGGGAGAAGACAGCCACCTGAAAGCCGAGAAGGGAGGCCTCAGAGGACTTCAAAGCTGCCGGCACTGTGATATTGGACTTATAACCGTGCAACCATGAGGACGTACACGTAAGCCCCCAACGTGTGGTGTGTGTTACGACAGCCCCGACACACTAACACGAGTGTGAAGAAAAGACACGATATCTATAAATTGTTGTTCCCATGACGTGAAATTATTGTAGAGTACACGCGTCCTTCCTTAGGTCAAGATCGGTCGCTCTTACTTTCTCTGGCAAAGGTTTTCTACTTAACTGACTTCGGTTTCGAAATCACTCCCCTGGCAGATGCTGAAAATCGTCAAAAGGAGGAAGCTCCTTTGATAAATGTTTCCTAAAAAGACTCTTGAGAGCACTGTTTGCAATTCGGTGAAAAATTATTTTTATGAAGCCCAGAGGGAGAATTACTCTCTGATTAGAGTAGCATACAGTTCCTGGGAAACTGGTTTGTTTTTATTCCACCAGTTCTCTGACCATGTGAGGACAAGAAGGCCCTTGCTGATGGTGACGATGGAAGCCTGGGGGTCTGTCGTGGGTTGGGGATTGTCAGAGTTGGGTGAGAAGGAGTAGTCAGCACACGTGAAGAAGAAAAAGGAGTTTCTGGGAACTTCTGGTGACAACAAGTTCCTCAGGACACAGGAGGGAGTTGTCAAGTGCTCACTGTTGGCCAAGTTCAAGTGTCTAATTCTCTTCCCGCTCTCTGGAGGGCCCAAGCTTGATCCTTAACCTCCCCATCTTTTAAGAGAAGGAAGGTTGTCCTGGACCAGCAAGTTACCACGGGAGAGCACAGGAAGGGGTGCTGCTGATTAGGGTGGATGAAGGGAGCCTATGCTTTGGTCTGTTGTCAACAACACTCACCTAAGTTCCGCCTGAGGGTCAAGGACCATTAGTCCTGGGAAGGCTGAGTGCACGGTTCACATTGTTATCACTCCACATGGTCAACTCCATCCTGAGTAGCAGAAATACACCCTGTCTCCCCATGAGGCCCATCCCCTGCTGTCTGTCACACTGTCAGAAGACCTACTTTTTCCACCCTAAAAGCAACTTGCTCATGAGGATGACACATATGTATGTCTTCTTGCTCAGAATTTTCCAGTTCTTCACCCTGTCCCGTCACTCAGGGAGGTCCCTGTGGTCCACCCATGCATCCCGACCCATGTGCTCAGGATGGCAGTCATCAACTTGTGCTTTTCTGCACAACCTCCTTTGGAGGCAAAAGCAGAGATCCACACCTTCCTTGGTGCGTTTCCCTGCCCCGGTCCCCCTGTTCACAGAATGCTCTCACCATCAGCTTATCCTTCTTCCAGCTAATGCTGGTCCCTAGTCCGTCAAAGATGGATAACTCCATCCTTTCTTCACATTTCTCCAGCTTGTTATTCGGTCAGGTCCATAGAAGAACGGTGAGCGGAGAAACACTAATCTCTTATCAGTGATGAGAATTGTGCCCTATTCCTTTCATACATTGCAAGAATTCACTTGGGGTGTAAAAGGTTCCAGTACCACCTGCATTATTATAATTTTGTTATTTGTTGTCGTTATGAAGAGCACCACATGCTGAAAACACTTAGAGTAAAAGTAGTTCACATATCACAACTATTTCTGATGCAATGGGGATGTTTCCTTCCATGTGTTTCCACTTTATGTTACGGTTCTCGAACCCACGGAAGAATATTTTAAAGTTTCAGCAAGATCTCTTTAGTTTCAAAAGACAGCAAGTACTGTAACAGCTTTTAAATGCACTCTCTTCCCTGGTGAAGATATTTTTGTTTCAGTTGTAGTAGAAACCAGCTTTAAAACCCTATGTACGTTAGGGGCGCCTGGGTGGCACAGTCGGTTAAGCATCCGACTTCAGCCAGGTCACCATCTCGCGGTCCGTGAGTTCGAGCCCCGCGTCGGGCACTGGGCTGATGGCTCAGAGCCTGGAGCCTGTTTCCGATTCTGTGTCTCCCTCTCTCTCTGCCCCTCCCCCGTTCATGCTCTGTCTCTCTCTGTCCCAAAAATAAATAAAAAACGTTGAAAAAAAATTAAAAAAAAAACCCCTATGTACGTTATTTAACCTTAATGAGAAACAAAGGCCACAGGATTGGATGACTGTTGATGTCCCTTCCGGTTTTATATTTTTTGTGACACTCCGAAATCTCAGATTTAGAACTTAGCAAAAAATACGAACCGTATTAATCACGGCTCAAGTTTTACTAAAAACATTGTTTTAGGGCCATCTCAGAGAACATACACAGTTCACTCATGGATTCTGCCACTTGTCCTTCCAGACCCCAAATACCCCACACAAACACGTTCTACAGCATCCACTACACTCCCACACGTTTGAGCGGCTCCTTGGTTAGGGTTTCATTGTTCATCACCCAGGACTGTCTGTGTCCACCCAGCACTGCTGCCTCTATGACCATCTCACCGTTTCGCACCCTGTCTCTTCATTCCACTTTCTATGCTGCAGCCAAAACAATGTTTCTAACCCTCAAACCCGGTGATGGCCCTAACTTGCCGGAAATGCCTCTGGCGACCTCCATTCTTAATTCAAAGTCCTTTCATGTAGAAAGCCCGGCACAATCTGGACGCTAACTCCTCTGGGCCACCTTTCCTTACTCTCTTCCTTGCGATCCACCATCCAGCCTCCAAGTTCTGATCGTACTCTCTTTCCATCCTTCACGCCCACTGTAAACGTTGTGTCCGCCCTGCCTATCGGCTCCCCAGGTCAATTCACTGTCCGTATTCTCATTTCAACCGTGCTTGCGCTCTGGTAGCTTGTATCCCACGATCTGCCTGCGTCTCACTCTTCTCTAACACATGTCACTGTGCATTATATTTATCCTTTGTGCTTTACGGTAAGCTCCACGAGGGTCTACTTTACCGACTGCTCAATCTCCAGCAGCTAGTCAAGTGACCAATGCACAGTACATGCTCTTCAAAGTTATTTTATTTTTTTAATGTTTTTAAAGATTCTACTTTTAAGTAATCTCTACACCCAACACGAAGCTTGAACTTAACTGCCCTGAGATCAAGAGTCACATGCTCTACCAGATGAGCCAGCCAGGTGCCCCTCCTTGAAATTTTTCTTAATGAACGTCATAGAGGTTTATATTTATACATGTTTTTTTATATGTTTTTGTTTCTATACTTGTAACTCTCACCATATTTCAGATGTATTTGCTCATTCATGAAATAATTTCCAACTCCTAACTGACCTAGGATCCAGGATGGGGTAGGTGGGTTTTATTTATATGTAAAGACAAAATAATTTTGTAGTAAAAATAATAATGATGCATTCATGGATAAGTATAAGCTGTGTTCATAAGAAGAAGGTTTATTTTTAATTTTTTTAATGTTTATTTATTTTGGGGGGGGAGGGGAATAGTGTGAATGGGGAGAGGGGCAGAGAGAGGGAAACAGAGAATCCCAAGCAGGATCCACACTGTCAGCACAGAGCCTGACACGGGGCTTGATCTCAGGGACTGTGAGATTATGACCTGAGCCTAAGTTGGATGCTTAATGGACTGAGCCACCAGGCACCCCCATAAGAGTTTTAATATCCCCTGGATCCTTTTATGAAGTATAATCATGTTTTAGCCCTTGTCCTAGATCGGAAAGAAAAAATGAAAAAACATACAAGTAATAGATGGAAAATAAAAATACTGTTTTCTTTACTTACAAAATGCATCTATTTTATTTGGAAATGTACCTCCATGTTTTCATGATAGTATCTTAGATAACACACCATATTGCCAAGTGCGAATGATTTATCAGGAGTAAAGTTTTACAACATACCACGTGCTGTTCCCACTGGTGTGTATTATCCCCCTAAATCTATTTTTTTAAGTTCATTTATGTATTTTGAGAGAGTGAGCAGGGGAGGACAGAAAGAGAGAGAGAGAGAGAGAGAGAGAATCCCAAGCAGGTTCCGCTGTCAGCACAAAGCCTGAAACACAGGGCTGGAACCCACGAACCGTGAGATCATGACCTGAGCCAAAACCAGGAGTCGGATGTTTAACTGACTGAGCCCCCCAGGCGCCCCTCCCTAAATCTACTTTTTGATAAAGTCAGACAATTTCTGTTTGACATGGTAGATACACCAGGTTGCGGAGGTCTTGGTCACTACACGAATATTTATTTGGATTTTTAAAATGATTACTCAATTGATCCGGAGTGACGTGATCAAGATGGTGACATAAGTCGTCCCAACTACAGCCCCCCCCCCCAAAAAGAAGAGCAACTAGCAACAATCCAGAGAGAAGAAAACCCTGAACTCGGAGGTGAGGCTGAGGCAGCTCCTGGACCACCCCCACACAAAGAAGAGCTGCATTTCTTTCTTTCTTTTTTTATACAAAGAAGAACACACAAGCCTAAAATGTATATGTAACCACGAAAGATTCCAAAGAGCCAAAGCGATCTTGAGAAAGAACGATGTTGGAGGCATCCCATTTCCTGTTTTCAGACTACACTGCCAAGTTTTCGCGATCAAAGTAGTATGGTGCTGGTGGAAAAGCAGACATACAGATCAGCGGACCAGAATAGAGAGGCCCAGACATAAACCCACGTATCTACAGTCATTTTACAAGGGAGCCAGGAACATTCAATGAGGAAATGATGGCCTCTTCAACAAAGGTGTTGTGAAAACTCAGCATCTACACGCAAAAGAATGAAAATGGACTCTTACACCACACACAAAACTAACTCAAAGTGGAATGAAGTCAAGAAGACCAAAAACCATGACATGCCCAGAAGAAAACAGGGACAAAGTTCCTTGACATGGGTCTTGGCAATGACTCTTTGGATATGACACCAACTGCATAAGCAGCAAAAGCAAAAATCAAGCAGGACCGGTTCTGTGCAGTGGAAGAAATGATCAACTATATGGAAATACAGCCTATGGAATGAAAGAAAATATTTACAAATCATTTATCTGGTAAGAGGTTAATATCCGAAATACGTAAGGAACCGATACAACTGAATAGCAAAGAAATAGTGATAACAAAATTAAAAAAATAAGTAAATAACCTAATTGAAAAGTGGCCAAATTGAAAAGTGGCCAAATCACCCGAATAGACATTTTTTTCAAAGAAGACATACAGATGGCCAACAGGTAGCCCAAAAGGTACTCAAACATCACTCATTATCAGGAAAAGGCAAATCGGAACCACAATGAGACATCGCCATAACCAGCGCTTTCATCAGAAAGATAAGAAACACAGATGCTGGCGAGGATGTGGGGAAAAGGGACCCCTCACGCACTGTTGGTGGGACTGCAAACTGGTGCAGCCGCTGTGGAGAACAGTATGGAGGTTTCCCCCCAAATTAACAATAAAGCTACAATATAAGTCCAGCAGCCCCACTTCTGGACATAGACCTCAAGGAAACAAAATCACTGTATTGAAGAGATATCTGCCCCACCCCATGTTCACCGCAGTGTTATTTTTTTAATAATAAGCAAGACATGGAAACATTGCAATCATTTGTGCATGAATGAATGATTTTTACAACTGTGGCGTATATAATGGAATATCATTCGGTGATGAAAAAGAAAGAAATCCTGCTATCTGCCACAACACGGATGAACCCTGAGGGCATTATGCTAAGTGGGGGAAGTCAAACAGAGATCAACACTGTATAATTTCACTTACAAGTGGAATCCTATAAAACTGACCTCACAGAAACAGCAAATTGGTGGTTGCCAGGGGTGGGGCGGCTGGGAGAAGGAGGGAAGGCAGTCAAAGGGTACAGACCTCTAGTTGTAAGTTGTGATTCACCTTATAATGAGAAATCCTGGGAATGCAACACATACCATGGGGACTAGAGTTAATAACACTTACCATACACTTGAAAGTTGAGGAGAGAGCAGTGGATCTTAAAATTCCTCACCACATGCACACACGCACACACACACACACACACACACACAGATGGTAGTCACGTGAGGTGAGAGGTCAACGTTATTTTGGTAATCACTTCTCAGTAGACATGCATGAAATCACAAGACGCACCTTATATGTACACGGTATTACATGCCAATTTTATCTCAATAAAGCTGGAAAAAATATCATAAAATTGATGTGTTTTCATGTGGGTTCCACAGATAAAAAGTTCCTGTACATTCCATGTGGTTTCTCACAGGACTGCAATCCACCGATTTCTTCAGAAGCCACACTGCCCCAGCTACTGAGGTAACACTTCCTTACAGGTGTTAGTAACGCCACATTTTAGAAAACAAAAGCTTTTCTCTCTGGTAGCGTCATTCCAAAGTAACCTACGCATCGGGTAAGGTTGCACAGTTATCTGTGCACTCACTCTTGTGGTAAAGGCAATTCCACATGGCTTGCGAGTCTACCCTTCTCAATGGCTACTTGACTGTCGCTTCTATCCTGAATTTAGGGTTTAAGAAAACAGTCACTAGCATAGATAAAAGGTAATCTGTGGCCACCAGATAACTACTGCTTTGGGTGGGTGCTGGTGAGCAGATGACAATGTGCCCAAGACCAGCAAATTTCATCTTCTGGAGAGGGAAGCGACAGTGGACACATTCTGGTACGCACCTGCTCCTTGATTCTCATTTTTCCTGAGGTTCTGACTCAAATATCTAAAATAAGTGATTTCCTTTCACTATCTTTAGAGAACAAGACTGAAGGGGTGCCTGGGCAGCTCAGTCACTTAAGTGTCTGACTCTCGATTTTGGCACAGGTCCTGAGCTTACGGTTGGTGGGTTCGAGCCCCGCGTCGGGCTCGGTGCTGACAGTGCAGAGCCCTCTTGGGATTCTCTCTCTCTCTCTGTTGTTCACTCAAAATAAATAAATAAACTTAAAAAAAAAAAACAAAAACCACGAGATTGCAACAAATGAATGACAATCCACTCATGCTGTCTGCGCCTGAGCGTTTGCCCCTGGCGGACACGGTGTAAGCTTGCGGGGTTACGGAAAACTGTGGATGTAGGCGTAATCGGGCACTTGGAAGGAACGAAACCTCCCGTGACCATTTCTCTTCTAACACAATCCCCAACGTCACCCCCGAAAGTAGCAGACGGCTGTTACAGTGGCCCGTGCTTGTTAAAATTATGTGTAATCATGCTTAATTACGCTGTTGAGGGGAAATTCTGTTGTGTACATAAAATACTGTATTTGCTTTTCACACAAATGTGCTTTGTTTGACTAAAATAAAAATGAGATGCTTTTAAAGGTACTGTCAACGGCAAAGATGGGTCGGGAATGAGATTGCTCTGTTTCTCTTTCCTCTCTGTGGCCCTGCTGTGAAACTCCGGATCCGAGAAATCCAGGAGGCAGGAACCACAGAAATGAACCATTTTCAGTTCTTCACCCTCGTCTCATGGAGGCTATGGGAGTGTCAGTATCCAAACTCAATTTTAGCGCTGTCCAAATTATTTGCAAGGGCTGTGGAGGTTGAGAACTGTATTTGTGGTGAGGCCCAGGAAGATAAGACACTGGGTTCCAGGGAGCACTATCCCGAAAGTGACTATTTTATTCCAAATACTGATCAGCTACAACAGGAGGCCAAATTTCCCTGATCTCCCTGCTGGCTGGTAAGCTGATTTGGGATTTGTTTTTATTTATTTATTTTTGAGAGAGAGAGAGAGCAAGAGAGCAGGGGAAGGGCAGAAAGAGTGGGGAAGAGAGAGAGAGAATCCCAAGCAGGTTCCGCACTGTCAGTGCAGAGCCCAACGTGGGGCTCAAACTCATGAACCACTAGATCATGACCTGGGCAGAAATCAAGAGTCTGACGCTCAACAGACTGAGTCACCCAAGCGCACCTTGATTTGGGGGGGTCACAGGACTGATCCTGAGCCAACACTCCTCGGTGTCTAGCATAGAGGCCTGGCCTGGTCTCTGATGTCACTGCCGTCCAGCGAGCCTGCTGCTGTGTCAGGGCGTGAGACGCATGTGCGCCTTCCACCGCCGTCAGAGAACGCCCTGACCCGTGATCAGATGCGTGTGACTGCACACACCCAGGCCAAAATACGTTAGGAAACAGCAAGGCACAATGAGAGCCTTTAAAGTTCATCGTCTTTCCCACTGTTACAGGTTGTTTTCAAAAACATGAAAAACAATTTAAAGAGCCATTAGTAATGACAAGTCCCTGAGAATAAATGAAAGGCATGTGTAAGGCAACCTCCTTTCCAGAATTCATCAGTAAAAATTCAGTTACAGAAATAATCTTATAGGATTTTGTAATTTTACTTTCATTTATGTTACACTCAAGGTGCACAAATAGTTAATGTTTTTTTCGGGGGGGGGGGGGTTACAATTTTTGGATTCTGAGACCATAAGCAGTACTCGAATGGTGAACCTTATTCAGGCCGGGGTTCGTAAAAACACGAGCTGGGCTGTGTCATCGTCCCTAACCTCAGCAGGAGCCCCACCCTTATGGCCAGAGAGCGAAATGTTTGAGCGTGTGTATGCGGACATCTTCCGAGTGGGCCTGTGAGGTTGACAGTGTGTTCTGACCAGATGCTCCTGGTTTATATTCAACTCTGTGCTCACTGTCAACATTAAGATACAATCCACCACCTTGTAGTTTCTAGCAGGCTTACAGGAAAAGGAAGGATGAAGTTCCTGCTTACCAGATGACCTGAGTCATTAAAAAGGTGTAAAATACTTGTGCCATTCTAGAATTTCTATTTTGAAGTAATGAAAATGGACACATTATTTGTATTTTAAAATAAATATACACCTCTACACACACACACACACACACACAAACACACACACGTATATCTGATTTTGACAAAAGATATATACATATCTTTTATACATATACACACATATGTAAGACATCAGGAGAACGATATTCAAGTAACACTCCACTAACTTGGAAATTCAGATAGCTGGGAAAACTCTTTTCTAGGCAATCCCTTTAAAACAACCATGACCCAGGGTCCTATGCAGGAAGAAACTAGAAGAAAAGTAGAGAAATGATTCAAATTTGTTTATTCACCTGCAAGTTCCTAAGAAACAGCACACGTTCTCATTAAAGACCAAAGAGCTAACACCTCAAGTTAAAAAAGAAATTCTGAACATGTCACACAGCTTTACACACCAAAATTCAAAAAACATTGGTAAGTAAAAAAAATGCTTCCTGTGACTGACAATAATCACGGCTATTGTTTCTGTCGGTCATCTAATAATCAAGTTCATGTTACATTAAAAGACCAATACTACGTGTTTATAGTCTTCTTTCATGCTGTACATTATAAAAAAGGCACTAAAAGTCACGTGAAGTTTTACTGTGGTGGTGGCCAGTTTACTACAATAATTGAAAACAATAAAACTGCATTCAGCTGGTTCTATGCTCATTTTCAGGGTGGAAAAATGAAAACTATATTTTAAAGTTTTATGGAATTATTACACAACTTTTTAAAAACTTTTTAATGTTTATTTTTTAGAGACAGATAGAATGTAAGCAGGGAGGGGCAGAAAGAGAGGGAGACACAGAATCCGAAGCAGGCTCCAGGCTCTGAGCTGTCGGCACAGAGCTTGACGTGGGGCTTGAACTCACAAATCGTGAGACTGTGACCTGAGCTGAAGTTGGATGCTTAACCCACTGAGCCACCCAGGCACCCCTAGGCAACTTTTGAAAAATTAAACGGATAATGCAAGATATCTGCAAGCTAACTCTAGAGGAAAACTCATCATCATAAAAAAGGGCAAGGGCTGGTTTGGAGACTAGATCCAGGGACTGGCCAGGCATGTTGCGGGGGGTGCGTGGGTGGTGGATGGCAAGAAGGACTCTCCTGAGCCCGCAGCTCCCGAGGAAGCCACATATAAGGTGTGCAGGGCTAAGGGTGTATTCACAAGGTAAGCAGAATAAGTAGATGAAATACCTGGTTATTATCAATCAGAATAAAAAACAAAGCATTGTCCTCTATCCTACCACACAACCCTCTATCATTTCATTTACACAAAACCATGAATGGAGAAAAATGGCAGTTTTTGTACATGCCATTAAATATCGGCACATGAGGACGAAATATTTAGCTCTATGGATTATGTTCTAAATCCCAGAGGTAAGTGGTCCCAAATTTGTAAATTACAGATCCTAAAGTCTCATACATAGAATGGCTCCTGTCATCTGTAGTCAGTTGAGTCTTCCTATGAATATCTGATCAATAAGACGTCTGCTGGCCACTCTGGTCCTCATCAATATTTATTTTCTCTGAAATTCAGTTTAATTTATTTTAGGTTTGGTCCCTCTCTCCCTTGAAGAGATAGTGATTTCCTGCAGAGCGGGTTGACGCTTTAGCGGCTCAGTGGTCCTCTGAGACACACCCTAATTCTGGGGATCTGCCAAATGTGCAATAATTAATCTTGGGTTTGTTGATGGAGCGGGAAAGAGACAATGCTTTCAATAGGTTGAATATGAAGGAGAACCAAGAGTTCTGGGTGCGGAGAAATCTTTCCAGAAATCGTTTTTGCATTCAGGCTTCATAAAATGCTCTCTGATAAGAATCTTTTCACACGTATCCTGTGTACCTCTGCGATTCTTACAATTGAGCGTCTATGAAGGTACCTTAAACACTATAGCATCAAAGAAAGTCAGTTGGAAAACCAAATCAGCAGACACAAGAAATAATGGTAAAGCTTGTAAAAGAGCACATGACAAAGAGAGTAGATGAAGACTTGCTATGTGGGAATCTGGTTGGAAAATAATCAAGTGTATGAAATCTTTGTCGGCTCTGTTTCTCTGATTCTCATGATTTTATACAAGTCTTACCTATGCTAGTTATACAGAAATAGGAACAAAAAACTAAACAGAAGAAATTACTTTCTCGTCATCATTGCTCATTCCAGTCTAGCCATTTTTTTCTTTAATCAGCCCACCTGAGGAATAAATTATGTGAATAAAATCACCACCTATAAATGAGCAGTTTGATGAGTTTTTATTTAATTTGATGAACTGGATGGAGGTATATGGCTGCGTCCCCACCGGTGGAATCGCGCCACAGACCTTTGTGTCCCTCCAAGAATTCTCTCGTGTTCCGTTCTCACTAGAGTCCTCTCATTTCCCTGGCTCTTGGCAACCAACCACGCAACTTCTCTCATCATGATTTTCCCTACTACAGGATTTCATAGAAAGGGAATCATACAGTTCTTTCATTTTTGGGGGTCCGGCTTCTTATGCCTCACATAATGGCTTTTGGATTCATCTGGATGGTCTTATACATCAGGACATATCACTTCTTTACAGCTTAATGTAACGTGGACATACCACAATTTGTTTATCTGATTACCAGCTGATGTACATACGAGTCTTTTTCAGTTTAAGTCATTTTCATTTACGACGGATAACGCATATGAACACACAAGACTCTGTGTGTCTTCATCTCTCTTGGGAGACTGCTTAGGAATGAAAGTGCTCCGTTGTGGAATCTGCACCTGCCCTGCCCATTCTTCTTGTGTCCCCTCACTACTCGGACAACGGACATCATCTCCACCAGCCCCGTGGCCCCAGCCCTTTGGTTGAAACCAGTCAATTCACGCATGCAGAGAACCAAACACCTAAGTTACCTAGCTGTTTTTAGACACTCGCCAAATCAGGAAAATTACCTCATACCATCAGTTCTCCTTGTTCGTGAAAAAGCAGACTCTCCAATGGTTTCTAGAGCGATTTTATTACGATTCATCGCTTTTCAAGAGAGTTTGTTTTATGTGCTCATTCTTCAACTACCAACAGGGACACGCACTCATCAATATAGGAAGCTAATTTCCATGTGAGGGCAAAATTTAAATATATCACGATTTACATAAAGTTTACTGCACTTGGTTGATAAAGCCAGATATTGTCAAGTGTAGTCTATTAATGAAAAACGCAACTTGATCTGATTAAACGTTTAGGAAAGGACTAAATAGCTGGCTACATTGTCCTATTACTGCATTCACTGAGAGTACGTGAAGCAAAACAGATCACAAGGTTAACGTGTAGTCTGTGTCCATTCACGATTGCATATGCATACGTGCAGCTCCGTGAGTGCGTGCAGATCAGGGGAGGGAAACAGGAAGATTCTTCAGTTGTTGTTCCTGTCCTTCATGGCATGATACTTAGGAAGTAATAAAGGTGGCCCCCCGAATATCACCTGAGTACCATAATTTGGACACAAAACTTTCTTACTCACGGATTAAAAAAACATGTGAATTCCTGTGCTATAAAGTGGCATTCCTTCCTTTGCCGTTTCCCTCAGGATCGACTGGCTTGTGTTACTCAGAAATGGAAAATACGTACACTTTCTAAAATGTCACCTGCCATTCAGATTACAGTCTCATACGACAAGGTGCATGCAGCCACGAACTCTCACGGAGCCGTGTGGCACTGCGGACCTCCAAGGGTCGGAACTGCCTGGGGGGTGAGTATCTTTGGACACAATTACGGGGCATGTGCAGGGCAAAATGCCCTGTGGCCGCAGCAGGTAGCCCAGAGATCTTCCATTTTCCTGCTGCTTTTGTTGTTCTGCGACTTCTGCCCTCGAGAAACCCACGGACACAACTCTGGCTGGGTTCAGGTGTTCTGTTTCTGCCCGAAGGACAGCGCATCAAGCCAAGGAAGACCAGAGCACGCTCTCGCACATGCAGGTGACAATGACTGTGGACCACTAGGACCCATTAACGCGGATCCGGCCAGAGGAGATCATGGCAGGGTTGGCAGCTCGAGCCCAATGCGGCCGAGCAGCAAGGTCTGAGCTGGGTTTGAACAAAAGGGATTTTATCTCAGGTAGAAGTGCATTACTATGAAACCAAAACGCAGGTCTGTGCAGGAAAAGAAATAGCAAACCGGAAGCTGCACCACCAAAATACCCTTAATAATTTGTGAAAACATAAAAGAGCAAAGCCAGGTTACTGCATGAAACTCGTATTTTATAACATTTTCCAAATCTGTATTTGCCTGTCTGTCACATTTTTCTTTAAATAATGGCAAATATAAGGGCTGGAATTCGCTGCTTTTCAGAAAGCTGATACCCCCACTAGACTCAGGGCACGGTTCTCTGGGAGGCTCCCGTGCCCCCAGGTGAAAGGCACTTCCTGGTTTCCTTTTCAAACTGGAAGCGATCCTGTTCTGCAGATTCAGTCGTGTGGATCACGTCAGAGTCACAGATACTTGAGAACACCTCTTGACTTCTCTTGAACATAGTCTGACATGTCTAGCTCTTTCATTTTTATTTATTTATTATTTATTTTTGAGAGGAAGAGAAAGGGGAGGGGCACAGAGGGGCAGAGGATCCGAAGTGGGCTCTGTGCCGACAGCACAGAACCCAATGTGGGGCTCAAACTCACGAACCGTGAGATCACGACCTGAGCCAGAGTAGGATGCTTAACCCACTGAGCCACTCAGGCACCGCTCTTTTGTTTTTACTTAGGACTATCACTTCCAAGTCACTGATGGGAAGTAAGCGGGGGAGAGTCTACGTCGGCTCTTCTAGGAAATGCACACCTCCCCTTCCTCCATGTCACCTGGAGCAGTTGCTCCTCACAAACAACAGGACAGATGATGAACATGTGACGATGATACACTGCTTCCCTTTCCCATCTGCCAGTTTCAAAGCCAGACGCTATGATTAACTGTTAAAAAAAAACCTGTTAACTCTCATCCTTTTTAACATTAGGGACCACTACCTCAAATATCACACCAAGCTTGCCAGTGGACATAAATAGGGGCCAGGTACCAGGTGATTGGTGCTAAGTGATACATAATGTGCCGTGCCTGGTTACGTTACCTTTTAAAACACTGGGCACCTGTTGGAATGAGCACTGGGTGTTGTATGGAAACCAATCTGACAATAAAATATATTTAATAAAAATAAATAAATAAATAAATAAAACACTATGAAGCATAACAATGTTCAGACTTCACTGTGCTTTGAAATACTGTGGCCGCCTGACTTCGTTACGAACCACAGAACGCCATGATTGGCGTGGGAAACAGAGGTTGAAGACAAGAAAATGAAGAAGAAAGAGCCCCTAGTTTTTAAGAGTCCTAGTTCCTAATAAGTAGACGACTCAGCCCTCTCATAAGAATAACTAGAAGTAATCATAAAAATTAAGTAGTGCCAGTAACATGTAACTATTCACCAGTTCCTACAGGTATATTTCTGAAAGACTTAAAATGACTCCTATAGTCAAATGCTAAAAATGGTCAATGAAGATGAAAGAGAAGGAAACTACTTGGTACTAACTGACTCTTGAATATGGAGATTATTTTACACTCTGTGGGAACCTTTTGCCATCAATAATATTTATGGGAAAATATTCATGTCTCAGATCTCTTAGCTATGAAACAATTTATTAGGCCATCCTCTGCAAACCTCATATCCATAACACCGTCCTGGCAAATACCGATCTTCCAAAACTTCTTTTATAACGTTTTTTGTTGTTTTTTTCCCCAAATTCCATGGACATGTAAAGGCAGTATTTAACGTACTCTGGCTACTAATAACCTGTTTTAATCAAATGCAGAAATGAAATAAAAGCTCATTTCAAAACCCTCTCAGAAGGACCAACTGCCTAGACAGAAGAGGTGTTTGTATGTCAAATCGACCTGTGCCAGGGTGTGATGTGAGCATCTGTGAAAGAGCTGAGCTGGCAAATCTTTCAGCCAGCAAGTGGCCTTACCGAGGCCTGGATCAGGCCAAGGGGTTTTAACATCGAGACGTGAAACTGAGCCTTAATTCAGTCAAGAACCTAGCGATTTTATCAAATTGCACTATCTGGTGATAACATCTACCTTTTCTCCTCCCTGGATTTCATTAGGAAATAGGTTCTATCCTGCCAGTGCCTGAGATTTGACATTAAGTACAGTGAAAAATAGGATCATGTATGTTTTAAAAGCCCCAGACAATTTCTACTAGACTGTTGGAGGGTATAAAAACAACACCGTGTGCAATGAATGCGTAATTAACACTCAAGGGGAACAAAGACAGAAACCTCCCTGATGCAGTTTCCAAGGAAGGGTAAGCGCCTCTGAGGGAAGCACAGCTTTGGAAACTAGGGGGAATGTGCAGATTGTGGCAAAGGCCCTGACAGAAGCTGGACTTCAAAGAAAGGACACGGGACAGCAAATAACGTAGGAGCTCTCCATACCGCTGCCAAATGCGTCTGCTGAGACCATGTTCCCAAAGTATTCGAATTTTTTTTTTTTTAATTTTTTTTTCAACGTTTATTTATTTTTGGGACAGAGAGAGACAGAGCATGAACGGGGGAGGGGCACAGAGAGAGGGAGACACAGAATCGGAAGCAGGCTCCAGGCTCCGAGCCATCAGCCCAGAGCCCGACACAGGGCTCGAACTCACGGACCGCGAGATGGTGACCTGGCTGAAGTCGGACGCTTAACCGACTGCGCCACCCAGGCGCCCCGACCAAAGTATTCGAATTTAAATGATGGCTCAGAACAAGACTTTCATGCACACCTAGCACAAAGGCTAAAGCTTAAAAGATGGACCGCACCGAATGTTGGCCGAAATGCAGAGAAAGGAAACTGCTTACGGCAACGTAGAATACTACCACCATTTGGGAGGCAATGTGACAGCTTCTTAAAAAGTGAAACACACCCTAAGCACGGACAGCATCGTCCCACACCTAGGTGGTTGCTGGGGGAAAGGGAAGTGTAGGTGCAAAGACTGGTTCTCAGATGTTGATAGGAATTTTATTCTTAATAACCTCAGCTGGGGCAAAGAGGCACAAAGGTTCTGTGGGGGGTGATGGAAACGTTCCGTGCTGTCAGCGTGTAACAGGGAAGACACGTGGACGCATCCGTCAGGACTCATCGATTATGCGTTTTTAAATGTGTGCAGTTTGCTGTCTTAAAATATACCTCCCAAAGTTGTTAAAATATACTTTTAATACAAAGTTCACCATGACATAAAGTAGGCCGCTGTTCTTACTTGTTCCTCTATAATTGATCATTTTTCTTATCTATACGCACTGCTGCCACCCCCCACTCCCACTGCCCAAAACACACCCACACCCACAGCCAGAGCTGCTATGTCTGGTCACACAGGCTGTGCACTGAACCACTTCAGGTGGGCCAGTCACATGGACAGTTTCTTATTTGTGTATATTTATTTATGATCTGTGTGTGTGTATGTGTGTGTATAACACACATACACACACATGTATGTATATATATATACATACATATATATACACACATGCATACATACGTACATAAGAACTTATAGAGGGGACGTCTAAACTAAAACGTAATTGTTAAATATATACACATACATATATACACATATACATAAACTTTTATATATGCATATACATAAACGTATGTATGTTTCTCATTTTTTTGGTGATATATCTTCCATGCATATCTAGGAATATGTGCTCTAAGGAAAATGCTATTACACTATATTGCCAATGTTAATAATAACAGATAATATTTAGTAACCACGTACTCTGTGCTAAGAACCATCTACATCACTTACTATATGTTACCTACACTTTAAACGAGTGTATAAACCGTATTAGAGCAGGGGCTATATGAGCTATGTTTTTCCTTTCTTTTTTTTCCTGGGGTGGTGGGCACATGGCTAAGTATGGACTTTTTATCAAATGGGTACTGTTCATGCCTTCTCTTTCTTGCCCCTTGCTAGCAGTTCAGAACACATTTGTAAGTACCTGAAACAGGTTCTATCAATTACCTCATTTTACAGAAAAGGAATTGAAAGTAAGCAATATTCCAAACACTGAACAGACGCTCAGGTTGTAAACAGTGAAGATAAGGTTTAAATCCAGGATTTTCTGACTGTATTATCAGAACTCTCAAGCTCATGTTCTTGTTTTTAGTTCCTTGGAGAGAAGAGGAATCCTGCTGGTAAGAGATCCTGGCAAAAAGAGTTTGCAGGATTCCAGACCTTATGATACAGGGGAGAGCTTATAACACTGTAGGGCTGCTGTTAGGATACCAACCGAGACGCCGTATTGGCTCTCCCCACAGAAGGAGATGCTCTAGATACTTCATAATCCCACTGAGACACCGGTTTCAGAATAGCTAAAAATCAGCATCCCGCCATTTCCACGTCTATTTAAAGATGCAATATCGGGGCTGGTGCCAGCCTGGCTGCTATTTATTCCCTTCCTTGGTCCTCCCGAGATGCAGTAACTAGCCTTGGATCCTCAGAGTTCCCCCCACCCGACATCCCACTGGTCAGTCTCTTAAATATGCTGCTTTCATATTCCAGCTGCAAGTTTATTAGTTTCATCAGCAAATCAGGTCTGTCCCTATCTGGATGTCAGGATATCATTTGGAGTTTTTAGAAATCTCGGGAATCTAGTTTCACAGTGCCTCCTCTCTGCCCCACCCCACCTTATGCCTTTTTTCAGCAGGACATGTCCCCATCCACAGTACTAAAGCTCAAATTACGGTTACGCTGACTTCCTATTTTTATTTTATTTCTTCCTCCCCAATAAACAACTTACCAAACTCGCTTACTGATCTCCCTTTGTATTTTAGGTGGAATACCAAAGTCTTGCCAAAACTAAGATACGACACATCGCGCCACTGACTTTAATTTTCCTCTGTGAGCAATGATAATTTGTTCAAGGACTTTAAATTTTTTAATGTGTAGGGGCGCCTGGGTGGCGCAGTCAGTTAAGTGTCTGACTTCAGCCAGGTCACGATCTCGCGGTCCGTGAGTTCGAGCCCCGCGTCGGGCTCTGGGCTGATGGCTCAGAGCCTGGAGCCTGTTTCCGATTCTGTGTCTCCCTCTCTCTCTGCCCCTCCCCCGTTCATGCTCTGTCTCTCTCTGTCCCAAAAATAAATAAACGTTGAAAAAAAAAATTTTTTTTAATGTGTATTTTTGAGAGACACACAGCATGAGGGGGGGAGGGGCAGAGAGAGGGAGACACAGAATCTGAAGCCGGCTCCAGGCTCCCAGCTGTCAGCACAGAGCCCGATGTTTGGCTCGAACTCATGAACTGTGAGATATTTTATTTATTGATTTATTTAGTTACTTATTTACTGAGAGAGAAAGAGAGAGAGAGAGAGATCACGGGGGAGGGGAAGAGAGAGGGAGAGACAGAACCCCACGCAGGTGCCTCACTGTCCGCACAGAACCCAATGCGGGGCTTGATCTCACAAACCGTGAGATCATGACCTGAGCCAAGATCAAGAGTTGAACACTCAACCGACTGAGTCACCCAGGTGCCCCTGTTCAATGGCTTTTTAAGAATTTCTTCCTATTTATCTATAATGCTGGAGAAATTAAGTTTCATAGCATATACCCAGCACTCTCTATCAGCCTAGTGATAAGCACTCCTACAGCAAAAGATAAAATATCACCGGCTGCCTTCTGCAGCAGTCTGTTATTTACCGCAGTGACACAGTGAATGCAATCATTTTCCATATGTAAATAGATGCTTAACAGTATCAGACTTTAATGTGATTATATCAAAGCTCTTTAGGTGAATGCCAGTTGGTCTGTTTAATTCTTGCAGTTGCCTATTCTAAATATCATAACATAATGATATGGTCTAAGAAAGAGTTTCAGAACCCAACTGGTAGTTATCAATCAACAAATCACCAGAATACTGACTTAATAGATTGTCTGGTAATGATTTCATCCCTTTTTATTATAGATATTATGGCAGTGAAGAGGCATAGAGAGGGAGCTGAATATGATTGGGAAATAACGGAATTCATTTTAAAGAAACAAATTTTTAAATAAAGTATTTGAGTTGGGGAATGTATGCAAAGAAAATGTAGAAGGTCAAAGGAAAAACCATGTAAAGTGATTATTCTTAAGTATTGTCAAGCAAGTGAATTTATAGCTTTTGTAGAGAATTGTGGCCAAGTCCTTTGGCCCAAACACAAATGGGAATCTCAAGAAGATTGTCACTACTTTGTTTTTAAAAATTTTTTAACATTTATTTATTATTGAGAGACAGAGACAGACAGAGCACACGCAGGGGAGGGACAGAGAGAGAGAGGGGACACAGAATCCGAAGCAGGCTCCAGGCTCTGAGCCGCCAGCACAGAGCCCGACGTGGGGCTCGAACTCACGAACCGTGAGATTGTGACCTGAGCCGAAGTCGGGCGCTTAACGGACTGAGCCACCCGGGTGCCCCTGTCAGTACTTCTCATTAATGGAAGTGAATCACTTTCAAAACGGAAGCTTATTGCTACTCCACACAGTTTCCGTGAGATGGGTCTGCTTCGACATATTTGATATATTTGTAATGACTAAACACACACATGCAATCAGCACATAGCCGTTCAATCAATGAAGCACATACACTCGCAATGGATAAGGTGTTACTGTCAACCTTTCCCAAGAGCATACAGTATACAACAATCATTATAAGATGTGGGGACAAATCAATGAAAAAAATTAGTTTGCTGAAAAATGCTATAATAGTAACCAATTTTTTTAATTATAATCTAAGAAATACATTTTATGCAGAGTTTAAGAGGCTAGAAACTCACATTTTGATAAAACTTTAAAAGAAGTTTTAAAGAAACAATGAAATAAAGAAACCTTATTTGATGAGTCTTGTGGGTCTGTAGCTCATGACCTAAAGATGTAGTTTCTTTTCCGTTCCCTCCGAATTCCTTGTTTACTTCCAACTTCTCTGACCTTTCAGCTTTATCTTGATTTCCTTAACAGGGACTTCCACGGCGTAGCATTTTTCCTACAACTCTTCCCTATCAGAATTACTTCTGCTTTTCAAGTCGGGAATTAAGTCAACAACATTTTCTTAATTTTCCCTTTGTTCCTAAATTGACATTTTCTTCTTTGTTTGTGGTGCTGCCGTGTGGTGTGGGCGGTTTGCTTCTGGCTTCGCTTCTCAAGATCCCACGCTTGTATAATTAGCACCGTTGGGGTGTGTACTTTGCGAGGCCTCTTTTGTTGAGCAGTCTGAATTGTTCTCTTCGAAAGCCAGGCGTGGGGGCCACAACCTAACAGGGGCCAGGGCACCTCCTGTGCCTCAGCCTGTCAGGCAGCCATTTAACATCCAGGGTGGATCCGCTGTTTTCCTTCCTGTAGACGATGACAGAATGTCTGCCTCCCCACTTTCCTTCCTTCCTCCCTCCCTTCCCTCCTCTCTCTTTCCTTCCTTCTTCCCTCCCTTCCTTCCTTCCTCCTTCCCTCCTTCCTCTCTCTTCCTTCCTTCCTCCTTCCCTCCCTTCCTTTCTGTTTTCATCTTAAGCTAGATTCATGCGTGCAGTGGCTTTTAATCTCCCCACTGAAAGAAGACAAGGAAGAAAGACCAACAGGCCAGTGATGGTGGCTCCGTGAGCCCCTCTTGTATGGGGAATTCAATCATGCGCTGCCCTCTGGTTACTCCAACACTGAGGATCCACTGTGGTCAGGGGTGACCACCTCTTCACCGTTTCAGATGGCTCCCAGGCCAAATATCCCCTCTGGAGACCTGAATATTCCCTTTTTAGGTCACAGGTTCCTCTGCTTTCCTGTAAGTTGATAGCACCTGAACGCCATTGTTGGCATACCCCAGAAGAAAACGGGTTACCGGATCTGAGGTCCCCACAGCATTCTGCGACTTTCAGAGCTTCCGGGGAAACTGAGGTTTCCTCGTGCTAAAGCATGAGACAAATCCAGCACAGGAAGTAAATGATCCCGAGCCTTCCCTATCCATGCCACTGCCCTTCAGAATGATACATCTGTAGGAAATAATTCAACATATTTTTTTTCATTTTTTAAGATCTTCATTTTCAGGCCAATATAATCCCTAATGCAAAATTTATCTAATTAGTAGTTGATGTTCATACACTTACTGGCAAAACTAAGCATCAAGCCGGTTCTACGATTTTTTTGTTTCATTTCTTCAGAGCGATTAGAAAGCCATCTCGCTATTTCAATATTGCTCCTTCCACACGAGCCTGTGCCAAAGGATACAGTGCTCCCTGACGGTCCCCTACGCGAGTTCACTGCGTTTAAGTACAGCTGCTTCAACATCGTTATTCCTTCCATCTGAAGTCCAAACATGTCCCTGTAAGTGACGAACACCAGCTGCGTCTGTCACCTCCCGAGCCTAACAGGTGGAAAACAACAACCCTCCTTCGCCATGTTTGCTCTCCACGTGACTGGCCTGCTCTCCCTTCCCCCTGAACCCCCGTCACCGGCCAGTCGCCCTCGTCTCCCGCTGACCCGGCTCGGCAGTCACCGCTACTGCCGTCTTCTTTTCATCCGGACACTCGCTTCCTCGACCGTCCGCCGACCCGTCTACCAGCCGGAGTCCCAGGAGGGAACGGCACGCTCGGAGGGGTGAACGCAGGCGGGCTGCATCACAGGGGCTGGGGGGCCCATCTGTGCTTGGGTCTGAGTGAACTACGGGGGCGGGTTGAGCCTGTGCCCGGGCCAGCAGAGAGGGTCACCCCAGGGTGACGGCGGCAGGGGAGGGGGCTCAGCAGAGAGGAAGGGCCGCCCCGGCGACGCTGCTCCCGGGGCCGTCCCGCAAGAAGGGGCTCCAGAGATGAACGGCCCGCCTCCGTGTGCTCTGACTCGCCGGGCCCCTCTGTCACTCCCCACCGGTGACACCCAGGGGACAGGCTGCTGCCTCCCATCCTGGCAGCACAGAGCCCAGGGGCGAGGGAGAGCGGGCGTGATGGCCAGGGGAGAGTCCCAGCTCAGCTCCCCGTCCCGGGAGCGCCTTCCCACGAAGCCACCCACCTCCCGCCGTGAGCATGTGGGGGCTGCAGCTGTTTGCCCGGGGCGCCCCGGCCTCACAGCACGGCGGTCCGGCTCGTCCCTATGGCCCTGTCCCCTGAACCTGCTCTCGCACGGAGACCCCCTGCCCGCATTTTGTGTCCGCTCCGCCTGCCATATCCGCCTGACCCTCCGCCCGGCCTCCTGCCTCCCCTCCGGTCTCTCCCCCTCCCCACGGTCTACACTTCGCACACCACTCAGACTGTTCCTCCAACAACGTGCGTCAGATCAGGCCACCGCCCCCCGGCGACTTCGGGGGCTTCCCAGAGGGCTGAGAGCAGGGCCGGTGCGTGGACCATCGTGGGCTTGCTCCTGCCTGGCCCGAGACGGCTCACCCTCAAACTCTCCCCCGCGGCGGCCCCCGGCCCCCTGGCCTTTCCACAGACCACCCTGCCCCCAGCCCACCAGCCCACATCCCACTGCCGTCCCACATGGCATCCCACCATGCCACACCTGCGGGGCTTCCTGCCCGAACGGTCCTCACACGGCCCCACGGCTTGTCGCCCGCCTCACCCAGCTCGTCTCCCCGCAGAGAGACGGGCCCTGCCGCCTGCCGCCTGAGCGCCCAGAACTCCTCTCACTCTGCCCCCCCACCCCGACCCACCCCCCGACATCTCCCTCCACTGCACTTATCGCCACCTGCAAGAACAGCGGGTCTCGGATACCGTCAGTTATGAGACGCAGAAGGATTTCACGCAACACTGAGAAAGAAAATAAAAAAGTACCATGAGGTCTCCTTATTAATGATTGTAAGACACAAGCCGAATCAGAGACGTGAAAATGTGAATGTGAAAAAAATCTACGCCTGAAAAGCAAGGAGACGTGTTACGCGTTGTTATCAGGGGCAGCCCGTCAAATAACACATTACTATTGATGGGGCAGGGAGGGGACCTTAACTCTATGCCAGACCCTGGCCCCAAGTCTGGTTTGACAGGAGCTGCAGGCAGGACCCCTGCCTTCCCGAGTGGAATGTGGTGGGGGGGGGCACCCTCGTTCCTGATGGGAATGCAGATCCCGTGAGTCCTGGTTCCTTGTACATTTTAACTTCTCTGTCCACAGCCCTCAAGACAGTGCCTGGAAATCAACGATTCAAATTGGATCTGCTATGGAGTGCTGTTAGCTTTGTGGTTGTTTCTCGTCCTTTTTTAAGCTTTCTGTATCTCCTATGTATTTTATTCTGATACTAAACACTACAACATCATGATTATCCATTTCTCAAAGTGGCGAAAGTATGATACTTTGTATCCTGCTAAACACATGACACGTTAGAAGTGGTTTCTGGGCAGAGGAAATTATTTTCAACGTGTTGACAGCATTCTTAGGAGCAAGTCTAAAAGGGGTTCCTTCTCTTCTCAAAAGTGATGTTGTCAGTGGCTGTAAAACTTTTCCAACAGGCCAATATGTTATGATTAAGAAAATCTAAGGTTATGTCAATCATTATTTTATTACCCACGTTATGTATTGCTTCTCCAAAGAATTAATGTGAAAAAAGATAATATGAAATAATAACGTGGCTCAGAAAGAGAAGGAAAAAAAATGCAGACAGGAACACTAAAGGAGACAGCTTGAAAAACTGACTTATTGCTCATTTAAAGTGTGGGGCTTAATTCTTATCACTAGACTGTGGTTGTCATGCATCGAAAAGCTTCAAAGGCTGAAGGGCGAACTCATTTTCTTTGCTTGATCTCCTGGTAGAGAGGGGAGAAAATCAAATGCTATTGTATGAATTTATCATAATATTGTTCAAGGGGAAAACTCATAAAAATCCTATCTGCTGCTCACTTGATATGATGTATCTTTGTCGAACACCATCATTTACAGAAGACAAGATAAGTTTCCAGAAGGATCGTACAGCTCTCCATGTGTCAACCACACCCCATTATTACCGGTTTCAACTCAGCAAATCTCATCTACGAGGTAGAGTTGGCTTTCATAGAAAACAGACTCTTGGACGATTTACACAGTTCTGACTTTTCCCATGGCCAAATTAGATGGGCTGTATAATTGGTAAACAAGGTTAACAAACATTTATTCCAATGGGACAGTGGAAACTAAGATCAGTCCAAGCTGATGTTCTGATACAAGGGAATGCACCCAACGAGAAGCTGAATCTTAGCAACTGAAACTCCGTGAAAGAACAGATTATGTTATTCACATATGACATTATAGTAATTAAATGTTATTGACAGCATTGATGTTTTCCCTTTCTCAGAACTGTAAGAAGGAAAACAAACAAACAGATTATCTCGACAAAGCTGCCTCAAGCTGCAATTGGGTGCAGCTCATGCACCGTTGTTTCGAACCCAAGGTTTTCACGCATGCATGAATTACATGTCCACAGAAGCTCCTAAATAGAAGTTACAGAGGTGGAGTTGGGAAAGGAGTGGGTATTCAGTTTCCATCTGTGATTTGGTGAAGAATTACTATGGAGTTTTTTTATTCTTTTTTTTTTTTTTTAAATTTTAATGGTTTTTTTTTTTTTTGAGAGAGAGACGAATGGGGGAGGGGCAGAGAGAGGGGGAGACACAGGATTCGAAGCAGGCTCCAGGCTCCGAGCTGTCAGCACAGAGCCCGACACGGGGCTCCGACTCACGAACCGTGAGATCGTGACCTGAGCCGACGTTGGACGCCCAACCGACTGAGCCACCCAGGCGTACCGGAGTTTTGTTATTCTTTAACTAAACTTGATTTGGGGATGATTGCAGGTTCGAATACAGCTGGAAGAAATAACAAGGACTTCGCGTACCTGCATTTGGTTTCCCCCATAAGTGTGTTCCCTCACTATGGTTTGATGTTGATATCGAAACAGGCAAGACGTAGAATGTCTCCATCAACACAAGGATGCCTGCTGCTGGGCTTTCCCGCCACACTCACGTCTTTCCAGCCCTGCCCCCTCCCCAACCCCTGACAACTACCAATCTGCTGTTTATCTCTATGGAATGTTGTAGAAATGGCATCTTAGGACATGTAACCGTTCGCAAGTAGCGGCCCAGCTCTCTGGAGATTCACTCAGTGTTGTTGTATCAGTGGGTCCTTCCCCTCACTGCTGAAGAGTACGCACAGTGTGCAATGCTCAGTTTGCTCAATAATTTACATGTTTTTGTTTGTTTTTGTTTTTTAATGTTTATTTTGAAAGAGAGAAAGAGCACAAGTGGGGGAGGGGCAGAGAGAGAGGGAGACACAGAATCAGAAGCAGGCTCCAGGCTCCAAGCTGTCAGCACAGAGCCCGACACAGAGCTTGAACCCAAGAACCGTGAGATCATGACCTGAGCCGAAGTCGGCTGCTTAACTGACTGAACCACCCAGGAGTCCCAATCATTTGCATGTTTAACGACATCTAGGTAGTTAACAAATCTTCTACTATTATGAAGAAAGATGCCATAAACACTCCTGTTTTAGTATTATGCTGTAAATAAGTCTTCATTTCTCTGGAATATATGAGATATATCTTAATTTAAATATCCACTATTTTCTGCATGCTGTATGTAACATGTTGCTTAAAAAATAAAGCATGTGAAAAGACAAATTCATAGGGTTATTTATGCCAGATTATTTTTAAAAGAAAAGACTGGAAATAAACGTCCAATGGGTTGGAAGACAGAGAGAGGGAGAGAGGGAGAGAGAGAGATACAAAGGAAGAGAGAGAGAGGAAGAGACAGAGAGAGGGATGAAGAGATTACAAAGAAAGAGGGGGGAGAGGGAGAGAGACAAGAGAGAGGGAGAGAGGGTGGAAAAGAGAGAAAGGGGGAGAGGGAGAGAGAAAAAGAGAACAAGAGAGAGACAGAGAGAGGGAAAAAATGAACGAGAGAAGGAGAGATTGAGGGAGTGGGGATAAAGAGAAGGAAGGAAGGAAGGAAGGAAGGAAGGAAGGAAGGAAGGAAAGAAAGAACAGAAAGAAAGAAAAGACAGAAAGAGAGAGAGAGTAAAATGCTATGGAATGATATCCAGAATTTATCAAATAGGAAAAAAAAGGTAGAAACCCTAAACCATATTACCATTTATGTTAAGTTGGGAGGAGTTGACACAAATATTCATGTATATTATACACAACACGGAAGACTCATAACAATATTGTATTATAGTATTATTTCTAACATACACACACGTCTATATTCTCAAAACACTGAAGAATACAACAGAATCAGTTTTGCCACAAAGGAAGGGGGCAGTGAGTGGGGAAGACATGGGGAGGGGGAGACTGAGACTTTAAACCCAATGTGGCTGATGTGACTGTGGAATCGCGTAAATATGAAACCATTTCTCACGATTACGAAACAAAAAATACTCTTAGAAGCAACCTAAACCGCGAGGCGTGAAACAAGTGAATCTAATCGCGGGTCCAACTGAACACCTCAAGAGCCGTTAGCACAGTAATTCGACGGCCGGCGGGGAAGCAAGTGTAGACACAAGAGCAAGCGCCTGCCAGGTCGCCCCCAGCCCCATCACGGGGACGGCAACGCTGGTCCTGTCCTCAGGGGTTTGCGTCTGTGCTGGAGACCAGACACTGGAGGAGGCACCTGGCGTTCTAATTCGACCCTCACCACACTTGTTGGGGACAGGGACTCTGGGTGCCAGGGGGTGGAGGTGTGACAGGGAGGAAGGCAAGAAAACCTCCTGGCGCTGACCCTGAACTGGGTGTGTCAGCGTGAACTCTTGCGTGCCTGGTCTCACACATGCACAAGCACACAAACACGCACCCACACAGAAATTGACACACAAACACGTGTATGTAGACGCGTAACACACACACATGTGCAAACCCACACACGTGTGCACACACACATTCACACCCACACAAGCACACGCACACACACCCACACGCACACACATACCGTATTCACATACACATTCACAAAAATATGTGTCTTTGCACACATACAAACATGTACACACATAAAAGGAGACTCATGCATATGAACACACGTAACATGCACACACCTACACATTCACACACAGAGAAACACATACATATTTACACACGTACACTCACACACACACACACACACACACACCTACACTCGCTCTCTGACAGAGCCCAGGAGTAAGAAGTTCAAGAAAGAACAGACATTACACATACTCAGGTTATAGTCCTAAAATATCATTTTCCCCTGAAGAAATACACGTTTTCTCGGGTGAATGGCCGACGTCAGGCCTGGAGCAGGAACTATGCAGGAGGGTACTGGAATGTCTGCTCTACTAGATGGCAGGACGGCCACCACGTCCTCAGGAGTCAACAAGAGAAGGTGCCAAAGGGCAAAAAAAGCACAATTTTCGCATCAATAAAGACAGTACGTTCTACGGACTGAAGATCATCAGACACGTTTCAATCCACAAGTTCTCAATAGTACAGAAATAAAAGTAATCACCGTCCTCCGCACCCCCGGAGGCATCTGTAAGCCCTGAGGACGTCCTTGGTAGTGACCAATGGAGGGAGGGATTTAGGGAGTGTCGGATTTAGGTGTCTCCATCCCAGCCCTATTCAGGGAGGAGGTTCAGTCACTGCAGAAGGGTGGCCGAGTCTCCTGGTGGGAAAGCCACCCTGAGACGCACAAGTCATCCTGCTGAGAACACAAACTTGCGTCCAACCAAGCCTCTGGATCCCAGTACCGATTATGGCGATTTTGCTGAACACCAGCAAAATGGATACGGTGACAATCTCTACGGGACGACCGACCCTCTTTCTCCACAAACTGGAAGAACAACAGCAACAACAACAAAAGGCAGAGGGAAGACTACAAATTAAGATACTGGCAGGATGCATCAACCAACGGCCATCAAAACCAACGGCTTTATAATAAGACTTTCGGGCCTCACAGCGCATCAGAAAGATGGAGGAGAAAATCGTGTCATCGCATAGTCCGGTCACATTATCTGCGTCTCACTGGGGGATGAAAATGTAATTTTTTACATGGCCCTAAGGTAAGTGTATCGAGTAGCATTACCCTCTGGAGCTAGTCCTACGTGCCAACGCATATCAGCGTCTCATTGAACGGTCACAAAAGCCCCGCCAGGGAGATGTGATGATGCCCGTTTCACAGACGGTTCTAGCAAAGAGGAAGTAAGTTATCAAGGATGAACTGAACGCCACAGCCCAGAACCCTCACGGCCAAGCCTCTGCAGCAACATAAGGACATGACTCTGTCATCACACGTTCTGTTGGTAGAGCAGAGAGCTCACGGAAGGCAGGATGATGAATCTGTGCATCAGAGACCATAAAAGAGCAAGCCCGGGGGAAAGAAAGGATATGAGTGGGGGCGGGGGGCGGCTAAAATGGTCCAGGAGGACGTCCACTGTCAACGGTGAGGATGGGGGAAACGAGGCCGTGTGGCAAGTGAGGGTTTCGGATTCATTTTAATACAGCCTGCAAAAGTAGGAAAGCAGTGTAAATAGTCACGAATAAGAGTCAGAGGAAAGACGCAGAAAATAACGCAGTGGCAACTGAGGGGTTATATCCTTGAACAAAAGAGTGTAATTCAACTTGGTTGCTGTAGAAAAAGGAAAAACATAAAATTCAGATCCGTCGTTGTGACTCCAAAGGAGATGCTACATGGACGAGACGATGAAATGACTGTGTGCTCTGAGCACACCGCTGGGAGTGCAGACGTCATGGAAAGCCAAAAATACTGCCCCAGCCCCGGACGGATAATTACATTTTTGACAAGAAAGTGAACAGTTTGGAAAGATAGCAGCAAAGTTGAAACGGACCGAAAACTCATTTGAAAAGTTTGCTGTGACGGAATTGACTTCAAGAAAGGAAACAGCCACAGCTTTGGGGGGGGGGGGGGTGGGGGCGGAAGCGGGAGGGCTGAGGGGAGAACACGGGGTGAACGAACGCGCTTTCTAAGGCTGTCCGGTTGGACCCTGCGAGAGACACGAGCCGGAACTAAAAGCACTGACGAAGCCCAGTGCACGACCGATTATAAAATCAGTTTTCCTTCCCGGAGAACACCCCTTCAAGTAAACCGCATATTTACTGAGCCTGTGTGCAAAGCACACAGTGTAATCACAGCTTCCGACCGAGGACCCTGTCACAGACCTGAATGAGCTTTCGTCACGATTCATGCAAATGTATCCCGACAAAACCCCACCTATCACCCCCACTTCACGGATAACGAAACAGTTGTTCAGATGGTCACCGGTCAGCTCGTTGGTCCTACTGGCAACTGAAAGCAAAGTCTGGGTTAAAATGCTGGAGCCGTGGTTAAATTCCACGTACAGACAGACTGCTCTGGTGGAGGCTTCATGCTGTGTAGGCAAAAAGGAGGGCTGTTTAGGAAACCAGATAGAAAAAAAAATGTTTTCCCTGTAAAAAGTAAAAATAAATTAATGAATTCATTAAAAAAAGAAAAGGAAGAAAAGGAAAAGAAACAGAAACTGGAATATATGCCCTTCTTTTAAATGATTTCGCTGATTTAAATGATTGCTGATACCCAGAAATACCTTTGATGAGAAGACACAGACTTTGGAATTCTGGTATCTATTCGGCATAACTTGTTGGAAATACAAACCTGTACTGCTTGTGCTCAGTAACTGGGTGGGATCCTTAATAAACCTTCTTCGAACTTTGAGAACATGTGGAAAAATTACGGCACTAATTGAGTTGGAGGAAGAAAGGAAATGATTAGCCCGCCGTCTGCTTGCACATAATGGCTTGTTATTAAAGAGGTGAAGACGTAAAGAAAAAAAGAAGGTAATATGTGAATTCATCTTCAGGAAGGCAGAACATTCTTAATAAAACTAAAATGCTGCACAACATCAGTTGTTCTAGTCTGAGTACCTCATTACTAAGAGGATTTAGAAAACATCAAAACAGCAATAGAAATGATCAAAGAATGCCAGGCCCCAATAAAAAGATGAAAGGATCTCAGCAGAAAAGAAAAACGATACACCAAAGTGACTCCGTCGATCAAACACAAATTAGTGAAAAATAGTAGCACATTTTCTTCTCGTGACACAAATTCCAACAGAATTCAGCATTTTGATGAAATGCTAAACTTAGCGGTGAAGATGAATAGCAGAGTCCCAGGAAAAGGGTACGGAATGAACAAAAGAGAAAAAAAAATAAGGACAATGGCTTATGTTTTTTTCAAAGATACACTACATCAGGTAGTATTCAAGGATGAAGCAGAAATCAAAATATTTAGGGGCAGAGGGGCTCTGATTACAAATGGCTCAGAAACGCCCAGTAAGCATTTTGTCTGTAGCCCTGTAGGCAATGGGGGGCCACGGTTCATCAGGAGACAGAAAAGGTCAGAGGTTTCTGCAGGGTCACGTAGCAAACATTTGGTTTTTGGTCTCTTTTAAAGATGTATTTGTTCTGGGGCACCTGCGTGGCTCAATCGGTTAAGCACCGACTTTGGCTCAGGTCATGATCTCACGGTTTGGGAGTTCGAGCTCCCCATTGGGCTCTGTGCTGACGGCTCGGAGCCTGGTGCCTGCTTCGGTTTCTGTGTCTCCCTCTCTCTCTGTCCCTCCCCACTAGCGCTCTGTCTCTCTCTGTCTCTCTCAAAGATAAATAAACATTAAAAAAAATAAAAATAAATTATTTGTTCTTTGCTGTTCAGGTTCTCCTTTTGCAAAGCGGTCTGCCCCAGTCCATGTGAATCGGTGGCCGCAGCAACCACGCGGCTGGGAGCACGTGCTGCCCCTGCTTCAGGGGTGACCGGTAACCGGAGACGGCCGGTCAGATTCTTCCTGGAGGGGACCCAGGAGGTGATGGTCAGAACCTCTCCCAGGCAGGCCCACTGAGTCACTCTGGGGACTGAGCCTGATGTCAGAGAAGGTGTGTTCCCCTTCAGTTCTGTGAGACTGTGAACTAGGAACAAGAGCAGCTGAGACAAGCCGAATGCAAAGTTTTCTTTTTCTTTTCCGTCGTACAGAGAGCCCTCTCTGAGAATGCAGTGCTGAGAAATGAAAGTAGAGCTGGGAAGCTGAAAGAGGGTCCTGAACCGACGTCATTCAAGCTTCCAAAAGCTGGCTAGAGATGAATGTCTCTCCACCGTGACCAACAGAGCTTTTTACAAACAGAGAACACTTTTTACAAAACAAGGTTGAAGGCTAAGATAGCACTAGAATGATGCTGCCTTCCTCTAAGTGAGGCAGGAAGGGGCCTGAATGAGAATAAATCATGAGGACAGGAAAATGAGCAAGAGAAGCATACTGGTGTCTGCTTCATAAGCCAGCCCTCGAAGGGGACAAGAAAATCCAGCAGGAGACCCTCCCGGGACACGAGTTGTCCACTCAGCCTTCTCTGAGGCCAGTGGAAAGGAAGGATGTGTGCCGATGAAGAATGTCCGTGAAGGAGAGATCCTGAAGGAGTGCCGGTTGTAGAAAACGCAAGCCTTTTTTGTCCACTGAGATCTAGGAGGGGAAACATAGTGTAGATTTAAGGAGCGAAGCTTTGAAGGAAAGTGAAGGTTCGCAGTGGTTGTCATAAGCCTGTTCGTTGTGAATAAAGGGACTGCGTGCCAAGAAGTGGGGAGTGTCGGGTGGGGTCACAGGGGAGCCGGCGGGGGGCACGCACGGCCTTCAGTGGCCCCAGCCCCCACCCCAGGCAGAGACCTACTATGTGCCCAGAGCCAAGTGAGCCGTTATGGAGGTTATAGGCACATATCAGGCAACGATCACTAACTTCCTCCGTCACATTTTTGCAGGATACAGTTGGGTGACTCCCCTTGTCCCCTCTGCACTGATTCTGGAACGGTCACTCAGGTGTAAGTGTATTCCAAAAGAAGACCCTTCACTAACGTTAAGAAAGTAACTTCTCCAGAAAAAGAAAAGAAAGATGCAGGAAACCCAGTGAGGACAAGTTACAGCGAACATGAACGACTGCATGTAAACAGAAATCAAAGTTGTTATCGGTGGGGGTGCTGGTGAAAGTTCACTTCGAAGCAAATGGGGAAGAATCCCATGAAAATGCATGTTCTGCCCACACCCTCTCTGTCCCAACACTCAAGTCCATGCAGCAGAAGGCAGTGCTGCAAGCACTCGCGATGCAATTAACCTTTGGGATTGTTTCAAGGAATAAGAAAAACAAACAAACAAAAAGTTTCAAATTATTTGCATTCCAATGGTATAAATCTGAAGAATTTTAGATGGAAGATGAAAAGAAATTGGACCTAGTCTGAAAAATACTTAAGAGACCAAATTCATTAGAAATCTAATCAGCAAAACTCTCTATTTTCCTGTCTTTCTCCCGATTTTCCCTCTGTGCACTCCCGTATCACACTACAGTATATAACTGGTTGGCTCTGCCCAAGTCACATGACACCCAAGTTCCTCCACTGCCGCGGGATATATGGTGCCGGGGAAGGGAAACTTCTCGTTCTCATTCTATCTGCTCTCTGTAGCCAAGAGAAATTAAGCAAAAGAATTCATATGAGAACAGGGAAAATAATACTTCAGGCCTTCAGTTGGAAAGTTTCCAGTTATTTTCAACATTCAGCACTTTAAGAGAGTCCCAGTTGCTCTGGTCTGGGACTGATGCAACCCCACTGCAAGCAAGCCTTCTGACGGCAGAGAAAAAGCCACGGGGCTGGGGAGATGGGGAAGCAACTCTCTGCGGTATTCTTCAGGACCTGCCCTTCCCTTGCGACCACACGACATGCAGAAAATCATCTGATTTTCTGACTTCCATTTTCATCCATACATCCTGCCTGTCAGGATTTAGTACCGTCACAGACGTTGGCTGGGGGTGTCTGCCCCTCGGCCTGTCCTCAGCTCTGGTCCACAGATGTGCCTCACTCCTCCAGGGCCCACCTGACTGTATGACCTCAAGCAAACCGAGTCATGACCCTCCGGAACCATCTTCCTCCTACTTGAGCCTGTGGTTACAAACGAATCTCTCCCCTTCTCTGATAAAATGTACGGAGCACTCGGCACGCAAGCATCTCTGACCTACTCTGTCCCGTGCTTGGCACAGTTTTATTCTAGGCATCGTTCAACTGTTCCCTACTGTTGACAACCTAGCTACCTTGTATCCTCATTTCCATCTTGGCGCTGACGTATTCCCAGAGGAGGGATTTCATTATCAGAGGTAGCAATCACCTCTCTTTTGGCTTGCTAATCATCCCTGGAATCAGCGTCCCAAAGAAACCAAATATTCATGGAACTGTTGATTTCTATTTTTCCAGAGCTGGGAGAAGAGCCTGCAGGGGATCCGTGCCCACCTCTCACTGGAAATGGGGCTATCAGGGGCCAGAGAAACGCAGAGCAAACGGACGAAAAACTGGAGCTCTAGCTCACATCTCTTGGCTCAAGTTCTGTCCTCGGCATGATCCTGTCCCGGGATCTGCTCTTCTGGAACCTTCCCACCAAAGTATGGAGCAGCCTGCTTTCCCCAGATAGCTTTTGTTCTCGTTCACCTCACTTTGCATGAATCCCCTTTATGCTGGCTCCTAATTCCCTGCAGAAAAGCCCCTTCCCCAAACGGAGCTACACATGCTGATAGATTAAAAAAATACATCTCAGAGAGAATGCTTTTGAGGTGAGTCACAAAGAACCAAACGTGATGGAAAGACACTCCTGGCTGAGAGCCCTAGCGAATGTGTGAGGCTTAAAATGCAGGATATATTTAGAGGAAAAAAAAAAACTAGTTCCACTTAGAAATTTGGAATCAATAAAGTACAACGTTTTCCATTTTTAAATCAACACAATTTAGTAAGCCCCACAAGGACTCTACTTTGTTCCAATCACTAAAATTGTAAAGGAAGCAGGAATATGGAACAAAAAAACATATATACATAGTTTGTGGGGTCACTGAAGAACAAAGGAAAAAAATAACTTTCAGCCAACTGAATACCATTGTATCTGGCTCTAGAATCCAGGCGGTGACAATGTCAGACAAGGTTTTACATTCGAACACTCACAATGCCTGAAAAGGTAGGAAGACAGTACATGTGCCCCGTAGAAAAATAGAAATGCGATGTCCCTTCTAGAGCTACAATATAATCTAGAAGCACACATTGCTACCTTCAGTGATTCCACAACCCTTTGTGTGGTGCATCACCCACAACACGTGGGTTCCTACCGGGGCAGATACTGATGGCAAATGTTTCCCACACGAGTCTCCATAACCGTCTGAGCCCAGCTCATAACCCCTAATTAATTGCCACTGTGTCTCACTGCAGCCCAAGCTGATGAGCCCCTCAGCCTAGAATTTAAGTGTCACCGTTCCCCATCATAACCCAATGTCCTCTTGTACTGCAGCATCCGCTCTCCTGGCTCATATGACTGATACAGTCAAATATTTCACATCAGTGATTTATAAATTACTCACAACGTGCAACCCAGGAACAACTAGAAACTTGGAGTAGGTGGTTCTCCTGATAAACATTTTTATTCAAGACGGGCAGTTCTGAATGTCGGCGTATTGTTACACAGATCCTTCGACCCACTCGATGTCAACAACATGAATAATGACCTTAAGCTCAATACTGTTCCAGCATGCAGTTTTGTTACTGTCGCGTGTTTGGATTTATTTTGTTTTAATAATAGCACATGTGAATCCCGCTGGTCCAGAGGTAGGACACGTAAGCCCTGGTTGGATCAGTGTGCGATTTCCCAGCAGGAAAACAATGGCAACAATACAACACACACCTGTAACCAAATTACTTCAGCCCCTAACACTCAATTATTGATAAGTTTGGCTACTACATCGTTTAAACTAAAATTTCTAACCAAATTATCACAACTTTTTGCTTTCTATAAATTATATATATATAATATATATGTTTCTATATAATTTTTAATTTTTTTTCAATGTTTATTTATTTTTGGGACAGAGAGAGACAGAGTATGAATGGGGGAGGGGCAGAGAGAGAGGGAGACACAGAATCGGAAACAGGCTCCAGGCTCTGAGCCATCAGCCCAGAGCCTGACGCGGGGCTCGAACTCACGGACCGCGAGATCGTGACCTAGCTGAAGTCGGACGCTCAACTGACTGCGCCACCCAGGCGCCCCTATTTCTATATATAATATAAATATATCTATATATAAGTATTCTATAATATATAGCTCCTATATTATAAAACAGCCTGTGTATATTATATGTGTATATAATATATATAATTACTTCAGCCTATATATACTTATATATATTTATCTATGTATTTACCTATATATATAAAACAGACTATATATATAAAATACATATGTTTCATTTCATATACACGCCAGTACATATATAATTTCAGCGTATATATATATATATATAGACTATATATATAAAATATACATATCACGTATATATTTCACTAAATAATGCTTTAAAAAAACTTCATCCCAAGAGTTATTTTATAGGTGTAATTTTCATTCTCACCTATAGTAACAATTTTGGTAAAATTTGAGAGCTACCTGATGAAGAAGTTTCCAATAAAGGTGCTTGAAATAACACATCTGTCAGCTGATACGCCATTTTTCTCATTTGTCTACATTGTTTTTATGCACACCACTTTGTTCCCCATCCACAAACTTATACATATTCTCTAGAAGAGCTTTGCAAAGGTAAAGTAGCAATACAAGCACACTTTTATTGTCTATCTTTAAGGTCACTCTGTTCTAACATCAATATATGGCTCTCACTGTCTATAAAATGATGTGATAAAATGAATTTGTTTTTTTTCTTAGTTGAATTCCTAAACTACGGAATTAGCAAGCCAAAGGAGGCTACTAGTATTTTTAGAAGCAATCACAAAGTTGTTTCTATGAACTGTAAGCATTTCTTCTGTAACTCCTGTTTCGTACACAAGGAAAATGGTGTGAACTATGACTAACGAAACTGCTTCTCTAAACCAGGTAAGCTCTAAGCACGCTGACTTCTGACTCTATTGTCAAATTGCTAAGCACCCCCCCACCTGGGGAGACTTATAATCAAAAGTTCCCATATACACTCAACATTAACCCAATCTTGCTCTAAATTTCATATTATCAGAGAAAAAAAAGTCTACTAGAAAAAATTTTATGAATGATTATGTGAAAGTAGTTTTAGCAGAGAATAGTTTGTTAGTTTCAGCATTTTCAGATACTATATACATATGCATATATATATTAATAGACGTATAAAACATATATAAACATATGTGTATTAGCATAAATGAAAACATGAGATATATACATACTTATATAAACACCACACAATAAATGTTCAAAAACTAACCATTTCGATTAATACCAGCTTAGGCTTCAATTTTTTTATAGTAGTAAAAATGAAAAAAAACAAGTGAAAAGTAACCCGGCAAGAATATGACAACCAAAGATTTAAAAGGTGGCAGGCATATTCAAGAGAGGAAAGGATTTAAGAAGAAAGAACCCCATCAAGCTGTAAGGCAGACAACTGTGATACGTGGCTTCAACTCATTTGCAGAACTGTAAGATCGAGGTATTAACACAACGTGAATGTATTAATACACTGAATTAGAAATAGCATGCATTTTGCACTCGATCTCTTTTACTTACATTGTATAAAATATCAACTTTATTCTGTTTTCCTCATTTGCTTATCGTTCCCCCAAACAGTCTTCTCTGTTGATTCTAAAATGCAGGTTCCCAGGAGAAGTGTATCTCAATACCGAATCCATGACTGACACCTGCTTGAAGGCCAGTGCGTATGAGCGGAGGGGATGAGCTCTCCAGATCTGAAATGACTCCACTGTGTGCATTACAGCACAACACACTTTTGTTTGCTTACCAAGGTGAAGACGCTGCGTATGCTGGTATAGTCCGGAGACAGAAAACTGAATAAAATGGATTTCTTTTCTCAAGGACTGGAGGACGCACAAGACGCTGACTCTTCCGGATGGTCTCTTGGCGGAAGGAAGTCATGAGCCAGGGCTATTGGAGAACTCTAGAGGGAGTTAGTCCCCGTGAGCTGCGCCAGGAAAAGCCTCACACCTGGCAGCGCTCAACATGAAGGCCTTGAAGGGTGGGGAGAATGTGTCCAGGCAGAGGGAGGGAGGGGACCTGGCAGGGGAGGGGCAATGGCACAGATAGTAAGGTAGGGGCGTGGCCGATGTGGCATCGGCACGGTGCAGCTCTTGCAGAGACCGGCAGTCTGGAAAAGGGTGAGGAATTAGGTTCATCTCAATGGCTGTGGTTGGGCACCAGGGAGGGCAGACCAGCTGCCAGTGGAGACAGACACCGATTCATCAGACGGAACATGGGATGGGAAGGAGAGACAGGCGACACTGGTGTGTGTGTGTGTGTGTGTGTGTGTGTGTGTGTGTGTGTGTGTGTGTAATACAGAGGCCATGACAGTCCATGCTGACTCCTGGGGCACAGAGGGCGTGATACTCCATGCTGACTTGGGGGGCACAGGGGCCATGAAAGTTCATGTGGACTCCTGGGGCACAGAGGGCATGATAGCCCATGCTGACTTGGGGGACACAGAGGCCGTGATATTCTAGGACTTGTACCCCTACTTCTCATCCTTGCAGTGCACAGGATTAGCATCCCAGACCATGGAGTCTTAAAGCATGTCCCCTGCCTCAACCTTGATTTGCATCTTAAGAAGACTTCCAGGTGGCCTGTACCCACACCCCAGTGGGAGAAGCAGATAACACTGAAGAGAAGTCTAAATACTGTGCACCCGGTGCACAAATGCATCACCTTGCCGCAAGGTGCCACCAAAACATGGCGGGCACCTGGAATTTATGGGTAGTCCAGGGAAAAGAGGCAACGGGAACCTAGTGGAGGGCAGCTATGTGCTCAGGGACTAGGAACCAAGGAAGCAGGAGTGCAAACACGAGAGAGTGAGGCAGGAAACATATGGGCAGATCTGTGTGTTTCTGCCTCACAGTAGCACCAATGACCAGAAAGAGTCTATGGTGGGTGTTGATTTCGTTCCTCTCTGACACTAGAATTCCATAAAACTTGTAAAGACTAAATTAAATTCTTTACAAAAGAAACTGGTGTGGACCTAAGATTATTAACAAAGGTCAAATGACTCAACATGATACTACCAATATCTAAACAATCCAGGCATTAGCTGTGGCTTCGGCCACCTTGCTATTAATTCACTTCGTTTGCTTATCCAGCTGACCCTTGAACAGTGTGAGTTTGAACTTCAAGGATCCACTTATACATGGATTCTTTTTTTCTTAATAAAGTACTGTAAATTTATTTTCTCTTCCATATGACTTTCTTCATTACATTTTATTTAACTTAGTTTGTTATAAGAATACAGTCCGTGATACATATGACCTACAAAATATGTGTCTATGTTATCACGTGATAGTAAAGGTGATTTGGACTGGGCTACTGGTGCGTGCGGATTAGGAGGGGCGAGCAAGCAGGAAGGCACTGTGACGCTTCCGTGACCAGCTAGGACAGATGCAGAGGAGGACTGCCTTAGAGTCCACCCCATACAATAGGAGGCTATTTATGAGACGGGCCTCACAGCAATCCACGAAGAGGAGAGAATGGGGCCATCTACCATGGCATTGCTGAGAATAAATGACACAAAATCATTTATGAACCTGCGGCTCAAATCCTTAAAGAATGCAGGGAAATGACCCGGTGGCTGGCCGAGGTCAGATAAGAATGGACACACTGGACCATGTGAGTTTCAGGTGAGGACGATGGGAAGATCAAAGTGGCATTCCAGAAGCGACGGCTGGGCACCAGGAAAGTACACAACCCTGCTTCTGGTCCCCAGGGCAGAAGGCCTGGGGCATGGCCAATTTTATTTCAGAGGTGTTGATGAAAATACAGTAAGTTTGTTCTTCAGGATGTTAAATCACTGTAAAGCCTCAAGGAAGCCCACAGGAAGGAGAGTACAATTTACACTTGAGTTCCCCATGCGGCGGGGTATTTTCCCTTGCTAGGGCTTGTTCTAGATTGTAGACATGCAGTCGTGTGCTCCCAGCTGTGGGCCTCTCTGGGAATTGGCTCAGAGGACTCACTTTATATCAGAGAAGGAGCCACCGGTGGCGATACGTATGGAGCCCACTGGTCTGGTCACACACCACAAAGCTGAGAAGCTCTCCGCCTGGCAGAGTGGCAGATGTCCCTCCAAAGGCATCGCTGTGAAGCCAGCTTGGAGACGACACGGTGGGGATGGGACTCCATTCTCCGGGACAAGGTGACCACCGGAAATCAACGGCCCTACATGTGCTGATCCCCCGCGGGTGGAGAACACGGGCCCGGGAACGGAGCAGTGGAAGCAGGAATAGCTTCCTCCCCTCATCCCAGGACCAACGCTCCCAGGTGTACAGGCGCGGCGGGTCCAGGTTCTTGGGGAAAATGTTTCAGCAGCGGAGACAGGAAGGGCCCCATTACATTTGGTGCCCTACCTGCTGCACCGTCCCTGCAAGAGCTCCATGCCAAGGATTAGCCAGCAAGCAAAAAGCCTTCATACCTGGGGGTCATCGCCCCAAACACGAGCAAAGAAAGGGGCGGAGTGCTGTACACAGTGAGAGAAGGGAAGGGCCCATGGCGGGGGGGGGGGGGGGCATGTCTTTGTGTCCCCTCGCCCACATAGGATAAACAAGGCATGAGTGAGAGGGGTGATCAGGCACCGAGACCCTCAGGGAGGTGGGTCTGGGTCTCCCTGCCTCATCAGCCACCTAGAGCAGCAGAGAGCCTGCGACACAAGGAGAGGGGGATTCAGTGGGGGCAGGAGAGGGGGGCGGCGTGAGGATGGGAGTTTTCCCAGGAAATGAGACCAACTGGACTCCTGGAAAAGCGGCTCCCGGGTGGGCAGAGCTGAGGGCAGACCCCACACTGTCCCACCTGAACATCCTCTGCAGAACAAGGCTGTCATGCTCTGGTTGCGAGGCTCCCCGCTGCACCCCCTCGGGAATCATCCCCCCTGGCTGCCCCCCCTCAGGAATCACCTCCCCCCCTCCCGGCTGCACCCCCTCAGGAATCACCTCCCCCCCTCCCGGCTGCACTCCCTCAGGAATCACCTCCCCCCTTCCTGGCTGCACCCCGTCAGGAATCACCTCCCTGCCCCCGGCTGCACCCCCTCAGGAAATCACCTCCCCCTTTCCCGGCTGCACCCCCTCAGGAATCACCTCCCCCAGTCTCGGCTGCACCCCCTCAGGAATCACCCCCCCTGGCTCCACTCCCTCAGGAATCACCTCCCCCTCCCAGGGCACCCCCAGCCGCAGTGGAAGGGACGGAGCCCTGTCTGCTTGTCCAGTAGAGGAACAGGTGCAGGCTGTCCTGGATCCTGTGCTCCCTGGAGAAGCAGCCAAGGCCCCAGGCACTGCTCAGTGTCCCCCTTTCTCTGCTGGGCCCCCTCCCAGGGGCCCCCAGGGCACGTCCCCTCCCACACAAATCCCCACCCACCCTCAGCTTCCAGGACAAAGGCTGCTTCGTGGTAGATGTGAACCAGGCGCTGGAAGAAGGTTTTGTGGGCACTTGAGATACAAGACCGTATCTGTGGTGAAGAACGCTGAGTGCTAGCACTGCTCGGTGAGGCGTGCCTGGGGATTTGCGCAGAATTGACACCAAAGTTTACCTGAAGCTACTTCACGCAGCTTTCCCTTGTCTTAAGGGTTTCAGGAACCGCTGTGCTGTTCTGACAGGCACGCTGCTGCCTGACTCTGGGTAGCGTATCTCCCTCACACTAATGGCCAGGGGCTGGAGCTCAGGGTCCACATGGACCGGCGGGCTTTCCTCTGTTCAGAGGCCACACACTGTGCATCTAATTTCACATGGGCTCCTTTTAAATGCGCAGATACACAGATGATGAGGAAGCGTCTGTGCCGAGAAACTGGATTAAATCCAACGATACAGCAGAGAAACACTGTATTGGTCAGGGGTCCCCAGAGAAACTAAGCCAAGAGGATGTCTGTATATCTATCTATCTGTCTGTCTATCTATCATACCTATCTACCATATCTATCTATCATATCTATCAATCATACCTATCCCTCTATGTATCTGTCATATGTATCTATCTACCATATCCGTATGTCTATCATATCCGGTTACCATACCTATCAAATCTATCCTATCCATCTACCCATCTATCTACCTCTCATCTGTCTACCTACCCTATGTATCGTATCTACCTACAATATCTATCATATCTACCTACCATATGTACGGATCATATCGAATCTATCTACCATAACTGTATATCATATCTAGCTATCCTGTCTGCCTACCCACCTACCCACCCACCTACCTATCTCACCTGATCTATAGACAGAGATGACTGTAAGGAATCGGCTCACATGATTAGGGAGGCTGAGATGTCCAGACCCAGGCGCCCCAACGGTGTAAGAGCCAATCCAAATCCGAGTCTGCATGCTGGGGATGGAGGTCCCGGGTTCCAGCTCAAAGCCTGTCAGGCAGAGAGACGAGCTGTCCTTCACTCAGCCTGCTGCCCTACAGGCTCACTTGACGGGGCTTCGCTTCATCATACTTTGCAGACACAGTATTATTGTTATAATTTTTTACAAATTAAACGTCTGTGGCAACTACGCATCGAGCTCTTCTACAGGCACCACTCGTTCTAACAGCATTTGCTCACTTCATGTCTGTGTCACATTTTGGTAAATCTTGCCACAGTTCCATTTTTTTTCATGATTCTATCTGTTATGTGATCTATAATCTATGATTACGACTTGCTGAACGAAAGCTGAGGTGACGGCTAGTACTTTTTAACAATAAAGTATTTTTTAATTAAGTTGTAGACGAACACTGACTTTGAGATCTAATGCTATTAGGCACTTAGTAGATTATGGTATAGTGTAAACATAACTTCGGTATGCAGTGAGAAACCAAAAAACCTCATTTGCCTTGGCCTTACTGCGATGTTTGTTTTATCACGGTGGTCTGGAACTGAACCCACAAGATCTCCAAGGTATGACTGTAGTCAATCCTTTGACTGATCGGACGAGGCCCACCCACACTGGGGAGGCAAAGTGCTTTACCCAGTCGACTAATTCAAAATTTAGCCTCCTCCCAAAACAGCCTTGCAGACACACCCAGAATAATGTCCGATGAGGTGTGCGGGCCTCCTGGCCCAGTCAAGGTGACACGTAAAATTAACCATCACAAGCATCTTGAACATTACACATCCATGGTGTGTCTGTAGTACAGCCCGCCAAGACAGCAGGCATGCTGCTGTGCGACCGTCCTCTGTTCCCCTGTACTCAGTGCTCCATGGAGCACCACCTCCCGCTCAGCACAAACGCAGAGGCCCGAGTACAGGAGGAAAGGCCAAGCACATCGTCACCCACTCCCATTTACAAAGCGTTCACTGCACACAGGAGATAGTTCTGTTTCTGTACAAAACAGAAATGCTGAACTCAAATTATTTTACTGAAATAACTCTGAGTGCGAGCCTAAAATAGATCTTGTTTTTACCACACGGCAGCACATCACAGGGAACATTTCCTTTAATTTACCCCCTGCTAAAATTTAAATAGCTATGGCAAATTGCATAAAACATGATTTGTGGGAGTGCAGTTCATCAACATGTGTGACGGATACCAACTGAACGTTATTTCTGTGACAAAACAGACCCAGTTAGTCCACGTGAGTGTAGGAGGCGAAGCCGTAAAATGCGGGCCACCACTATAGCAAACTCCTAACTGTTCAGATACGATATCCAGGCAATGAGTTTGCTTCTTGGCAACCCTCCTCAGTGCTAGAAGTGGCAATGGTCATGAACTTCATTGAGAATAGATTATTTTCCTTTCCTTTCTAGTCCATAACAACAATATGCTAAATGCGTATTTTAAATGTATACAATGGCATGGTCTATTATACTATAATAATATTTAAAAATAATTTTAATGTATTATTAAATGTAAGATTGGTTTACAAAACATTTTTTTGATTCTCAGTACTTACTTTTGTAACTTATAATAAGTAATTTAAAGTATAGAGTGGAAAAACTATGTACTAAACCTATGTTAGATTTCCATATGTTACTTTATATGTATATTTTTTCATATATATTGCTTATATGATTTACACATCTATAACATACATATATATGAGTTATATAGATTATTTAAGTATTTGTAGACTATATGTATAATCATAAAATTATATAATAATTATACATACATTAAGACTTATACGGTTTGTTTAATAGGCTAGTATGGCTTTAGACAGCTGCACTATAATTATTTATACCATATTTTTTTATCTTTTGGATTTTTGAACAGGTTATACATATACAAAAGTTTTAAATAAACCTTTAAACAAAATATCTCCCTTCCCCTCCATCACTTTCTCAGATATCTAACATACTTCCCTAAAACACTGTCATTTTTTTACACTTTACAAGATACGTTCTCCAATAATTTTCTTTTTTTTTTTATGTTTACTTACTTTAGTTTTGACAGAGAGAGAGCACAAATGAGGAAGAGATAGAGAGAAGAGGGAGACACAGAATCTGAAGCAGGCTCCAGGCTGAGTTGTCAGCACAGAGCCCGACATGGGGCTCGAACTCACGGACCATGAGATCATGACCTGAGCCAAAGTCGGTCGTTTAACTGACTGAGCCACCCAGGCGCCCCTCCAATAATTTTCTTATGGTAAATTATGAGTTAGCATACTGTCTCTCTTCTCTCTCTCTCCATATATATATATATATATATATATATATATATATATATATATATATATATGTGTGTGTGTGTGTGTATATGCATATATATGTATATATATATGTATATATATGTGTATATATATAAATTTATGTTTATAATTTACATTAGTTGATATTTTTTTTGCTGCTCTTGAATCATCGGTGGTGTTCATGTTTGTATTTTAGCCTCCAAGTTTTGCTCTGTTCTCCCCTTGAAAGTCTGTGATTCCCAAGGAGAGCCAGGCTGTCCTCTGTGCCTCCCCTCATCGGTTAATGTAACACAAACTCTTCATCTAAAGACAGAGTTCATCAAGCATACTATGCAGGCATCTTGAGGGGAGGCCATCCGGGCCAATGTCTCCATGGGGTCACAGCTGGGAGCAAATACAGAGAAGTGGGGCTCCCCCGGGACTAAGAACCAGTGTGTTGGTGGTACACAGGTAGCTGGGATGGACCCCAGGTTCTCCCACATGAAACCACCTCAACATCACTGTGTGCGGGGGGGGGGGGGGGGGGGGACCAGGAGAGCATCTATCAGGCAGCTCCTGTGACAGAGAGCACTGTCCAAAGCAGCAGAGGCCATGGGCGTCTCACGGTAACAAGTGTGATGCAAGATCTGAGGACCCCAAACCTTTCGTATCCCCTAGAACACCTGGGGAATTCTTAACCTCTTGGTGCGAGGGGGGTGACGGGCAGGTAGCAGGTAATGTGGGGCCCCTCCAATCATAGCATGCTGTTAGGATGTTGTCTCTGAAGAAATTCAAGTTGATTTTAAAATAAGAGAATGTGGCATTTCTTGCACATCAAGGTTCCTCTGGGGTTTGTAGATGAAGAGACAAGCCAAGATTTCAGACATGGTGTTATGTGCATTGAAAATTCTGGAAGGATACATAAGGAAAAGCTGAGAGCCACTGCCTTTAAGGAAGTTTCCTGGCCAAGTCAGAAGGTGAAGAGAAAGGACATTCACTATCCTTACATATTTTATCATGAGCTCTAATATTTATTTATATAATGAAAAGCCTTACTTATAGAAAAATCTCAGAATTAACAAGAAAAATGTGTATGAAAATAATGGCTAGCATTTCTCATTCTATGTGCTATGGGATTTCCATGTTTTAAGTCGTGAGTTCTACAACGAGACTTATGAAGGAAATGTCATTACTATGCTCTCCCTTTTTTCTACATGAGGAAGCTGACACCCTTTAAATAACCTGGCCTAAGTTATAAAGCTAGCAGATGGGAGAGCATATACCCAGGGTAGTCTGGCTTCACATCCTGTATTCTCAAACACCTCACTATGTTAGCTAAGACCACGCATATCAACACCCAGAAAGTTAAGTCATATGTGATTATCAGCTCTATGAATTTTTTCTGACAATGCAATTCACAAATATCTATTAGTTTAAAGAAAATAATGCAATTATTTATATTTTTGACAATCACCTTTACACACGGTTTTTATCATTAATTGTTATTTTAATATAGCACTCTGGAAATACCAACTTCTAGAATGTGAATATCTTCTTTTGATGTAGAACATTCTCTAGAATGTTTAAATCCTCAAATCTTGTATTAGTTATTTGTTTTCATTATCCTTCTGACTTTGGAACGTTATTTGGTCAAAAGATAACATGTGGCCTTGAACTGGAGATCTTTCAAGGGTTGATGGCCGTCCACGTTTCCATAACATCTCAGGGTATAGTGATTAATAGACTATTGGGATTGTAAACAGAGTACTGATTACAGCTAAATGCAGTTAGAATTAATGCTGTGCGGTCATTCAAACTGAAATACGACACGTGGAAGAATATTTATATTTTAATCGAGAATACTTTCATTTCTTAATAGTCAAGGATCCACAGTTTAGCAAGGATGCCAGTCCCTCTCGGCTTCACACTAGAAACCTTAGGATGTGTGTCTTACTACTGCTGGAGTTAATTCCTGCAATTTTCCCTGTTGGGAAGTGTTTGCTATTTCACTGAGGCTCTTAGATTTCACCAAAGGAAGTAGCGAGTATAGGTCATGTGGAAAGGATTACACCTCTACTGTGCTATCTTGAATAACTGTACAGTCATGTAGAAGTTCAATTAAAGGTCAAGTCGAAATATCCAAATGTCAGGAAGGATTCAGCAATTATCTGTGCATTCTAGTCCTAACCTTTGTGTGGGGTGTGCAACAGAATTTCTTATTAAGAAAAGCCATCAGTTCCCCATCCCATCCGATGTTTCCACCAAGGAGGAATCTTGCACAGTTTACAGGTAAGTAAGGATGCTGGTGCTGGGCCCGCCTCACCCCGGAAGTCTTCAGTGCCGCGACTACTTCCGCTCACAAGGAGGGTGCAGCCATGCAATGATATGTTCACTTGAGCTCAGGACACCGTCACTGTCACCCTGCTTATGGTCTTGGGTTGTAAGACGCTTTTTAATGACCTGTCTCAGTGGTCTTGCTATGCAATAACTTCTCAGTACACTTTGTCAGTTCCTGAATTCTCTACGGCGCACAATTAGAAGACACGGCATTCTATCTCTTTGCTCAAATCCCCAGAGTAAAAGTGAAGACAATAAAATCCCATCTCTGCAGATTGATTTGTCTAGTTTTCATCAGTACATGCATGTACATATCATGTTAAAGATTTTAATAAACTCAGCAACTGACGAAGGAACCACTAAGACATTTGAAGAACCATTTCACAAGAGAACTCAAAGAACAGACACAGACAATTAGCAATGCTGACATGAGTTTTATAAGAGACCCTAAAGTCATCTATACCCACTGGGCGACAATCGATCGTGTCCTGTCTACACAGAGTTCACAAGTGTGTCTGTAGTCAGGGATCACCTGCCCTATTATCAGTTTCCTACAACTTTCTGAGTAGTAAAACAGTTCAAGGAAAATGATGGGCACAGATCACTACTTCATCCGTTAACCACTTAGAGTGAGCTGGGCTTTGAAAAAATAAGTAGTGACATACACACACACACACACACACACATATACATATATACACATATACATACACATATATACATAATACATATATATATATTTTTTTTTTTTTGCCAAGGCCGACTTCAAAAGTTTTTCTGACAGTAATTTACAAATTAATTCTTTCTTTTTAACAGCTCCCCTCGAGTAAAATAATCCAAATAAAATTGCCACCATTTTTACTGTATTACAGTACTTTGTATCATTTCTTAGTTCCCTAAAATTTTGAAACTTACGGAAAGTATTTAAACTTTGAAAATGGAAATAGGTAAAACACAGATTTATGCTTTATTCTAAATGGCTACAGTATATTTTCTTAGATTATAGTTTAAATAGTTTCTTTGTAATAATTGTTTTTTTTTGTATTAATAAAAATATATGATTGGGTGTATTTTATTTATTTTTATTTATTTATTTTTGAGATAGAGACAGAGTGCAAGTAGGGGAGGGACAGAGAGAGAGGGAGACACAGAATCCAAAGCAGGATCCAGGCTCTGAGCCGTCAGCACAGAGCCCGATGCGGGGCTCGAACTCATGAACTGTGAGATCATGACCTGAAGTCAGACACTTAACCAACTGAGCCACCCAGGCACCCCTGATTGGGTTTAAAATGTAATTTCCTGGTTATTTTGATAAAGCGACTATCTGTTCACAGGCATGTGCATACAGTATAAGGTTGACCTTGAGAAGACTTCTCTTGACTTACATTCAAGACAGTAACAGGTTCTCAATCTTGTTAAAAGTAACTTCAAATCAGTTTGTGGCTCACTGAATGTATGGCAGTGTATGCAAGTGACAACTTAAATATATCTTTTAAAGTTTCATAATTAAGTAGTTTTATAAATTAATTTATAAAACTTTTTAATATGAGATAATTTTATTGTATCTGGGGACACATATTTAATCTCTTAGCACAAGAGAACAATTTCTTTCTCTTTGTCAAACACATACAAGATCTACATTGAAGACAGAGGATTTGCACCCATCATTTGTATAATCCGAAATGAAGAATTTAACATGCTCCCAAGCCTCTTTCATGTTTCTTTCTTGAGTCAAACTATTTGATTGTTGATCTAGAGAACACCAAAGTGTGTCATGAAAGGAAAATGGTGTGTGTGTGTGTGTATTGCCAGGTAAAACAGATGTGCCTATCTATAGCTATTTTAGGTGCCCTGAGGTCTGGATAGTATGAAGATCAATTTTCTTCTTTGTACTCTGAACAATGATTCTCTCTCTCCCTTAGTGCACACTCCATTCTTTGCCATCTCCGGAACGTAGGAGGGATCAGCCAAAGCATTGTGGTGTGCTCTGAGGCACTGAAGAGATGCCTTTGACTGCCGCCCATTCTGCTCCCGAACAGACATGTACAGGTGGGGTTATGGGAACTAAATCTCAGAAGACCCCAAATGAGAGGCAAGCTGGTTGATCTAGTTGTTTGGGGGGGGGGGAGAGTGGGAAAGAATTCTTCTTTTCTCTCTTGGAACCAAGACAGAAGTCTACTTTTTAAAGAAGTAATTATTGAATAAAGACTTGTGGATGGGTCTAGTGTCTGGGAGCACAGTAGGAATGTCACTCATTTCCCAAATGATATTTAAGGATACTTGAGCAGAGGGAGGACCGGGCGGAGGCTGACAACCAGGCAGCTACATCTCAAACCAATCCTTAAGTCAAGAGCAAAATATCTGGGAGGTTTATAAAAGTTTACAAATAGAGATCATCTCAGGTTTTTTATACTGTTCTTTCTACTTCTGTTTCCATTATAAAATTTTGCACAATAGTTGTTTTAAATACCAATCTGTATGTTAAGGTTAAAAGATATCTCTTTCCTACGAAATCCTCCCACATGAAACAATGAAGGTAGAGCAATACAGTGGGGATATTTTTAAAGATGCACCAGACTAAACACGATGCCTTGGTTTATGAGAACACAGAGCCATAGTGCATGATGGAAAACCACTCGCTGAGACAACGGCACCTGCATGTGAATTCAGAGGTGAAGCCAGCATCTCCAGAGTAATTATAACTCACAAATCCCGGACAACATTTATTTTTCTCCTACACCTGAACTCAGAGTAGTATTTTCCTCCAAGTTCATGTAGATTTCTGTTCTCCATGAAAAATAAACAACAACACACACACATTTTTGTATGAGTGTCTATGTAATGAAGCTTAATTAAATTAACGCAACTCCAAGGCATACTCTGTTCAAAATATTTCCCTTAGTCATAACCATAACATCTCCCTCTCAAAGAGATAAAATGCCAATATCCACAAGCATAAAAATGTTTCATAGCTTGTGTTTCGTACTTAGTGTTGCTCTTTATTTTGACCTAATGATGGCACACGTCATGGCAAGCTAGGCTTTCCACAAGTTAAAAGTTCTTTGCAAAAAGACCTATAAGTAGGGTTCTAATTAAGGAAGTTGCAAGTAATTAGTCCCTATTTTTAAACATTATTGTGACATTCCAAATTTACTTATGTCTAACTCACTGAGAATGGTCCTTGGCCACTGCACGCATGCTAGTTTCAGGGGTCGGCAAGCGCGTCGCGGCCATACCTTGGTAAACAGCTTTAAATCCAGGCGAGGCGATGCTGTCATCAGACTGCAGGTGCAGCCACATCTGGTTGCTCATGCTCACAATCAGGTCAGGAACACTGGAGCCAGTGAGTCTGGACAGGACAGAAATGTTGAAACCGTTATTTGAATCGCCAAATATCTCTACTTTTGCTTTGAAGGTCTTGCTGCTTAAACAAACGAGTACAGGTATATACACCGTAAGACCTTGCTTCAAAGAATCCATAGCCACTTGTAATGTGTATTTATACTTCAGCTTCAATATTACAGCCGTTGTACAGTAATTATTCTTCTGTGATCGAATTTTGTATCTTTCATTTTAAAAACTGACTTAGGGTGACGAACCGCCCTTAGTGTCTGGAGCAGAAGTCCTACTCTAGGTGCAGGACGATGAGTGCTAAATCCGGAACCCGTGGTCATCCCGTGTGACGGACGGATATCTCTTACTGCTGTATGGTTGTACAACATCACACCATCGACACGGAAACATCCCTAAGCTGAGAAGTGTTCTGATTCATTCACATAATGCTCAGATTGTTTAGTTTCAATTATCATGTACCTTACCACACCATCTCTTTTAGAAACACATCGTAGGATGGAATATTATTCAGCACTAACAAGAAATGAGCGATTTTATCAAGCCATGAAAAAGAACTTGAAAAGCTGCATACTGTACGATTCCAACTCTATGAAATTATAGAAAAGGATATATATATGTGTGTGTGTGTGTGTACATACACACATACATACACACACATATGCACATAAATATACACACATACATATATGTACACACACACGTACACACACACACACATACATATATATAAAACCAAAAGTAACCATACATTAAGAGAATATCAACAAGAAGTGTGTGCATAGCTGAAACAGATTTGGCAAGTGTACTGAACTTTCACTCTGCATATTAATGTCTAGGTCACACCAAATGGAAGTTTCAATGAAACAATCATTGGGCATTAATAAAACAGTCACATAGTGGCTGCTGTCAGCCAGTGAAAAGAAACACTAAATCCATTGACTGAATTCAACACGCTGACAAAAAGCATGCCGAAATAGAAAAAGTGTAAGAAAAAAATCAATTCAACCAAAATAAATGTCTCTAATCAAATAGGAAGCTCTGCTTTCAGCAAAGTACTTTCGGGAATAGGAACACATGATTCGCCCCATCAATCGTATCATTTGTCTATCAACCCAACACGCTCACCTTGGGCGGTACAGAGAGCCTGATTGCTCAAAGGCAGATGAACAATAGTCATTACATATGAAGTAGCTCATGCAGTTACACACAAATTGAAAAAAAAAAGAATTACAGTGAGTGATGTGCAGGTGAGTGATGTGCAGTCACTAAAAACATATTTCTTTTTGAAGACTGTTTCTTTGTTAGAGAGATTGCTCTCTTATATTTGGTGTCATATTTGCTTGTTTGGTTCGAAGAGAGTTGTTTTTCTTCCCTTTGCATGCATTTTATCGAAACGTAACATATCAGAAAGTGCACAGAACATAAATGTCAAGTGTAAATGTCTATTTACTTTGACTTATGACTATAAAGCTATAATATTTCTTCTTCTTTTTGTTAGTTCTTACAAGGAATACCTTTTCCTAATCTTTTACTTTCAACCTACTCTACTATATGCATTTCATGTTTGCCTCTTGAAAGCAGCATATAATTGTGTTGTATTCTTTTTAATTATTTTATTTATATTATTTTATCTCATCAGAGAATTTTGACTTTTATTTAGAATATGATTTAATGATAAATTAGTTTTTTGTTTTTCCTCTTGTCAATTATATTTTTTATTTTTTTACTTTAAAATTTTATTTTTTTATATTTTTAATATACATCTAAGTTAGCATATGGTGCAACAATGATTTCAGGAGTAGATTCCTTAATGCCCCTTACTTGTTTAGCCCACCCCCCCCCAACCTCTCCAGTAACCCTCTGTTTGTTCTCCATATTTAGAAGTCTCTTATGTTTTTCCCCCTCCTTGTTTTTATATTATTTTTGTTTCCCTTCCCTTATGTTCATCTGTTTTGTCTCTTAAAGTCCTCATATTAGTGAAGTCATATGATATTTGTCTTTCTCTAATTTCTCTCAGCATAATACCCTCCAGTTCCATCTACGTAGTTGCAAATGGCAAGATTTCATTCTTTTTGATTGCTGAATAATACTCCATTGTGTGTGTGTGTGTGTGTGTGTGTGTGTGTGTGTGTGTGTGTGTGTGTGTATAGGCTCTTTACATACTTTGGCTATTGCTGATAGTGCTGCTATAAACATTGGGGTACATGTGTCCCTTCAAAACAGCACACCTGTATCCTTTGGGTAAATGCCTAGTAGTGCAATTTCTGGTTTGTAGGACAGTTCTATTTTTAACTTTTTGAGGAACCTCCATACTGTTTTCCAGAGTGGCTGCACCAACTGGCATTCCCACCAACAATGCAAAAGAGATCCTCTTTCTCCGCATCCTCGCCAACATCTATTGTTGCCTAAGTTGTTAATGTTAGCCATTCTGACAGGTGTGAGGTGGTATCTCATTGTGGTATTTCCCTGATGATGAGTGATGCTGAGAATTTTTTCATGTGTCAGTTGGCCATCTAGATGTCTTCTTTGGAGAAGTGTCTATTCATGTCTTTTGCCCATTTCTTCACTGGATTATTTGTTTTTCTTGGTGTTGAGTTTGGTAAGTTCTTTATAGATTTTGGGTACTGATTCTACCTGATATGTCACTTGCAAATATCTTCTCCCATTCCGTTGGTTGCCTTTTAGTTTTGCTGATTGTTTCCTTTGCTGTGCAGAAGCTTTTTATTTTGATGAGGTCCCAGTAGTTCATTTTTGATTTTGTTTCCCTTGCCTCTGGAGACATGTTGAGTAAGAAGTTGCTGCGAGCAAGATCAAAGAGGTTTTTGCCTGCTTTCTCCTCAAGGATTTTGATGGCTTCCTGTCTGACATTGAGGTCTTTCATCCATTTTGAGTTTATTTTTGTGGCTGGTGTAAGAAAGTGGTCCAAGTTCATTTTTCTGCATGTCGCTGTCCAGTTTTCCCAGCACCACTTGCTGAAGAGACTGTCTTTATTCCACTGGATATTCTTTCCTGCTTTGTCAAAGATGAGTTGGCCATACGTTTGTGGGTCCATTTCTGGGTTCTCTATTCTGTTCCATTGATCTGAGTGTCTGTTTTTGTGCCAACTTTTAAATTTTTTTATGTTTATTTTTGAATGTGAGAGAGACAGAGTGTGAGTGCGGAAGGGGCAGAGAGAAAGGGGACACAGAATCCAAAGCAGGCTCCAGACTCTGAGCCGTCAGCACAGAGCCCAACGCGGGGCTCGAACTCACAAATCATGAGATCATGACCTGAGCTGAAGTCGGATGCTTAACCAACTGAGCCACCCAGGTGTCCCTGGTCAATTATTTTTTAATTAAATCTCTTACTTAATAGCTTTTCTCTCCCCCAACACTTCAAATATGTTATTCTGTTGTCTTTTTACCTTTTTTGTTTATACTGAGAAGCACTCTATCAATCCTATATTTGCTCTTTTGAAAATAATATTCATTTGCTTATGCTGCTTTTAAGATATTTCTTCATCCTGTTTTTCAGGAGATTTATTGTAATGTGCCAGTATGAGGATTTCTTTGTATTATCCTCCCTGGCTTATGGAATTGCTTGAATCTCTACCTAGATGTCTATTGTCAGTATTGGAAAATTGTTAGTGGTCGTGTTTTTGAATACTGGTTATGTCCTATTTTCTCTCAATTTCTTTCTTCCAGAACTCCAAATGTACACACACTTTCTGTACATTATTTTCTCCTGATTCAGCTGGGATTTTTTTATTAAACCATCTTCTGGTTCCAATCATATAGATTAATTATAGTGGATAATGTATCTTGCAATTCTTAAACTTCCATTTGACTTGTTATAGATTATAGTTTTCTGGCAAAATTCTTGATTATTTCACTTATCTTTTAAACACATGCACCATAGTTAACTGTCAGAGTCCTGAATGATAACTGCTATGTCAGGATATCTTGCTCCTTATCTGTCCCCTCCCTCTTGGTTGCAGACATTGCACACTGTTTCTGGACACTTCCGGTAATTTTTGATTGAATGTCAGACCTTGTGCATAAGCCATGCTAGAGGTTCTGTATGTTGTGACCTTCCACTGGGAGTATTTAATGTTCTTCTGGGAGCAAAGTGACCACTTTGACCCATTCCGTCACTGGAATGATTCACAGCTGCATTTCAGGCATGTGATTTTCCTAGTGCTTATCCCCTTCTGTGTCACAACCCAGAGAACACGGTTTTTAGTAGTAGATCTTCTCCTTGAAACAACAGGTCTGAGACACCTTTGTTTCCTTAGCACTGAAAATTCCAAAAGTTCTGCTGAGCTCTGTAGACCAGTTGCAGCAAAGTTTTGCTTGGGCTCATTCCTTCTGATTCCTGGAAAGTTGGTCTTAGGCAAATACATCAAGGACCAAAGTCCAGCAGATGCCAGGTTCACATCCCCATGATTCCCTTTCCCTTGACATCCTGGACCCTCAAGTCCTCACAGCTTTGATAGCCCCTTGACACAGCTTTGATAGCCCAATTCAGGGTCCCCCATATCCCGCGTCTCCCAAAACCACATTCCCTGGGTCACAGACACCTGTTTGCCAGGATGCCCTAAACTGAGAGTCAGACAATGCCCCCAGAAAAGTGATTTGTGAAATCCAAGATTCACCTTCATGCATATCTGTTCTCCCTTGATTTCTGTCTTCTAAAATCCTGGCTACCTTATATTATTCTCTTATGCCTTAAAATTTCTGCTCATTCATTACTGTAATCAGCTCTCATAACTTCTCGGTTAGAGGTTTGGTCGAGTATTTCTGGAGGAAAGGGGGGGTTCCAGTTGCTCATTTTTTATATGACTTATTTCTCTTCCTTTATTTCTCTTGGATAACATTTTCTAGACTATATGAATATAAGAAGGGAAGTCTGATCTTACTCAGAGCCATTACAAACAGATACTTGTTGTACCTTAAGTTAAATTCACTGCGCTGGGTAAGAAAACGAAGAGAAAAGAACAAGTATCATTTTGTTGTAAAGTTTACACAAACGTAAGAAAGAAAGTATTATAACCTTTGGTTTTTCTTATACTCTAACATATTGGCTTTTAAGTTACATGCAAGGTAAGTGGAGGAGAGTGCTTTTTTTCTTCTTTTTCTTTTTCACTGAAGTACAGTTGCCATACAACGTTATATTAGTTTCACGTGTACATCATAGTGATTTAACAACTCTACACATTATGCAACGCTCACTAGCACTAAGTCTAGTTACCATCTTGATTTACGTTCCCCACTGCCACTCTCTAATCACCCGTTACACCCCCCGCGACCTTGAGATTCATGACATGACTCTACCTCACTGCTCATGTCTGTCATCACCTCCCTGCAACTCACTGGCTGACGGCCATCTCTACCCGTGGATGGTCAGAGTGTCCACATGGATAATTCTGGCACACAATTCATGGTTCCTTGATCCTTTCAACCCCAGTGACGCCCCCCTCCCCCGCTCTCAGACAGTGCAACTGCCCTCATGCTTGGTACTTTGCTATACTTTGTATCATCCTAACCGCTCTCTCTGGCCACATCTACATGTGATGTGAACTGTCATGTGCTTGCGCCCCACTGAAACCCACTCTTTAAATTCCTGGGGCCTCTATCATTGACGTCATTATATTTTGCATGCTGTGGACAATGCAGCTGATACTCTGATGCAATGTCTCAGCCGTCCCTGCCAGCACTCTTGAAATTCTTACCATCTTCCATGGATCTAATAAGACCCAACAAGCCCCTCTATCTTCCTGTAAGTTGATGAAGAATTCGCTGACTCACACCAGTATGTCTGGACCTGTGATCTCCAGATTCCCGCCAGCCACTCAATAAACACTCTTTCCCTGGGCCACATTCGGTGTCTTTTCCCTTCACGTGCCACTAGCTGATATCCCAAACTATCTCCACCTTTCTCAAGCTCCCTCCCAATCTATTTCCCTTTATCTCTGAAGAGAACTTTATTTGCAAATATAGGAGGAAGAACATGGAAGCAATCAGACAGGAACTACCTGCCTCTCAGAGTCTCTTAAATCCCCCCTCATAGCATCAACCACCTCGTCACGAGAAGTAGAGCGTGAGAGTGCCTTCTCCCCACCACCCGTTCATCACTAAGTCCTACTAATCACACCGCGTCCTTCTCTCTGTCTCCACTTTTTCGGTTTGAGCGCTGATTTTCCCAAAGCAGCATCACGGAGGCAGCCTCCTAACGGCCTCCTGGCTCTGTAGTCCTTTCCCGTCTAAGGCACTGGAATTAACTTTAAGTTGTCAAAACCTGAACTACCATGTAGAAAATGTTCACACATTGAAAAGACCTATGTTGCCAAATTTACTACATCAGAAATACTTCTGGTGAATATATTTGAATTTCTTGTACTTATGCACTGGATGTTATTTTATTTCCATCTACGTCAGTCTGTTGATTCACATGAGCTGCACATGAGCTGGTGCAGGGCTACACTTCCCACAAAGTTCATTCAATCCAAAATCAGATTAGGATTTGTACTTCTCTTTAGAATTTAAGCCTGCTACTTATTTAACTGGTTTATTTATGAAAAGGATTGTGAGATGGTAGTCACAATATTTTAAAATAATTATTTTAACATTATTTAATGCTTTTAAAAATTACTTAAAAAATCTTAAAGTACTTTTGTGTTAGATTTTTTATCTTAAATTTCATTTTACAACCATTTAAAACAAAGGAAAAGAGTTTCCTTCCTGTTCTTTTGTCATGTTTCTGGAACTATTTCCATTTCCTGGCACTGAAAAATGAATTTTTAGAAACAAAAAGCAAATGTTATTGTGACCCCTGCGACTGCTTATCTGTTTAAACAGAATTTTTTCAATTATTAGTACCTGAAAAATAAAATAGATGTTTGTTTTGATAAAATACTTTAATAGTCAGCCTAACTATATCATTTTAATCACTTTTTTAAAAACAGCTTCATTTCTTCCTAAATTGACTTTATAATACACAATATTTTGGTTTAAAACTAAAGATAAAATGATTCTAATGAAATACTAAGTAATTTGACTTACTTGTTAGAAAACTACAATAAAATTTTCTTTTGAGAAAAAAGCCATTGTATTGCAGGTTCCCAGCTTCCTCTTGCCCTCTGTCTCTACAGTGGAATTTCCAACCTCCACACATATTGTGCTCCACGCAGCCATATTGACCTGTGTAACCAGTCTCCAAAAATACTGGCAGTTCTCGACCTCTAGGTGTTTGGTAACTGACATCACTACCTAGGATGCCCATTCTTCTTGCAGAGCAGCTAAGAATTCTTAAAGATTTGAGGGTTCTCACTAGGCATTTCTTAACTCCCTTAGACAATGGAAGATTTTTTTTTTTCTCTGACCATTGTAGAATTCTGCATATGCCTCATTTAAGTCAAACATATCATAGGCACCTACTTCAACATCTGTTTCCTACTGAATTCTGAATTTCCCTGAGTGCAAACTTATATCTTGGTCTTTTTATCCCAGACTCTGGCATATAACATTCAAAATTTTTGGAGTAAACACATCAATAAAAAATATAAATTAACAACCATCATTAAAATTTGCTAAATAGCCACATGTTTAAATTTTATACGAATATTTCCAAATGATGAGTGAAATCTTTATTGTATCCTAGAATATCCAGGACTTGGTTTTTAGGGTTCTGTTACAGCTCTGTTATGAATTCACCCTTAATTTTCAATAATTCTTTTGCCTCTAAGCTTCCTCATCTGTGAAATAATTGCATTTAATCATATAAAAGGAGTTGTGGAAATCTAACATTCTATGAATTTCTGATAGATTTCAGAGAAGACAGAGTCAGCTTGCATGAAGCGGTTTGATATGTCTTCTGTAGTCAGTCCCCATGTTGAATGGAAATAGGCAGGAAGTTCCACTATATTAAATGATCAGGCCAGGAAGAAATAAATGACTTTGATTATATATTTGTTCCTTGGCTACAACCAGGGCACACTGAGTTGAGAAAAACCTCAACTCAAAATCTCAACTCCTTCATATGAAAGTGGGTCAAAACCATAATTGTACCCACAGGACACAGTGACTTCATGACGTTTTGACAGCTGGTAATGATACCATCTATAGGACAGCAGTCTCATTTCTGAACAGATCTCTTCTTCAGCCCTTGTGAAAAGGTTCAACAGTTCTGTCCGTACATACATGACATGTGTCTGCTAGAAAGGGTGGCTAAGCCAATCACATCAATGTCCACGCAATGTAATCCCTCCGTGATCCCCGTGTTTTTGCTTATGTCAATAGTCTGTCCCTGGTTCTACCAAGTAGAATTGCCGTGTGAATATACCACGGAGTCTTCGTCTAGTCACCCACTGAGGGCATTTACACAGTTTACAGGTCTTTGGCAATTAGGATAGTGTTCACGTACACGTTTGTGTAGGGTAAGTTTTATTTCCCTTGGGTAAATACCTAGGGGTGGCATTGCTGGATCTTACCATAAATGTATACTTAAGTTCATAGGGAACTGCCTGCCTGTTTTCCAGAGGGGATGTACCATTTTACATTCCCACTTGTATTCTCAGGAATTATGTAAAGTATAACTCCATGTTTGTGATAAGACAAAACTATAGTGATGGAGACAGATCAGCTCTCCAGGGTCCAGGGTCCAGGGACCAGGGAGGAGACTTAAAAGAAAGCAATGGGAGTTTCGGGGGTGATGGAATCACTCTGTATCCTGATTTTGGTGGTATAGATACTTGTATAGCTGTATACCAACAGCTTTGATTTTACTGTATATTAATTTAAAAAAACACAATAATTTGCTCAAACCTGGATATGAAAGAGACCCAAGAGTGAGGATGCCACAAAGCTGTGTAGTAGAAGCCCTGGAATAAGTTATACGTGCATTATTCCTGCAGGTATCTAAAAGGAAAATAGTGCACTAAACCTTTAAAGTACTCATTTTAATCGTAAATTGGGCTGTTGAAAACTAAATGCTCTTCCTAAGTTGCAAGCTGGCTTAGAATTCACTGATTTTGAATTTTTTATAGTGCCTTACTGTCCATAAACTTCCTAAGTTCTGCAAAAAGTGTAGAAAAAGCAGTTATTTAAATTAAATGTTTTATTTGGCCATCTGTCTTAATTGGGTGGACCTAGCGAGTACTAAGGAGAAGTGTGATTAATTAATTTAGAAGAAGACAGAACATGAGATCTGTTCAGGTACCTGGACAGACCATTCCTCGGATGAGGTAGTAAGATTTAGATGCCCTGATTCAGATCCCTAGTAAAAGTGGGCAGACACAGGGGTGCCTGGGTGGCTCAGTCAGTAAAGTGTCCAGCTCTTATTTTTTTAATTTTTTATTTAAATTTTTTTTAACATTTATTCATCTTTGAGAGACAGAGAGAGACAGAGCATGAGCGGGGAAGGGGCAGAGAGAAGAGGAGACACAGAACCGGAAGCAGGCTCCAGGCTCCAAGCTGTCAGCACAGAGCCTGACGCGGGTCTTGCACTCACAAACTGCGAGATCATGACCCGAGCCAAAGTCGGACGCTCAACCGACTGAGCCACCCAGGCACCCCCCAATGTAAAGTTATTTTACAGGTTTCTGCCATTGATGGCAGCAGACTATTTAAAGGTGTATGGACTGGCCAATCCTGACATGGAGACTCTTTTTACCATTTTTCTCCACTAGTCACAGTTCTAAACGCTGGGAATGGCAGAGGAGAAAACCAGAAGAGAACTTTGAAGGGCTGGAGTAGAAGGAAAGCTGGTTTGGGACCCAGCACCAGAGAGACAGCAAAGCGCCAGCTGTCTTCCTCATGCAAACAGAAGACCAACCAGACTGGTGTTTGCCAACCCCTGACCAGACAAGAGAAGGTTCCAGATGAGCTCATCCTTCTCTGGGATATAAATGATATTCCTTTAACAACCTCAGGCAGCCAGGTAGACAGATGAAGGGACTCCAACAGTGATACGTGTACAGGGAAGGCCTTTACTTTCCTCATGAGCCTGGGGTTCCCTTTTCTGAGGAAAGATACCACAGAGGACAGAACCCATGAGAGACCCAGCCACACCAGTGATCCAATCAAGGCAGATCTTTGTCCCTCAGCACTGGGGGCTGAGACTCTCCTCCCCTCCCAGATCCACAGGCAGAATGAGGGGTGAGGGGTAAGATGGGGGAGGAGGTGCTAGTAGGGGGACCCCACCAACTCCTGCCCTCCCAGAAACATCGTGGCCCCAGTAAGGAGGAGTACAAGAGCCAACAGAACCAGATAAACCAAGCTGACGAAGACAACATCTTCAGGTCTCCGATAACTAACCTGTCATTGGAACCCAAGCCCACAAAGTTGCCAAAGGCCCGTGTGCTAGGCCTACCTGGGGTGATTGCCTGCTATAATGAGGGATCTCTAGAGTATCAACGTGTCCTAACATGGTAGACGAAACAACGAGTGTACAATTGTCCTGCTAAGAGCTAAGAAATCAAGACTTGAATGGGAAAACATAACCAGCCGACAACACCTGAAAGGAACGGGTGAGGCAACTGTCTGACAGGGGCTTTAAAACACCCATCATATAAAAGCTTTAACAGTCTTTTACAAAGTCTCTGAAAACAGGTAGAAAAAAAAAATCTCAGGAAAGAAATGGATGTTATAAGACCAGGTGGAAATTATAGGACTAAAAAGATTCAACATATATTAAAACAAAAATTTCTAGAAAGCTCATGGTAGAGATGCGTGATGCCACCAGTGAACTTGAGAGTGCATGAATAGAACTCCCTACACTGAACAGAGAGAATAGAGACTGAAAAAAGAAAACAAAAAACAAACAAAAACAACAACAAAACGTGAACAGAGCTTCCAAAACCTGGGGGACAAAAAGGCCAAACTTGGCATCTTCAGTGTCCCAGAAGAAGAAGAGAAAGACCTTGGAGTGAAGGGTATTTGAAGAAATAACTGCTGAACACTGCCCAAATATGGTGAAATGAATAAACCTACAGTTCTAAGAAACTCAGTGACCCTCAAACCGGATAAATCCAAACAAAACCATGCAAGAACATCTAATTAAATGTTTGAAAACTAGAGACATAGAACAAAATCTGGAAAACAGCCAGAGAGAAAGGACACATTTTTTACTCATATTTGCCAATTTGAATGTCAGTAGATCTCCTGACCACTGGAGGCCACAGGAAGTGTCACAAAATTTTTCAAGTGTTTGAAGAAAAGAACTATCAAGGATAACTTCCATGTCCAGTGAATGTAATCTTTAAAAATAAGAGGAAAAATTTTTTAAATGTCAGACAAATAATTTGCCGCTAGTAGACCCAACTATAGTGACTGGTTACGTGAATTTCTTCAAAAAGAAATGAAAGGGTAACAGGAGAAACTTGAAACATCAGGAAGAAAGGGAAGACTATAGGAGAATATAAAGTATACTATTCTTTCATAATAAGTTCTAGAAATCATATTTAATGATTGAAATAAGTATTTTAACACCTCTGATACTCAATGACATTTAAAAGTTGGGAAGGTAAAGGAAGTGAGGTTACATGGAAAAGTTTTAAATGTTGATACCGTTGTAATAGGCGGATGGCATGTTAATGTGCATGTCCTAATCTATGACACCTGTGCATGTTATTTTATATGGCAATAATTTCTCCAAATGTATTTAAGTTAAGCATCTCCAGGTGGGGAGATGGTAGTGGACTACGAAGGTGAGCTCTACATGCCTTCAAAGGTGTCCTCAGAAGAAGGAGGCAGAGGGAGATTTCAGACAGAAGAGAAAGAAAGTGTGAACTTGGAGGCAGAGAGGTAAGTGATGGCGCCATAGGCCAAGAAACGCTAGCAGCCATCAAAAGCTGGAAGCATCTAGAAGTAGATCCTCCCTCAGAGCCTCTGGAGAGAGTGTAGTCCTGCTCGCACCTTGATTTTGGCTGAATGAAACTGATTTTGGATTTCTGCCCTTCAGAATTATCAGAATATAAATTTCTGTTTTAAGTCACCAAGTTTGTCATAATTTGATACACCAATAATAGGGAACTTATATACCTGTAGACTGTTATAAGTCACAAATGTATATTGTAATATGCACAGTAACCATTTTGAAAACTATGGAGTCCTTAAAAAATGTGGAAGTAACCCACAGGAAGGCTAGAAAAGAAAACCAAGAAAGAAAGTAAAAGAAATAGCAGAACCAGAGAAACAAATAGAAAACAAATAATAAAGTGGCACATACAAACTCTTTCTGTAATAACCTTCAATGTAAATTGTCTAATTCATCAAAAGACACAGTGTGGCAGAGTCAATAAATCATGACCCAAATACATGCTGTTCACAAAAAAAAAAAAAAAAAACCAACAAAAAAAACAACAACAAAAAAACACATTTCAAAGTCAAGGACAAAGGTATATTGAAAGGAGAAGGAGAAGAGTTATACCATGAAAATACTGACAATAAAGAAGCGGGAGTGGCCACATTAAATTTCAATAAAGTAGACTTGAGAACAAAAAAATATTCTAGAGACAAAGTGGGGTGTTATACAATGATAAAATGATCCACCAGGAAGACACACAAATCCTAACTGTACACAACAAACATTAGAACTTCAAAATACATAAAGCAAAACTGATAGAGCTGAGAGAAGAAACAGACAAATCCACAAGTACAGTTGAGGATTTTAACGGCCCTCATTCAGAAACTAGATAGAAAATCAGCAAGGTTACAGAAGATGTGAACAATACAATTAGCCAAAAGGATCTAACTGGCATAGAGAACACTACACCCAATAGCAGCAAACACACATGCCTCATAAGCTCCTCTGAAACACTCACCTATACAGACCACATTCTGGGCCAGATAATAGACCTCAACACATTTAAAGAAACTGAAATAATACTACTGAAAGTGTTCTCTGACCACAATAGAATCAAACTAGAAATTCTTAACAAAAAGGCAACAGGAAAATTTCTAGACACACGAAAACTAAACAACACACATCCATGATCAAAAGAAGTCTCAAATGAAACAAATAAAGAACAGAAGAAAAATGAGAACAAAACATATAAAAAAAAAAACATATCTGGGATATAGCTAAAGCAGTGCCAAGAGGACAATTTATAGTACTAAAAATAACTAGACAGGAGAAATGGAATGAAATAATTACCTAAGTTCCTACCTCCAGAAACTATAAAAAGTAAAGTAAAATAAATCCAAAGGAGAAGAGGGGTATGATAAATATCAGAAATAAATAAAATTGCAATAGAAAAAATAGAAATAAAAGAAATAAAAACTGTTACTTTAAAAAATCAACATAATTGATAAGCTTCTAAGAAGACTGGGAAAGGGAGAGGGAGAGGGAGAAGACATGCATCACAAATAAAAGAGTAGTTATTACTACAAATTCAGCAGTCATTAACGACATTAAGCATGATAAGGAAATATTATGAACTTTAGACTCAGCAATTTGACAGGTTATAAAAAAATGAACCAATTCCTTGAAAACCACTAACTATCAAAATTCAACCAAGATGAAACAGACATTTGAATAGTCCTGTAACAATTATAGAAATTGATGCTGTAATCAAAAAGCCCCCCCCCCAAAAAAACTGTAGACCCAGAAATTCACTGGAAAATTCTATCTATGTTTTATAGAAGAATTAACATCAATTTTCATAAACTCTTCTGGAAAATAACAGAGGAAGGAATACTTCTCAAGTCATTAAATGAGACCAGTATTAATTTCATGCCAAAACTAGACATAGATAGGGGAAGGGAAGGGGAGGGGAGGGGAGGGGAGGAGGAAGGAGGGAAGGAAGGAGGGTGGGAGGGAGGGAGGGAGGGAGGGAGGGAGGGAGGGAGGGAGGAAGGGAGGAAGGAAGGAAGGAAGGAAGGAAGGAAGGAAGGAAGGAAGGAAGGAAAGAAGGAAGGAAGGAAGGGTGAAGGGAAGGAAGGAAGGAGAGAGGCAGGGAAGGGAGGATGAAAGGAAGGAGGGAGAGAAGGAAGGGGAAGGGAGGAGGGAGAGAAGGAAGGGTGGGTGAAGGAAGGAAGGAAGGAAGGAAGGAAGGAAAGGGAGGAAGGGAGAAGGAAGGAAGAAGGGAGAGAGGGAGGGAGGGAGGTGGGAAGGAAGGAGGGAGAGAAGGAAGGGATGGAGGAAACGAGGGAAGGGAAGGGAAGGGAAGGGAAGGGAAGGGAAGGGAAGTATGAAAGACAGAAGGAAGTTAGAAACTACAGACCTGTATGTCTCATGAACTTAGACAAACATATCCTCAGTTAAATACTATAGAACTTAGTCCACTGTGTAACAAGAATTGTTCTCTTCCTTAAAGTGGAATTGATTCCAGGCATGTAAGGCTGGTTCAACATTCAAAAGTCAACTAATGTAATTCACAATATGAACTAGCTAAAAGAGGACAAATATATACTGATATCAGTTAACACAGACGCACAAAATTTGATAAATGGCAGGAAATATTATATTTGTGAATTGGAAGACTCAATTCTCTGCCAACTGTTCAACAATGCCATGCAATTCCTATCACAATCCCATCAAGCACTTTTCAGACATATGCAAGCTTATTCTACAGTTGCTACAGGATGGTTCAGACCTTAAAATAGCCAACAGGACTAAATACTCAAGAAAATGGAAGTCCTTCAAATTGACACCTAAAAGCAGAAGTTATGATTAGGAAAGTTTATACAGTAGACCTAAGCAAAATTAAAAATTCTGCTGTGACGACATATATAAATAAGATAAGAAAAAGTAATACATTGAGGGAAAATATTTGCAAAGCACACAGTGTGTAAAGAACTATTATCTACAGGCACCTGGGCGACTTGGTTGGTTAAGCATCCAACTTTGGCTCGGGTTATGATCTTACGGTTTGTGGGTTCAAGCCCCATGTCGGGCTTTGTGCTGACAGCTCAGAGTCCACAGCCTGCCTCAGATTCTGTGTCTCCCTCTCTTTCTGCCCCCTCCCTCTCTGTATCTCAAAAAAATAAACAAAATGTTAAAAAAAAATTTAAAATAGAACTAGTATCTAGAATATACGAAAAGCTCTTAAAAATAATGTTAAATAATCCAATGAGAAAATAGGGGAAAAACACCTGGAGAGTTTACCAAAAACGATGTCTCGATGACAAAAAAGCAAGAAGAGGTGTTCAGCATCAACTGACAATTTCTTATAAAACAAAACATTCAACTAACATACAACCCAGCAACAGCAGTGCTGAGTTCTATCCAAGACACATGAAAACTCACGGTCACGCTAAAACCTGTACAGAAATGATAGGCAATTTGGTAGATGTTAAACACACAGTGGCATATCCATATCACGGAGTACATCAGTCATGGAAAGGCAGAACTATTCTTCAATAGTTCCTCAATATCCAGGCAATCTTGCTGAGTATAAAACGGCAAGCACAGAAGGTTAGGCACTGTGATTCCCTGTATGTAACACTCTCACAAATGACACACCTGTACGGATGGAATTCAGAGTGGCTCTCAGCGTCAGGGAATAGTGAGGGAGAGGGACACAGATATGATGAGCAAAAGCAACATGAGTTAGCTTTGTATGTGTCTTGACCTGAGGTGGGTACACGAATTGAAACAGGTGCTAAAATGGTATAGAATTGAAGACACACACACACACACACACACACACACACACACACACACACACACACACACAGAAATAAAACCAGGAAAGTCTAAGATTAGCAAATTGTATCAATCAATGTCAATATCCTCGTTGTGATGTTTTGTTACAGATTCAAAAGTGAACAGGAATCACTTGAGTTCAAATACCCGTTGAGCAGCGTGCTGTCTACATGACCATGAATTAGAGCTCTGCTTGTTTTCGTGCAAACAATACCTTTGTCACAAGACTGCCATGAGACAACGCAGATGCAGACAAGAGTCAGTAAATGACAGTTCCATCTCTCCCTGGCCTCCTCCTTTCTAGTACTTCCCATGTCCAAAGATGACTCAGAATACTGCTGAACCCCGCATGATTTGTGGTATTAAAGCAGATGTAATACCTAGTAGCGTAGTATTTGCTTGTGGCACTGTACTTCTAATGTTTCTAAACCCATTTTTTATTAACCATTCCATTTTACACTTACACAATCCTGTGAGGTTGAAAGGCACGAGACAGGGATCCAGGCTTGTGGAAGCGGATGTCCCTTCTCGTTTTAAATGTCCTTATCTCCTCCACAAAGAGAATAACTTTGCCTTTGAGTTAACTTCATGTCAAAAACACGCCACACAAATTTGAAATGCTTTGGGCTGATGAGTCATGGAAAAGAGCTCCCTAGCTCTTCAGGTTAATAGTGTGAGAAGAAAGACATGTGTTTCCCGGCTTCTTAGAGAAAGCAGTCACCGTCAGTCAATATTGGCGGCATACTCAGCAGAACATCTGGAAAATGACTCAGGTTGGTGGGGCCCCGGGTTGGCTGGAGCCCTCCCCACTCCATCTCCAGCAGGCACTACAGGTGAGCTACCCATCCCTTGGGACCTACGGCTTCTCCTCTGTAGGCAAGGAGCCTCCAAATACAACTTCCCATGGGCCCCCAACGTCCCAGGTCAGCCTGCCTCCCCAGACACCTCAGAAACAGCTAGCCTCCCAAACCTAGAATGCTGGTGTTCAGCAGTCAGTTATTTCCCCACTGGAAGGGTAGCTGGAACAGAGAATCTAGACTCTGTAGCCCATCCAGAGAGGGTCCTGCTCTGCGACCCCTCTCCAGGGTCCTAACGAAGGCTGGCAGTCTCTGACTTCTCCGTTGCTCACCATCCCCTCGAAGACCGCCCTGAATCCTACCACAGTGCCTGAGTTGCGATAAATAGTTTTGCAAAGAAGCTGGTAAGAAAGCTCCCGGATAAAGAGGCAGCAATGGGAAAGCTAACATAGATAAAGTCTGATGTATGCTATCAGCTGCACCCCTGCGCACAGGCAAGCCCATTAGAAGGGTGAGAATATGAAGAGAAATGTTTGTGATCATGTGATTCCAGGCTTCCAAGAACCGAAGGAGTGTACTTGATTTCTGATCACGGAAACACAGGTTTTTATCTAGAAAGCCTTCAAGGAGCTGTCTTCATGTACTTATTCCTAACATAAACTACTCAAGCTTTTCTCCAAAGCACTGAGATGTATACTGATTGAGTCCTCTGATGATATCAAAGATACATGAACATGGAATCATCAGTTTTTAGTGTTTGCTTTCTTAGAGCTGTTCCACAGCGTTTTAATAAAAAGAGAAGGATGCCCTTCGGCTCAGGACCTGCCGACAACAGCAAGGGGACATGGCCATGGTCACACCAGGGGCTCAGGAAGCTTCTAGAAATGAGTAGCGGCTTCAGCAATAACAGGTCAACCAGCCGTAAGAAACAACTGGTACCCTTAGCAGTTAACCCACGCATCTCATTGCATGCAGGCAATGCTACTTGCCTGCAGACTTCCCTGAGGTTGGTTCTTGATCCCCTAAGAGGCACATTTAAAACCTATAACCCAAAATTAAAGCAATTGCCCGGCCACCCATTGCTAATAACTGAAAAGGCCAGAGGAAACTCCAGATGCAATTCTTCTGCAAATTAAATTCCAGACCGTTATCAATATATATTCTTGGATAGATCTCAACAGAGATTTGCCAAATAAGTTATTTAATTTTAAGTTTGTCCCTCTGTAAAAATAACCAGAGTAACCTGTTTGTCTGTTGGGAAGACTGGATCATTAAAAGGGTCTCTCCTAAATTCAGTTGTCCTCTTGTTGTGCCAAGAATGTTAAGAAACTAAAAAGCCATTGACAGAAATTGGACATTTTACAACCATATCTAGGATGAACCGATTAGGCTATCCTCACTCTCCAAATTCTTCCTGAATATCCAAGACTAGAATTCCACCCCTACCCCCACCCCCACCCCCCCACACAGAGGGGAAACCTATAACATATTGAACCTGAGGTAGTGAATACCAGTCTTCCAAAAAGAAGTTTCTTAACTCATATTTTATTTGAAATCTGCATCATGAGATCCAACAACTTCATCCCTGGTCTGGTACATACCTGCCCCCATATCTGCCTCTCTCCAGTGAGACTTCAGCTCCGCACTAAGAATGAAGTCTAGCCTTTAAGCACTCAAAAATATTTGTCAATGTATTCCCTAAAAGTACGTGTTTATTTGAAGACACAGCTGTGGTTCTCTCCTTGTTTTCTTTCTTTTTCTGTGATTTTGTCTACTGAGGAAATCTATCAGTGGCTTCCTTTTTCTCCACTGCCGCTGATTAAATGCCCAAGTGATCTTTGCTACGTTATGTTTCCCAAAGGGCATCTCAGTTTGATTCAGTTGGCTATTTAGTGTTTCACTTATAGATGTGAGCTATCGAGAGGAAGTTCTAATAACACTTATGTCAATGTAATACATAGTTTGCTGTTGCTCTCTTAACAACAAATAGCATTAGAAAAAATAGGTGTATGACTTTAGATCTTTAATAGTGACCTAAGGGATTTTATAGGGCATTGCTTTGCTTCGTTTATATTTCATATTTTGCATTTATTTAGAATTTTCTTTCATTTGCTTTAGTGACAGCCTTCCGTAAATTAGCTGTTATGGTAATAATAAAGTTACTTCACTTGTGGGTTACATTTCTTAGCTCTGCAGCACTTTCACACGCATTATTTCATTCTGCTCCTTGCCACAGGCAGGGGACTTTATTATACACACTTTACACGCATGAAGACAGAGGTGCAGAGAGGTAAAGTGACTTCCCTCAGGGTCACAGAGACAGTTAATAGCAAAGCCGGAGCCAGAAACTCCGTCGCTGGCTCTGTGGCCCCCTTCCCATCTATGCCGTGGGCGCTTGCAACCCCCTGCAGGCCAATGCCAGGCTGGGCGATCGGTGTGGGGGCCTGAAAACCATAGTGTCGTCTGTCTGGGCCACACTCTGCAGGAGTCTGGACTCTAATAAATAAATGCATTTTTGTCGAGTAATTTGGCAAAAAAGAATATTTGGTGAGGGTGGGGGAAGAGGGGCATGCATATACTGTGGTGGGAGACTAGACTGAGAGAAACTTTTAGGGGGGCTGTTGGAAAAGATGACATTGTAAACGAAGTTACGCATTCCCCCTGCAATTCACCTCCTGCAGCTTTTCCTGAAGGCGCACAGAGCAAGTGGACTCGTTTACTGCACCCCTGCTCGTAAATGCCAAGGGTGAGGGGCAGGGAAAGCAAAAGGCGATCCATGAGGATGCCTCAGGAAGTGAGCCACGTCCATGCGTAGGAAGCAGCAGACACTGGGGAAGGATAACTGGTTTAAACACCCACATATATGCAGCATATCCTCGTGGATGCATATCCAAAGTAGTATATGCATACCAGGCTTGTGAGTTGGGGTAAACCCTCTAATCTTGTGGTAGAGTCCCCTCCCTGAGAAGGTGGTGAGGAAAGACCTCAAGCTAAGGGAAGGCAACCTGGTTCGTGACACGCCTCACGGCCCTGTAACATGAGAGCACCCAGTCAGACCGTATGTCTGTACATTACACATATATGGGAGACAAAGAAGTCAAGAATGTGTAAAAGACGACGCCATGTGGCGTTTACCCAACTGAGCCAATGCCGGCACAAATAAAGCTGCTTCCTGGAAAGAAACGCCTCCAAACGGTGTCATGACTCTGTGAGCGAATCCCGCTACAATCTACCTAAGTCTAAGTCTTATCATTTATCACACGAGGAGACTATTAACCCGTAACTTGCGGGGTAAAGGTAAGGACCAAATAAGATAATATGTATTAGGTGTTTAGTACGGTACATGATACGTGAGACAGTTAATAATTATTAGCTATGATACTACTAATGCTATTATTATAATTACCATCATAAATCATGATTTTAATTATTAGCAGTGGTAGGAATTGACCCCTAAGAAGATGAGGTAGTGACATGTGCTCGTAGGGAAAGATGCCCAAAATACAATAAATGACAAAAGCATGTTCCCAACGTAGTCAGAATATGGTCCCTTTTGTTTTTCTTTTCTTTTATTTATTTACTTTTTTAAGTTTATTTATTTTGGGAGACAGAGAGAGAGAGAGAGAAAGGAAATATAAGCAGGGGAGGGGTAGAGGGAGAGCAAGCGAATCCCCAGCAGGCTCCATGCTCAATGCAAAGCCCAAACCAGGGCTCAGTCTCACCAACTATGAGATCATGACCCGTGCAGAAATCAAGAGTTGGAGGCTTAACGGATCGGGCACCCAGGCGCCCCAACGGCCCATCCATTTGTTAACACATGGACAGCAGGTTCACCTACAGCACTTTTTTTAACAAAGTGAATCACCTCATAAGCAACTGCTAAATATTAGAGTGAGGGAGTGTAATGGCCAGGGAAGTTTTGTTGTTTGTTTGTTTGTTTTGTTTTGCTTTGCTTTTTTCCGGCAGAATAACAAGCTGAAGGGGTCGGGGGCAAGCTTCCCCACAAATAAAAAGCAAACCTGAGCGCTGCACAAGCAAGCTGAGAAAAGGAAACGGTGAGACCCTGCAGAATGGCCTCCATAAGGGAGGAAGGTTTGGCTCGGGAGCGGGAGTCACTACATGAAGCCATCCGTGCAAGGTGCTTCCCTCTGTGCTGAAAGCCCTGATGACCAGAGATCCTCGCAGATCGTGTTTTCAGTCTGGAGAGCAGAGGTCCCACAGGAGTGGCAAAACCGTCCTCAAGGCCAAACTCGGCAGGCGGGGGAGGCATCCAGGGAACGCTCTGCAGGGCCCACTATGCCTCCCCTGGCAAGCGGCAGGGCAGCGATCCACGCGCTGGTCCTGTCAGCAGGGCTGTGGCCGTACCCCCCTCGGGACCCTGGATGCACAGAGGCACAGCCCGCTACCCCAGGGCCACTCCCCGACAACCTCTCTGCTTTTAGCACGTGGTCTTACAGGCTGTGAGGGCCCTGTAAGACCTATGGCACGGTGCTAGGAAATACCTGTACTTCCGAAAACACTGATAAAGAACAAGCAAACGTGGAAACAGAGGAAACACACTCCTGAGTCAGTCCTCGTGTGAAATCAGACTTGGACACCCGAGCTCAGCAAGCTCCACCCACGAGGGCACAGACGGCCGCGTGCGCTAGACGAGAGGAGACCCCACGTCCCGTACTTACACGTATAAGACGGTCCTGGTGTCGCCCACTTTGCCAGCATCGCCCACGGTGAGGGTGTCATAGCCTCGCTCCAGTTCAAACTCCTCAAACGCGAGCTTGATGACCTAAATAAAGCAAAGGCAAAGACCATCATTTGGTATCACAGACGTTTTCCATGACTTTCCATGCTGCAAATATTCAGCTGTAGTACACATTTTTGTTCCTTAATTCCACTGTATTTCAAACAAATTCAGGTGTCTTAAAAAGTAGTTCTATGGATAACTGTATAGGTACAGAATTTTATAGAATTCAAAACTGCTATCCCTTCAGAGACATTGATTACCAGTTCTAAAAGTGAAAATAACCCATATTGTGTTTTAAGTTAAATAAACGTCTATCAAATATTTAACATTTATAGTGCTTAGAAGGACCAAAAGATAACTCCATATAAGCAAAAGAATTGTTCATTAATTCTTTTAATATATCTCATATGTGAATTCTTTTCATATCTTTTAATATATTTTGAGGACACCCAAAACACTCTGAAATAAATATTTTTAGAGTAATGTATGCAGATTTTATGTAATTGTCCATATTAACATATGGAAAAGATCTGAGGCTAGAAAGTTTTCTCCTACATTTAATTCTGCAAAGCCTCAAAGCTTTATTGTCATAAAGAACACTGTCATGGTGACCGACCCCATGCCAACTAGACAAGACCAATTTGTGTCAGATACACCCATATATTAGGATTCTATGCACTTCTTTTTAATACAGCACAGGGTCCTTTTCTCCAGAACGAAGAAATGCTTTCTTTGGTGACCAATAACATGATCGAGGAGAAAGAGAGTCAGAGATGTCATGAAATTAGGCTAGAATCCTGAGTGACAAAGAGAATAAGGAACGGGGAGTTAGGTGGATGGTAGATACTGATAGATGGAGAGAGAGACAGACAGACAGACAGATAAGAGAGACAGATACAGACAATGGATTGGTAAAAGATACAAAGATCAACCGGTAGAGAGATGAACGAGAGAGATGACAGATGATGGAGAGGATAGAAAAAAGTAAATAGAGAAGTATAAATTATAGGTAGAGAAATCAATGATAGACAAATAGAGGAGACAGATGCATCCAGAGAGGCAGGAATCAAGGGAGGAAGACAGGACAGAGAGAACAGGAACCATAATACCAGAAAGACATTTTAATGAGATTTATTTCGGAGTAGAGATAAAACTCTGGAATCTTGTAAAAAAGTATCAAATGGCTATGTCTTAGACCCGAAAGGAGGGAACGTGGTGCCAGGAAGAAGGCCGACTTCCGACTAACATCCAATTTAACGTGCGCGGCCCTGAGCGGGCTGTACACGGGTGTGCTTCCGAGCAATGCTGAGATGGAAGGCATTAACTTGGCTATTCAAAATTCCTACTAAAATTAGTGACACAGTCATTACAACTTATTAAAAGTCTACCCTTTCAAACTGCAGTGTTTGTCTGAATACATTATTTTGGCAATCTGCTGTGAAACAGGTGTCGAGACGGATAGCTCTTGCAAACCAGTGTTAACACTGCATGTGAAGTTGAGGGCCTGAGGTGGGTTTTGTATCATTTTTTCTTTCTTATGTGTCTGTCTGTAAGTGACGAAGGTCCAACAAGAAGAGAATAAAGAAACTGAAGAATCATCATCGAGGCCAGCGGTTTCCTTCCCAGCACCTTCCTGACACATTTACTCAGACCTGCCTCCCGTAACACCCTGCAGAGAAGCAGTGATAATCCATTACGGCCTGAGGGTCATGGTTGGACGATTCGTAATGAGCCACAGACAGGGGGTCTCACTACATAACTGTTTTCATTAGGGGTGTAAAAATGGCCGTTTCGGGATTCTTCCAAGGCAAGGCAAAGGCCATCAACAAGCAGCCAGAGCCTGCTGTCAAAGTGTAATCTTTACTCCATGCGATTAATGCTCCTTAGAAAGAGAAGACGTAGACCCAATTTTGGGCAAAGAACCTATCGCGTGTCAGACAATATGATATTCTATGAACAGTCTACCTGGTAGTAACACGGAAATACACATTTGTAACGAAACGTGCCATCATTTCCGACCAAGGATGGGCAGAGATGCAAATAAAAAGTAACACTGTGGGAACACACACATTTTTGGTAAAATCATAAGTATGTAAGGTGCACAACACGACAGTTTACATACGTATACACTGTGAAATGATTACCACGGTCAAGCTAATGCACACATCTCTTCATACAGTTACCACTTTTTGCGTGTAGTGATAACACGGGGAATGTATGCTTTTATAAACTTCCGGTACGCCGTGCAACGTAATTAACTAGAACCACCATTCTGTGGATCTCTCCACGTACTCACCAGACATAACTACAACACTGACCAGTATCCCTCCATGGCCGTCACTTCCTGGCCCCTGCTCATCGCTTTCCATTCGTTGCTACTATGGATTGGCCTTTTTTAGATTCCGCAGATAGTGAGACATTGATTTTTTTTGTCTTTATATATTTGTCTTATTTCACTCAGCAGTATGCCTTCCAGGTTCATCGATACTGTTACAAACAGAAGTACCTCGTTTTTCTAAGGCTAAATAATATTCCTGTGTACGTGAACACACACTTCCTTTATCCACTCACGCTTAGATGGACACTTTGGCTGCTTTCCTATCCAGGCTACTGTGAATACGAACGATGCTGACTGAGACGTGGTGTTCGGGACTGTGAATGACCCAGTGACATTTAGCCAAAGTGGTTTCCTTAGTTCTTTAGACGCATGCTTCCAAGTCCTTGCACAGTGGCTGTTTCTTGGAGGCACCTCTCCTGCTCGCTCTGTCCAACAAAGTCCATCACTTTGTCAACATTGTTTTTTCCCTTCACAACGTTTCACCCTTTGGAATCCTCGTGGGCTTGCTCTTACTGCCTGCCTCACACCCCCCAGGGTCAATGCCATGAGGCCTCACACCCCCCAGGGTCAATGCCATGAGGCCCCACACCCCCCATGGTCAAAGCCATGAGGGTGGCCACTACACTTCCTCCACCTGCTGAGGCCAACAAGTGACTCAGACTTCTGGGATTTAGTGAATGTGTACTGTGCCCAGGCCACAGTGCTCGGGATGAAAGCAAAGAGAAAATGGACGAGGTTCTAGCCTTCAAAGAAACCTGAAAAGTCTGCTAGGGAGTATTTTGATAAACACAAAGTCATTACCAAACTTTTACCTGTTACAGATAAAACTCCCTAATAGATAAAATAGGAAGGAATAAGAAAACATAAATAAAAAAAGAAAGACAAGGTTCTAGACTTCAAAAAATTTAAAATCCGCAGAGGATATTTTGATAAATACAGAATAATTATAGAAGTTAACATTTACAAGTAAAGATTTCTTAATGAAAATAGATGAAATCATTTACTTGTCAATTCTCCAAAGAGAATCTTAGGTTTGTGAGAAGGAGATGCTGTTCAGTCAGGACTTTGGTATCATCTTTAAAATACATTCTTGGCGTTTTGTAACATTATGTATTTTTTTTTGACAAATTCTCAGGATCTCGTTGTTGTAACAGTTGGTCTGTGTAACAACTCCTTATGAGTTTTTCTCTGCATTATCAAGTACATCAACACCCTATAGGCTCTATGAGAATAACACACTACCCTCTGTTTAAACATTTCTAAATCAGGTGCTTCTAAAAATATATAGCAGACTTGTTTCTTAAACTTTGCAAAAGAAACATAAATCAGTATCTACAAAATATAACCTGGAGTGACCTTAAACATAAGTAACCTTATGTTTATCTTCTGGGAACAATTACAAACATATTTAAGTATTATTACCTACATGATGTTTCCCTCTCTCTCCTCCTCTGTGCTCCCATTTGCTCGTTTATTCCGCATTTATTCACATATTCAAGGCAAATTAATGTCCCGGCCCTCTCTCACGAACAGGGCTTTGTGCAAATCTTTTCCTTTGTATGAGTACATTTTAAACACACTGGTACCACCGCTCAGGTTAGCGATGTGCTTATCAACAAAGGGGCTTCTTAAAAGAGCAAGATACTAAATCAATTGTCCCTAATGCTAAGTTTTATCAGTAGGAAACCACATTTCCAGAGGAAGTAGAACCTTTTAAATTGGGCATCAGGTGCTGTTGTGATTTAAATTAGCATTAGAAATGGTGGGGAGAGGGAGGGCTGGGGAGACACCCCATTTCCCTTTCCTGACTCAGTGCTCCTCTCCCGACCCTAAGCCACACGTACAGGCAGTGCCTCACGGAAGGGTGTGATCCCACTTACCACTGAGCAATGCTTCCTACATGCAAGTCCGTGTAGGGGAACACGGCTATGCCACCATTCACGCCTATGTCTATGGACTTACAGTTTCCCTGGGTTGTGGAAATAAATTATGTGCTCTCATGTGAAGGGGTGTTGAGTAAATTAAAGCAGAAACAGTGATTTATGGTGAATTTTCAGCAAATCTGCATTATCTCCGTTTTCCTTTACTTTGCTATTAAGAGTTGAAAGGGAAAATTTGCCAAATTGATACAAACCGAGCATATGGGGCTGTGTGTTGTTTTATATAAAATATGACAAATTGGGAGCTGTGAATAAACACACATCTTTAGATGGAGCACGGAGGATTTTTAGAACACTGAACATACTCTGTACGAGACTCTAATGGTGGGACACGTTCATTTTTCCAAACTCATGGAATGCCCACCACCAGGAGCCACCCTAACGCAGACGACCGGCTCTGGGTGGCGATGACACAGCCACGTGGCTTCATCAGTCGCAGCTAACACAGCACAGTGCCTGGCGGGGGTGCTGGTCATGAGAGGGCTGTGCACATGCGGGCTAGGGGGTGTGTGAGAAACCGGTACCTTCCTCTTAATTTTGCTGTGAACCTAAAACTGCTCTACGAAGCCTTCACACATACACACAAATTTGTTTGCTCTTAAAGAATGAATAGAACCCTTGTTTCTTGTAAAAAGTAACTAACATATTTTATTTAATGAGGATGTTATTTTGTTATCAGGGCCTGGATAATTCGTTCTATGTCACTGACTCAAAATTAATGCTACTTAAAAAAGAAAAATCTCCGGGGCGCCTGGGTGGCTCAGTTGGTTAAGCGTCCGACTTCGGCTCACGTCACAATCTCGCGGTACGTGAGTTCGAGCCCCGCGTCGGGCTCTGTGCTGACTGCTCAGAGCCTGGAGCCTGTTTCAGATTCTGTGTCTCCCTCTCTCTCTGACCCTCCCCCGTTCATGCTCTGTCTCTGTCTCAAAAAAAAATAAATGTTTAAAAAAAAAAAGAAAAGAAAAGAAAAGAAAAATCTCCAAACGCATAGAACCTAGATGCCATTTCCCCATACATGCCACTTGCCTCAATCCTGCTGGGAGGCTTCACGCACTGTTCCTCTAACTAACTCGTCTTCAGCTTTCTTATCAAAGAGGCACAGAGGGACTTAAATTACAAACAAAACAAAACGACACGACTAACAGGGGCGCCTGGGGGGCTCAGTCGGTCGAGAGTCCGACTTCGGCTCAGGTCACGATCTCACGGTTCGTGAGTTCGAGCCCCACGTCGGGCTCTGTGCTGACAGCTCGGAGCCTGGAGCCTGCTAAGGATTCTGTCCCTCTGGGCCCCCTGCCCCCGCTTGTGCTCTCTCAAAAATTAAAATTAAAAATTGAAAAAAAAATAAGCAAACCGAAAGAACGGAACTTTTTCCTTCTTCTGTCAGTAGCACGACACTACGACCAACACTACGATGCTCTGAGCAGCATCTCTGACCGTGGGACAGCTCATTATCCGTAAACAGGCCGCACCAAACTCCAACCCTCAAATGACCGTAAGTAAGTGGCGCACTCGTTTCAAGTAGATTCCCGACTGGTTCACGTCCCTGCAGCAGGGCGCTGCAGCCAGATCAGTGGGCACTCGCTGGGCAGTCCAAACGAGCAGCAAGAGCACACAACGGCGGCAGGGATCCAAGCCGAGACGTCCCGCCGTGCTCCGACACACTGCACGCCCCCCGACGTGTCAGCTACGCGTGCCACGCTCCGTGGCGCTCGCAGCCTTTTCCCAAGCTTGGCTCCTTCAAGAGCCACGGTGACATCGCCAGCGGGTGAAAGCGGACCTGCTCCTGGAGGCAGGAGCCGAGGGCGACGCGTCCCTCGGGACGGAGGGGCGCGTTGGGGGCTTCCGTCTTCCAGGCTGCAGCCGCTCGGGCAGAGGAAAGAAGGGCAACCGGTTACCCCACGGCAGGCCTTCCCCTGCCCTCCCTGCAAGTCCAGGTCCCCTGCCTGCAGCGACGCCTCCTGCTCCACATCCTGTCTGCCCGAAGACTTCCTGTACAGAAATCCTTAGGCTGGAGGGCCGCCAGGAAGAACCACCCACGCCAGCTTCTGTCACACAGCTGCCTTTTCATGTAGTTAGTGGTCTGACTGGGGCCTCAGGGGCCCTCCGCAAGTCAGCGTCTGCAAAGCATCTTCGCAGGTTCACACAGACAGGTCCAAACGTATGACAAATGCACGTGTACGACGAGTTCCAAGGTAAATGTAGCCAAAGGAACTGCGGCACTGATCAACTGATATTCGACCCCAAGCATATAATAATCTTTTTTATTGCATGAAAAGTTTTTCAATCTTTACTTATTTTTGAGGGAGAGAGAGCGCCAGCCGGGGAGGGGCACGGAGAGAGGGAGACACAGAATACGAAGCAGGCTCCAGGCTCCGAGTTGTCAGCACAGAGCCCATTGTGGGGCTGGAACTCACGAACCGCGAGATCATGACCTGAGCTGAAGTCGGTCACTTAACCGACTGAGCCACCCAGCCATCCCGATACTTAATTTATGATGAATTGAGAGATTATCATGTTCTTATAAACCTATTATTACATTTTATGTTCTTTCAAATTTTAATAACAAAATTTTAATAAATTACATCTACTAGTAATATCATGGGAATATACATATTATCTGCTAAGTGAGTAGACCTTTAACACATATATTTAGGTTAAAAATATGCCTATATCCATAAATAATGGATATCGAAAGTCGGTATGCAATAATGCAGAAGCAAATTCGCACAAGATGTACAAACATGCAATAAACACCTGTAGCTTTCAGCACTAAACTGTATACACCCTCCTTCCTTCGGTTGTGTTTTCCACTGGTAACTAGGAGCCCCATGAAATGCTGCATCAAATATGCTGCAAACTGTTACCAACTTCCTTTTGGTAATCCAGTAGTAAATCCAGCCAGTGACACTGACAGCCTCCAGAAATGGATGACGGATGTTCAGATATGTGACATGGTATCATACGAAGAGTTCATTAGCAAAAGCTTTATAATTATTAGAAATGGGGAAACTAGCTGATTTGAATCCCCAATATTCCTTGAAATGTTAATGGGAGAAAGTCTCAAGGAACATGCTTTGGACAAACAGAACATGGTGTGTTTCCTAAAAACATATCTGTGTTCCCTATATCCCGGTCACCAGTCAGACATCAGATGTTGTCATACATGTCCTATTTGAGTATTTTAGCAATAATGTGGAAGTCAGAGATTATAAACCAGATTATTAACATTCTACTTTTACAGCGCCTAGCCCACAGAAAAAGGCTTTAAAATACAGTGACTTATTCAGCAAACTAATTAAAATCTCACAAGGGACTTAGGTGGCTCAGTTGGTTAAGTGTCAGACTTCAGCTCAGGTCATGGTCTCCCAGTCCCTGCGTTCGAGCCCCACAGAGGTCTCTCTGCTGTCAGTGCAGAACCTGATTTGGATCCTCTGTCCCCACCCCGCCCCCCGCCTCTGCCCCTTCCTGCTTGCATTTTCTCTCTCTCTCTCAAAATAAATACACATTTAAAAAATAAAATCTCACAAAATATTTAAAATACATAAGTCCAAATTACATACCTACCATTTTTTCCATCAAAGTTCCAGGATAAGAAATGTACATGAAATAGCTATTTTCACTGTCCTTAGCCTGCTGACATTACTAATGTGGAAAGACAAATTATTATCAGAAATATGTGAGGGCATTACACATAATAAATCAAACTTTTCTTAGTTTTTCAAAAATTCCTTGATTTCATTCATTGAACACACCAAATTAAGGGGTTCTGCAGGTTGAGTTCAGCCATGGTTAAATGGTCTTGATTAGGAATAATGCTGCCTGGGGCTGAGAGGTGCTGGGGACACGGTGGGGACACGGTGGGAGGGGCCAAGATGAGTATGTCTTTGACGTTGATGAGATACAAATTAGTCCCTAAATGCAAAGGAACACCACATGCAGAGTATGAATGCGGCCTGGGTGATCTGGTGGCAGGAAAATGATGGAGTCCAATGACATCCGCTCATATGTTTTCAACAGACGGTTAGGGTGAGGTCAGCAGTAGAATATAAGCAAACGTTGAATGTAAAATCTAAGGAGGCTTAAAATATCAATATTCTGCAAAACTGTTTTCAGAAGTGGAAAATGAAAGCAAGGGAAGACAAAGGACTTATTTTGCAATAATTAGGGAAAGATTTAGAACTCCAACTGGGAACTCCTGAGTCTTAAATTGGTGATTTTTAGATTTTATTTCCACATTCATATACAAATAGAGGAAGATAAGAGTAGAGGCCACAAAATACAACTCCATTTTCAGAAGTAGCTTTTAACCTTCCTTACAAAATACTCATTTTTAAAGTATTTCTTTGAAATTTTTGGCCAACTGTCATTCTGTTTTGTTTTGTTTTCCAATCCCGATCTGAAATGATTTAATACACTACAGATGTAGCAATTATTTCCTATATGACCAGTTCAAGTCTCTGGTAATTACACATTGCCCCAAACTGAACACCAAAAAACACAAATAATCTAATTAAAAATGGGCAGAGGCCCTGAACAGACATTTTTCCAAAGAAGACATCCAGAGGGGCCAAAAGACACATGAAAAGATGCTCACCATTACTAATCAGAAGGGAAATGCAAATCAAAGCCACAATAAGATATCACCTCACACCTCCCAGAATGGATAGAATCGAAAGACAAGAAATGACAAGTGTTGGGAAAGATGTAGAGAAAAAGGAACCTTCGTCCACTGTTGGATGTAAATGAAAATTGGTGCAGCCACTGTGGAAAACTGTACGGAGGTTCAGTGAAAAACTAAAAGCAGAACTACCATATGATTCAGTAGTTCCACTAGTGGGTATTTAACCCTCAAAAACCCCACTAATTTGAAAAGATTTAACGCACCTCTATGTTTACGGCAGCTTTGTTTACAACAGGCAAACTAACAGAAGCAACCCAAGTGTCCACTGAGAGGTGGGTGGATCAAGAAGTGGCATATACATACAACAGAGTATCATGTGGCCAAAAAAGGATGAGATCTTGCCATCTGCAACAAGGTGGATGAAGCTAGAGTGTATTAAGCCAAGCGAGATAAGTCAGAGAAAGCCGGATACCGTATGATTGTACTTAACATGTGGAATTTAAGAAACAAGCCAACAAAAAGCAAATCACAAAACCAACAAACCAACAAAAGCAGTAACGGACTCATGAACACATAGAACGAACTGATGGTTCCCAGAGGACACGAGGTGGGGTGACGGGGAAAACGGGTGAAGGGGAGGGGAAGACGCAGGCTTCGGTTATGGGATGGATGGGTCACGGGATGGAAGGGACAGCACGAGAATGCAGTCAGTGGTGCCGTAAGAGTGACGTACGGGCGGACGGCAGAGCACTTGCGAGCACAGCACGTAGACTAGCAGAGTCACTACGCTGTGCACCTGAGACTAGTGTAACGCTGGGTGTAGACTCCACTTCAATTAAAAAAGACAACAACCCCGTGACAAATTCTCTGTGCAATGACTTGGAATCTACTGGAGGACGCAGCACACCAGTGTAGGATGGGGCAGAGACAGGCTATCGTCAGGCTGTGGACGGTGGGGAAGCTCTGACCGGGGTGGTCAGGGAACATCTTCTGGAGGTGCTGACACCTGTCTGCTGAAGAAACCCCAACGGTGGCTCCCAGAACACGCCCAGGAGCGCCTCAGAGGGGTGGCCACTTGCCCGCCGCCTGAGTTCACCGCAAATTCCACGGCCACTTACACTTCACCGCTTCTCAGTTTGTGCAAAACTGATTTGTTCATTTCATAATCATTTTTTAGTAGACATTCAACTCAAGTGTTTTACCAAAATCTCGCTGGCCGTTGCCTTCACGTAAGAGCAAGGAGCCAAAAACACAGAAGTAATCGTGGTTGAACTAAGTGTAGACCAAATTAGTAGAATTGCTTCTCAGTACTGTCGTTTTTAGGGAGCAAAGTTGTTACTTTTTCAAAGAAAGGTTAAGAAAAACAGCTTGATTAACTTTAAATAGGAGAAATAATGTGGTAAATTGGGCATATTATTTTAGAAAAATGTGTAAAACAGAAAAATGAATTTAGCTTTTTAATTGTGATTGAGTATAAATTGCAGAAGTCTTGGTACTTAGAAATGTTACACTGTCAAAAGAAGTTTTTAAATCTTGTTAATACACTCTTTAGAAATTTTCAAAATAGAGAAAAGAAAAGAATGCAATGATAGAGCAGTAAGACTGATGTAACACTGACTCTGTAAGTGCTCATTAAAAAAATGAAATGTTCTGAAAAATACAAAGGAAGGTGCTGCAGACAGTCACAGTAGGAAGAAACAAAGGCGGTCGAGGGGCCATTCCAATAAGGAGCACGTCCCACTTGATTCAGTGAAGGCTACGGAATCCAAATGTATCAATAATTTCCTCCCCTTGCACACACACATGCACACCGAACACACCACACACCAGACACATACGTACCACACATACCGCAACCCCATACGCCGGGTTTCCTGATTGAAAAAAAAAAAAACCCTTCACTTTTTATTGGCCCTAAGTTGTTTTGACGTTTAAACTGTATTTGTTTTTTTTTCTGAATACCTTGTTTATGCCAGAAATCATGATGATAGGAAGAGATATACAACAAGAAAACATTTTTACAATTTTCCGAGATGCAAAACTCACAGCACAAGATGAATAGGCAAAAAACTCTTACATTTTGGAAGAGGATAATTTATAAATGCCTTAATCACTGTAGATTTGAAGTCAAGAGGAGAGGAAATGAGAATTTAGGACACAGAGGTAGGAACTCCAGCAAAAAGAAGGTATGCTATATCTGATTCACCAACTGTATTTATCGGAAGAAAGATTTTTCAAACTGAATTTCCTCCTAGAGTACATGGTAACACATCTATACCTGGAAATTATTAACGTGACTGTCAAGAGCAATTTATTACATATCCTAAAGGAAAGTTCACACTTTCTTACAAAACAAAAATTATCAAATACTTTTTTATAAATTTTAAGCATTTTAGCCTGAAGTTCTTAGGACCAACCATATAATTAATGACAGAGCGACACCTTGCCTAAATGTATGTACCGTAGACCCTAGATAAATATACATCTAAACTTCCCACCAAAAAGTACAAGTAGGCTTTGATATCTGCAAATAACGTGTACAAGCTTTGTTTGGTTCCAACCGAGAAAGAAAAGTAGCTGAAAGGCACAACCCAGGAGAAAGACATTATTTCCAGGGCACACTTGCTTTATATCCCGCCTCGCACACAAACAACTAAAATCCTCTAAGAGCTACAATTCAGCGTGCTGTTAATAAGAAGAGGGTATGTAATATTATTTCAAGAGTAAGTGTGTTATTATTATCCTGTGCCATCACGAGTCCATTTATCCAGTGACTCAGGAGAAGATCAACCCCCCCAATATGTGTAAGTATATGTACTTTCTCCATCGGCAGCGGTTTGGTGTTACCATCGGGACACAAGACGTGAGGAGCTGGGAATCCCAACCCTGAAATCCCCCAGAGGGTTCCCCAGAGTGGGGAGCGTCCCTGATCTCCACCCTGGGGGCTCTGCCCAGTCCCTCCTCTCAGCACTAAATAGAACATGCATTCTCTCTGCGGCACCTGCACACATCCTTCATCCCCGGCTTCAAGGCTCCCAAGGACTAGGAGTGTTCCCCGTGGGGGGGGGGGGCACGGAGAGAACCCAGCGCTGCTGCTCCCTGAACCCCTCCCCCCCACTGCCAGCTTCCTCACTGAGGGCCACGGGGAAGCTGCCCAACCTCCCCCACGTCCTCATCCGCAAAACCACAGTGGTGCTCATTTCCACACAGGGTTTCCAGGGTAAACAGCACAGTGCAGGCCAAGGGGGTACATCTAGCACGTGTCCAGCAGGGATTCGGTTAGCAGCGGTTGTGACCTCCCCATGCCTACCGGGCCCCATTCTGCCACCAATCTGATGGATTCTGTTATTCCAAACCTCATGAGCCTTTACAACCAAAATGTCTGTCCTCCTTCTGGTGTAGGAATTCCTAAGTCCTGATTTTATCCAGAAGTGAGTCCTTTATCCTTTGATTTCTAGAAAACAATTTCCAACTACACACTTCCTTCTTTATTTCATAGCAACGCGCTTCTCTTAAGAAAAGTTGTCTTGTGGGGCGCCTGGGTGGCGCAGTCGGTTAAGCGTCTGACTTCAGCCAGGTCACGATCTCACGGTCCGTGAGTTCGAGCCCCGCGTCAGGCTCTGGGCTGATGGCTCGGAGCCTGGAGCCTGTTTCCGATGCTGTGTCTCCCTCTCTCTCTGCCCCTCCCCCGTTCATACTCTGTTTCTCTCTGTCCCAAAAATAAATAAAAAAAAAAGTTGAAAAAAAAAAAAAAAAGAAAGAAAAGTTGTCTTGGCAAGACACAAAACACGAAGGTGTGAGTCCTGTGGATTCTCCAGGAGGAAAGAGAAATCCATAAAACTTTAAGAAAGAAGCAAGCTTGGGGGGGGGGGGAGGGGTTGTGTGAACATGACCAAGATGAACATTAAAAATGAAATCCCTCGGGGCGCCTGGGTGGCGCAGTCGGTTAAGCGTCCGACTTCAGCCAGGTCACGATCTCGCGGTCCGTGAGTTCGAGCCCCGCGTCGGGCTCTGGGCTGATGGCTCAGAGCCTGGAGCCTGTTTCCGATTCTGTGTCTCCCTCTCTCTCTGCCCCTCCCGCGCTCACACTCTGTCTCTCTGTCTCTCAAAAATAAATAAACATTAAAAAAAAAAAAAAAATGAAATCCCTCAAGTAAAAATCATCAAGATGCCAACAAAAGTGTCCAAGATACAGAATACTCACTGTACAACAACAAAGATTATCCAGACCACCAGGGGAAAGAGGCAACTCAAAGCCATGATGGAGGAACATTAAAAGTGGCTTGTGGTGTCAAATGAGAGCAAACCAGCGAGAGCTCCAAAAGAATTTTAGTAATCCCTGAAATGAAGCAAGTAAAGAATCAGAAGCATTATTTAGAAAATTATTGAAATATATTCTCAGAGGGAGGAAAGAGGATAGCAGTTTATTAAAAAGAGAGAGAGTGAGAAACTGGGAATTTAAGAACAATATAATAACTACCATCACAGAACAAATCAGGGCATGATTAGATGTGGTGAAATGCAGAACACTGAAATCTATCAACCGAAGGTACGTGCAATAAATGAGTTGGAGCTTTGAAGGTCTAAAAGATGAAAGAATTGCCAGAGAAAATTATAGATCCATAGATAAAAGCAGAAGATATTAAGTTTGCCAAGAAGTAACTGGAACAAAGGGTTCTAGTCAATAATTAAAAAAAAAAGTAGAAGGCACATTTTTTGCAGCTGATAAAAGCACTGAGAATAGATTTGAAAAACGGTTTGTTACGGCCCCACTTAAAGCAAAGTAACAAGAAAAATGTAGGAATACATCTCACAGAACTGTTAAAGACAACCAGAAAAATTCCATACACAAACCCAGAAGAAAATGTGGTATATATTTGAAGAAATGCAAATTAAAGTTAGCTTTGTTTTGTTTATTAATACAATATAAAACTCTAACAGTGAAAGGGGCACCTGAGTGGCTCAGTCGGTTAAGTGTCTGACTTTGGCTCAGGTCATAATCTCAGGGTTCGTGGGTTTGAGCCCCATGTCAGGCTCTGTGCTGACAGCTCAGAGTCTGGAGCCTGCTTCGGATTCTGTGTCTCTCTCTCTGCCCCTCCCTGGCTCATGCTGTGTCTTCTCTCTCTCAAAAATAAATACATACATACATACATACATACATACATAAATAATTTGTTTTAAATAATAAAAAAAACAGAAAAAAGAAAAAATAACCCAATGCTACTGGGAAAAAAAATGAGAAAATTTTCTCAGAAAAAAATTTGGTGATGTTGGCTTCCTGAGACATGGAATGTCCGTGGAATGTCTGTGTTTGGGGCAAATAATTGAACTATTTTCCACCTCACTTTCCTTCTACTTGGAACGAAAACGTATCGAAGGGAAATTACCTTCATAAATTTGGGAAGTGCCGAATTAGTATCTAGAGGGATGGCCCCGAATGGAGCGGAAGCAGTGGATGCCTGGCTGTCTCCAGGCGCACAGCTGTGAGCTTTCCGAGAACTGACACGCCGGTCCATAGGACGAGGTCGACCACAGAACCTAAGGGTCTACCGGCCGTCTCACCTCCTGGGTGGGCACTGTTGTATCAGCCGCCCAGGCAGGTGCAAGCGTGCCCGGTCAGGGAAGCAGCGATCACGTCCGACCCACGCCCGAGGCCATGGCAACCGCAAGCCCAATGCCCCAGCAAAGCGCTAAGCGCTAAGCGCACGGCACTCCGACGTGCAAACCGTTCCTTTTTAGTGTGTGAAATGGAAATACAAACCCATCTTTCTAATTAACACATACAAGTCATGTGTCTATTTCCCCTCTAAATTATTTAAATACCAGTGAGGGGTAAGAAAATGAATTAATTAGAAGAGAGTGCATTTTCCCACCTGAAAGAGAGGACTGGCTGACAAGGAGGACTTCTGCTCATATTTGTTTTTCTGAAGGCGAAGGCAAGCCGCGTGTGCTCTGCTGGTGGGGTGTTATCAAGGAGTTCAAGTGGAGCAGGGGCCGGCCGCTGCCTTCTGTGTCTCCATCCCCTACCTGAAGCCCTGGGTCCTTACTCACTTCTCCTCCCCCACCCCTTCCCATTTCCCAGTCACAGAAAAGAGAAATACACAGGAGACCGTGAGAGAACAGGACAATAAACCGGAAATTCATCTTTGAAGCCAGACTCACTTTTTGCATCCAGAATCTATTACTTTTTGGTGGGATGTGGGCCCAGTGCCCTCAACCATCAACTCGATATCCTAGAGGGTCTTTGAAAAGATTAAGGGAAGTAACGTTTATCAGGTGCTTAGCACTTGCCAAACACAAAATGATGCCTCAAGAAATGCCAGTTACCCTCTGGAAGGAGAGTGACACAGATTAAAAAGACTTCACAAGTTAGATTGCCTGAGATACTAAGACAGGGTAAAGCATTCTGTGACTGCCATGGAGAAGCTCGTGATCCTCTAGAAACTATCCTCAGAGGCAGTAGTGATGGACTGCTCCAAATCAGTAGGCAAGTGAAAAAGCCAGGACTTAACGAGGGATTTCCTGACTCAGAAAATAGTCCTCTTGTAATACAAAATAATAAAATAAATAAATAAGCAATCCCATTTCCAAATAGGAAAATGAATGGGGATCTTTAAGTTAAATTAAAGCTGGGAGATTAGCATTTCCCCCAAAAGTTTGTCTGAGTAAAATCTATGAATTCTTATTGAAGCCATAAAGACATCATCTATGTAATCTATCTATCCATCTGTCTATATCTTGTGTATTCACTCAAAGGATGAAATACACTGCTCTCCATTACTGGAGTCACCTGTGCTACGACCTAAGTTTATCTACATTAGAAGTTTAAAATTCTGCAATTTCAGATATATTTTGAAATGGTCATTTAAGACGTGCTAATGTTTGGGGCACCTGGGTGGCGCAGTCGGTTAAGCGTCCGACTTCAGCCAGGTCACTATCTCGCGGCCCGTGAGTTCGAGCCCCGCGTCAGGCTCTGGGCTGATGGCTCGGAGCCTGGAGCCTGTTTCTGATTCTGTGTCTCCCTCTCTCTCTGCCCCTCCCCCGTTCATGCTCTGTCTCTCTCTGTCCCAAAAATAAATAAAAACGTTGGGAAAAAAAAAAAAAAAAAAAAAGACCTGCTAATGTTTAAGGAGAATGCTTGCATTATGGCCACTATTGGCGCCCTCTACTGGTAGGCAGCTGGTCTGTGTGTGTGTGTGTCTTGCCTCCTTAAGAAGAGGAAAGTTCTGGACAGGGTTCATTACTCATGCTGCTTTATCACTGACCAGGTTCATTAAATGGTACCCCAATCATGGCACTTTTGCATATCCAGTATCTTACACTGAAGGAAGTTTAAAAAATGGCAGAACAATGGGGGCACCCGGTTGGCCCAGGTAGTTAAGTGTCCAACTCTTGTTGTCAGCTCAGGTCATGATCTCATGGTTCGTGAGTTCCAGCTCTGCATCGGGCTCTGTGCGGAAACTGCTTGGGATTCTCTCTCTCTCTCTGCCCCTACCATTCTTGCTCTCTCTCAAAATTAATAAACTTTAAAAAATGGCAGAAACATGGAGGTCACTCTGTCCTCCCCTGCCCAGTCCTCTTCCCTGAAACAGGTCATAAACCTCACCTATGAGAGGTGGCCTCCCGGGACCAGGAGGAAGGAAGGCATCGGGAGCCCCAGGGATGGGAATTTGGGGGACGAAAAAGCTGTAAACCAGTCTTATTAAGCTCACCGTATCTTCCCAGTTTCATCCCCACCACTCACCACCCTTAGACCAGACCACTGTGTTTTATCAGATCTCTCCACATTTATTTATTTTGTCTGGAAGATATGCAAGCTTTCTGCTCTGGCCACTTCTACGGGTCTTCATTCTCTCATGAAGGCTCTCATGCACACAACAATTCAACAAATTTCTCCTTTTCTCCTGTGAATCTGTCTTTGTCAGTTTAATTTGCAGACCCGACCAGGGACCCTAAGAAGGTTGAAGACAACTTCCCTCCTTTACATTAGCCACCCGCGGACACAGCACATTCTTTCATTCTTTCAACGTACACTTAGAGTCCTCAGGCTTTACCGGCACTTGGCTGGGGAAAACAGATGTGCAAGTCGAACTCCATGCACTGAGAGCACTCAGTCCACGGGGAGACACGGAGCCGTGTGTGTGACATTCCATCTGCAGAGACGGGCAGGGAGCACAGAGGCGATGGTGCTTCCTCAAGAAGGCTTCGCTCAGCGCCTGAAGATGGCAAAGAAGCCTGGTTTCGCAGACAAAGTGTGGTGGTGATGTGGGCAGACACGTTAGCATGGGAGCAGACGCTAAGAAGTTCTGTGGGGGACACGCTGCGAAGAAGCAGATGAGGCTGGACAAGATATACCTACAGGTGGCATCACCAGTGTGATTTGTAGCCAGAGAAATGAGAGTCACTTCACAGAGCCATAAACAGGCAGCGATCACATGACGGAATGCTCCACAGGCATGACCTGAATCCACGTAAGATACACAAGCTCCTAATTCTCAGCCATGACGTTGTAAAACTGTACACGGTGGGGGGAGGGGTATCAAAAAAGGCTGGTATAGCAAATAGCCTAAGTTTTCAAAGTTTGACTTTCCAACAAAAACATGAATTCTGTGAAGATAAATGACTCATCACATTTATTTTTAATCAAGTAGAGGGGGAAATCTTGGGGTATGTCCTCAGGTGCTTTGCTAGTAAAATTGATGTGGGGAACAGTTTTATTTGGGCACTGGAAGGCTGAATCAGGAAACAGGAAAAGATTTTTTTATTGTCTTTTGTTTATTTGTCTGTTTGTTTTCAAGTAAGTTTCACATGGGGGCGCGAAGTCCAATGTGGGGCTTGAACTCGTGACGCTGAGATCAAGACCTGTGCTGAGATGAAGAGTCACATCCTCCCAGGAAAGGAAGTGTCTTAGTGTTGATGAGGAGACCGTAGGGAAGAGACTCACCCTTGAAAGCCCTGCCTTCATAAGCATCCATGTTAACCAAATAAAACATTGAGGGAATTTGCTCAGAAGTCGGGGTGCGTTGCTGGGGGCAGGGTAACTCCCCTGGTCACTGACTTAGCTAACTGCACTTCCTTTCACTCCTGACATCCGATCTTGGACTTGTGAGGACGCTGGGGCACCTCTGATGCTCCAGAAGAAAACAGGGTTAGTCTCCCTAAGCGACCGCCTAGCCAGCCCCAGATGCGGGGTGGCCAGCAGTGTTCTCGCTGACCATATACACTGTCCTAGAGAACGTGAGGTCACGGGCACCGCTCAGCCCCCGGCACCGAAGACAGTCTACCTGTCAGGGTGTCTCCATGCCCCCACAGACAGATGCTGGGGTGCACAGGTCAACTGCTTACACGCTTCATGTACTGGCTCTCCTCACAGATCAGCTGGGGAACACATTTCACTGAGCACAGGAGGTCTAGAGGGTGCAGCACTTCAGGTACAGGAATAAACATCCCAGATTTAGAGAGACGATTCTGGGATATAAAAAGATAGGAAAATACACAAAGTATTCAGTACAACTCTACAATAATTCAATTTGGGGCGGGGGGAAAGGAGATAGTGAGAGAGCGAGAGAAACGATATTAATAACAAAGTGGATGAGGGAACAGGGTCTGAACTATGCCTTCCTTTCAAGGATAGAAAAGTCGTTTTCTGGAGGCAATACACATGCTTTCCAGACAGCTCTGTGATCTGTATTCCTGGAGATAATCACTCCATCCTCCTCTCTTTACAGGATGCAAGGCCCATCTCGATCCCCTCAGATCCCTCCTGAGGCTGTTCTGTCACTGAAGGACCCTAAGCAGGAATGGCATTCTCACATTCTCTTTCCTTCCCTTAGGAAGCCGTTATTAAATGGAGCACTGTAGAGACATTCTCAGCACACCGCTGCTAACAGACATTTTTGCCACATGTCTGACCTCTCTCATGCTCTTGTGACTCTACACACCACAGACCAGCTGATGAACTGTAGTCTCTTTAGGGGATCTAGGATGTCTTGCAAATATCGTGCCCATCTAGCATTAAACTGTCAGCTCATACATAGTCCCCACTGAATAATCCTTACTGATGTGCCAAACATTACCAACGAGGAAGGGAGTAGAGACGGTATTTGAAGGGGCTTCTCATTATATCCTGAGCCTCATTCTTTAATGTATAGTCATCATATATAAATGACTTTGGGGGCGCCTGGGTGGCTCAGTCGGTTAAGAATCTGACTCCTGGTTTCGGCTCTGCTCATGATCTTACGGTTCATGGGCTCGAGCCCTGCATCGAGCTCGGCACTGACGGTGCACAGCTGCCTTGGATCCCATGTCTCCCTCCCTCTCTGCCCCCCTGTCACGTGCTCTCCCTCTCTCTCTCTCTCTCTCTCTCTCTCACACACACACACACACACACACACACAGAAATAAATAAACATTAAAAATGACTCTGAGGGAATGCATACTGAACTAGCGGTTTCATTAACCTACATTGGAAATTGAAGAATTTAGATTTCCATTATGGTCACCATAATCAACATGGGGGAACAAGAGTAATTGCTTCCAACAATTCTGGTATTTCTGTGCTCCAGTGCCAGAAATACCAGAACTGCCGTTATAAACAACTGTTCCTGCACATGGCAAACTCAGCCATGTAATTTGAAGTTAGGTGCCAGCACAATATAAAATCATGTGAAAAAATACTTCATCCCGGCCAAATAGCAGAGAAGGACAGGAATGAATCAACTCAAGAAATCTGTGCACCATGTACAGCATAATCTTAGCATGGAACGCCATCAGGAGAATTGTTACCTAAGTGTAGCTAAATTTAACTGAAATTCAACATGATCTCATCTTAATTATGTCACAGTTAATACCTTCCTGTAACACTTTTTATCATGAAAATATTAAAATCTGTAATACTGCAGGACAGACTTGTAAGTGTCAGCCTATCAGAGACTTAGCTTAGTGGTAAGGTTCTAACACTTGGAGACACACAATTCCTCCTCTGTTAGAGTTTCCTTGGACATTCTTACTGGGCAAAACCATTCAGCAGCTGATAAATCCGGACCCACTCTCATTTGGATAGGCTAAACTGAAGAATACTATAGAAGAGAATGAAACTAGCCTACTTCCCTATGAAAATACTAAACTTTCAGGGGTGTGAATATTTAGGCCATGGAATTTGGTCAACCCTACAAATCAGCCTGTCTCCTGGCACACCACTGGGCAACACACACCCTAAAATTTCTGGGGATGACTAGATATTTATTAAATAAACTTAGGAGGAATACGTAAAGAATCATAGATACCTCTAAATCTCTGGTCCTACTTGTTTCCAGAGCCATGATTAGAACCTGAAATTTCTGTGTTCTAGAAAATGTGAACGTCATAATACTGAAAGTATCTTCTTAGCTTTCATTGCATCACCTCTCTAATCTACAAAAAACTGTCTTCCACCATCTATCAATCTATCAGTTATTTCTTAACCTGCATAGGTTGCAAACTTCGTGAATATTACAATTATAATATAACTGAAAGGGACAATATATATTCAAATAAAGAGCTGAATTGCTTTTGAAACTAACACGTCTTAAATAACAATCTTCTAAAAAGTGATGTTTCTTGAATAAATTGGATGGCATAGTTGAAGAGGAAATCTCCAAATTCCGTTTAAGGTATATGTGCTCACAGGATTCACTACTTTCTTTATGAGTTGTCAAAGATGTCTCAGCTAGCTTTCATATAACTTATTTTCTTATATTTGCAGTTCTTTTTTATTAATGTCATCTAGAAGTTGAATACAGTACATTTTCAAGTTAGAACAATGGCCTTCTTTTAATATATGTCACCACCCAATCCTTTTCCCATTAAATTGTAACTTACACTAGGAATGTGTATTATCAAGGACATATTAATGACACTTGAAAAAAAAAATAAGAGAAACATAGTATGAGGGTTTATGATTTATCATTATGATTATTTACGCATTTATTTATTTATTACATTAACCAACCACATTTATCTAAATTGAGAGATATATATATATATATTGAATATATAAAAATACTCTTTAAAAATAAAATTTTATCCTAAAATTGATATGTAAGATTTAGTCTGATTTCCAATATGCCAATTACATTCAACATCTATCTATTATTTTGATAATAGTATAGTTAATAAAGGTTTTTCACATTAAAAAAATTTTTTTTAATCTTTTTATTTATTTTTGAAGGAGAGACAGACAGAGTATGAGCGGGGAGGAGCAGAGAGAGAGGGAGACATAGAATCTAAAGCAGGCTCCAGGCTCTAAGCTGTCAGCACAGAGCCCATTGCGGGGCTCAAACTCATGAACTGTGAGATCATGACCTGAGCTGAAGTCAGATACTTAACCGACTGAGCCACCCAGGCGACTGAGCCACCCAGGCATAACAATGTTTTTCACATTTTTAAAGTCAATGCCATCAATATTACTTTCCTTTTGAATAGATGTGAAGAATCTAGAAGGAGTTGGGAAGATCTTATTTATGTAATCTTAAACATTTGGGGAAATTAAATGTCAAGTGCATTTGACAATCTTATGTGTCCTTGATATGGACAAGAGGGCTGTATCTGGATTTTTCTGGAATAAGTGGCGTAAATGATGAAACGTGGGAGGATGCTGGCACTGTGTTCAATACACTGAGGCAGGTACAGATCACCTCTGAATAATACTCAAGTCACAAAAACTCTTTATGACTTCTGTAATCTTGTTGTTTGGAACTTCGCATGTATTAGCTAGACAGACTGCATAGAAACTTTGAGGAGAGAAATATGCACACTTATTCTTTGCTCAGAAGTATCATTTAAAAAGAGGGAAAGGGAGGCACAATATAACAGGAGGGGGAGAAAGCAAGACTCTGGTCTTCCGTGGCCAGCTCCACGCATTTAGAATGTTCCCAATCTTACCCTACTCCAGGGGCATGTGGACCCCGTGGTGACATTGGGGACTAGGGACATGGAACAAAATAATAAGCAACTATTCTGTGAGAAGATGAGAATTTTATCCAGTGGCCATTCATGTGTCTGCCTATGTGGATGCCTTCTCCCCTAGTTCATTTAACAGCTGATTTTTGAACACACACACACAATGTCTGTCCTTCACCATGCTCAGCACTGCAGTGACCTATTGTGTGCAGGGACACAAAAGAAGGTTAATTGTGGGGAAGGTTAATACCTCGGGGCACAATTTGAAATGACAAGTGTTTGGTAATGAAGGAGGAACAAAACTCTAATACTAAACAGTAGTAAGCCACTGAATAATGCTTATAGGATGTCAATCGCTGTTTTACATGTTTACAATTAGTCATTTATCCGATCTTCTCAAAACTCTGTGGTAAAGATCCGAGCAGAACCCCCCCTTGGAGGGTGAATAAGGTACAGTATAAAGAGTTCATTTACTTGAAAAAAGCTCTCACAGCAAGCAAAGCTTTGAATCTAGGCATTCTGACCTCAAGTCCATTTTCTTAACCACAAATACCGCCCCCAAATTTAATACTGCCTCCAGTAACTCTTCCAGAAAGGAACGTTCAGCAACATTTGCAAAGCGGAAGACTTATTCACCATTCTATTTATTGAGTTCAAGCTAAATGCCAGGCACTAGGATTACAAATAATTTGAAGAATGTCAACACATCAGATCGATAGTTTTTTGTTTTTGTTTTGTTTTGTTTTGTTTCAAGTTACAAGACAGTGTGGTATGATGGAGAGAGTCTAACATAATGGAGAAAAAACCAGAAGCCCTGGATCTCACACTAGTTTTCAAACCAATGAAGTCACCTTTGGCTGAATAAGTCAGGTACCTTCTTGGAGCAGCTGTGAAAATATTATTCTATTTCATTCATCATATCACGGAGAGAATCAAACTCAAATAGGGCATTTCTGCACAAATATCATTCAGTAGCCACAGAGACCCATTCAAGGTCGGAGAGGATGTTTCTGTAAGGATGGGGGTAAAAACACTGACCACAGGACATTGGGAACAGGTCCTTGGGGAGAACAGAAGCAGGTGTGACAAGTCAAGCAGATACTGGAATTGGGGTATTCCAGTATTGAACCACCTCTGCTACCCCAGCAGAAAGGGAGTAAAATCTGTGATTAGATAGAAAACTTGAAAAGACACCGAGTTGTAAATGATAAGAAAAAAGAGGGAAAGAACAAGGTAGATATGATGGGCAGCAAACAGAGACTCTAAGTAAAATATAATGAATAAAGCAGAACAATACATTATTTAAAAATATATTTTTGGGGGAGGGCATCTGTGTGGCTCAGTTGGTTAAACATCTGACTATTGATTTCGGCTCAGGTTATGATCTCAGGGTTTGTGTGTTTGAGCCCCACAATAAGCTCTGTGCTGGCAGCAGGGAGCTTGATTGAAATTCTCTCTCTCCCTCTCTCTCTCTGTCCCTCACCTGCTTGAGCTCTTTGTCTCTCTCAAAAATAAATTTTAAAAAACACATTTAAAAAAATAAAAAAAATTGTTTTTTATTAAACTGATAGATCTCAATATCCAAACCAGCAGTTTTTTATGTTACAATCCACCCATTTATTTAACATCACTAGTGAGCTTTGCGACTTAGGATAGTTTGATGCAAAGTATATAGTCTCCAGTGTCAATGTTCCATGAGTACTTGAGTGGGAGGGAAAAGACTCAGCATTGCTGCTCTCTGCAGTACTTAGCACAGACTAAGAAAGTAGCATTACATGGATGTTTTTAGGAAAAAGATTTTCTGAAAGATTTTTAAAACTAGCCGAGGGATGAGGGCAGGAGGACGGGGGAATGGGCTAGATGGGTGATGGGCAATGGGTGTTGTATGGAAGTGATGAATCACTGGGCTCTACTCCTGAAGTCCAGACTACACTGTATGTTAACTAACTTGAAGGATGAATGAATGAATGAATGAATGAATAAATAAAGGCATTCTCTTCTACGCAAAGGTTCAAGGAAAAAAATATAATAATTTTTAAAATACCACATAAAAGTTTTGATGATGTAATTCACAGAGTTGAAAAACTAATCAAGATTAAGAATTCAAGAGGGTAAATTTGTTTTATATATATATACATATAGAAGATGTGATTATAACATATGACCAAGATAACTATGTATTAGAACTATATAACATTATTAAGTTAATTATTTCTAGGGGAGAAAAAGGTGGAAATACACCACACACTGCAAGGTTATCAGGGGATTATGCACCAATGATTGACTCTTCTTTTTCTACTTTTTTGTACTCTCAATTTTTGATGATGGATGTATATTTTTTTTAACTAATATAAGATCATATAAAATGAAATGTATTTAGTTCAGCCAACAACTGAGGATGACTGCATTTTCCTCCTGAGCTTAAAATGTGGGCCTGCACATCAACACCATCTAGGAAATGACTATTTAATTGTAGACCATTAAATGGGAGACACACTAATATTTTTCACGAGAACATGCAGAAACAATATTGCTTTTGCTAAATGTCATTTATAGACTCAAGAAAGAAGTCTGAAAAATGACTAAACAGTAAGCATCAATGATCTCCATAAAATAAAATGCGATATTCCATGTAAGAATAAATTAGAATGTGACAGTACAGTGCATATTTCAAAATAATTCAGAATTTGGAGTTAATGTGGGATATGAAAAATGAAAGAAGAAACGAATGAGGCAAATGAGAAATGACTAATCATGCCCCAAAGAATAATTTAAATAAATTGTTGGTGTGCTTCTCCTGTGAGGGCTGCAGACCTGAAAACTTCATTACATGTTCTGTTCGTGAGAATTAATTATTAGATGGAACAAGGCACCATGCAAACTTCAGATAAATCAACCTAGTAATAAACGCTGCTTATATCTACAGTCATTCCAGCTACAATATGGTTCTAACATTTATGATGAATCATAAAACGCTTATCCTGACAGCTACTGAATTCCTTCATATTGACCCTTATTTAGTTTCAAATAAGAATGTAACATTTTTCAAATGGATAGATGAAGTTTCTGTTTTTAAAGAATCTGCATGCCAACTTCTGTTTCTAATGCGACATTTAAAAAACCCTTTTTGAACCAATGTTAAAGAATTCAACTTCTGTGCCTTATTGTCCCCTGTGGAAATATTTGGGTAACTTACAAATTAAAAAAAAAATATGTGTTTAAGAAGCTAAATATCCCTTATTTTTAAACACAATGATTAATTATGTCTACTGGGCAAAATTGTCAACTCTTTTTCTCCCCCTGCATATGGAAATTATGTTTACTAGTAATGGGTTCTTCCAAAAAATAGCTGCGTCTTTCCATTCAATGGTAGCTTCTACTGCTTGCTCCCTATTACTTCTCAGGACTGCTGGAAAGAAGAACTGAAATAATTACCTCCAATGGTAAGTATGTTATTTTCCGGCTTATTTCACCTCTCTGGAAATATACTCAAAAATACGCTCAGATCGCTCCCAAACCTTCTGAACTTTTCCAAACCATGGACACCATCACCCATTTTCATTTCCAGTAAGACAACCAACCTTGGCCAACTTCTTTGCCTCCACTTAGACCGTCTGTGTACTTTTTCTGTCTGTTAATTCCCTTCTGTCTCTAAAATTATCTAGGACTCATTTCCTTCACTTTCAAATATGTTTACATCCAAGCGGGATGAGGTGGCAACAAGAGAAAGTGGAGAATATTCAGGACAACTTCTGTGATAATTCACTAGCTAGGAGAGGAGCAAGATACAAAAGCATTTGAAAGTAGCAGCCCAGGGAAGGTAAGCCAAATTCATTACTCGACAAGGAAACATGATTTATAGCTCCTTTTTGGTATGTATATTTATTTCTTGACCACACACCCTACACAAGCTACCAACCTTAGTCATCTTTTCTTTTCTTCACCAATACTGTAACAATTTTTCTCTGCTTGGGCATCACTGGTGGACTTCCAGATGCTGGTCACTGGCCCTAGTGTCCACGTGCATATGGCCGATGGCACACCAGGGACTCTGTGTAATCCACACGGCACTCGAAGCAGCCATGCCCTTTCTGCGGCCAGATCCCCGTCCTCACTTGGGTTCCCCACATTGCTTCCCGCTTACTGTACTCTTCTTTCTTCCTTGTCCTTTTCATTTTTCTTTTTTTCCTCGGAGTATCTTACCCAGTCCAAAATTATTTCTCCATTTTCCAAGTCATAGTGTGTCTTCATCACTTTGTAGATTCCCAATTGTGCACGAACAGTGATAAGGCATATAAATTCTTGTTAGATAAATGAATGACTTTTTGTTTTGCCAAAGACAGAAACACACAGTAATGTGTTAGAAAGCTGTCCTTGGCCTTCAATTTGTGAAGCAAGGGTAAGGACTTAGGAGGGAGACATGTTACTAGTTTTCAGATAAAATCATGGACCTGTTGTTCGGTTACTGTGTATCAAGAAAAGCTGTCATGATATTCATTCGCAATATTCATCCTGTCAGATGGATTCTTAAAGTTCTAACACCCACACAATTGTTTGAAAACCGCAGATACCTGGTATGTCCATCTTTCAACTGGAGAAGTATGGTTTTGTGTCTGCCAAATAACTATGGTACTACCCTCCTCCTTGCATTAACAACAAAAATATCTGCTGAAAAAAATATACTGACAGCATGTCTAAAGGCTATGCCTATCAACTGAACAGTCTAGGTGTTGTATGAGGATTCAGGAAGCTTTCTGATCACAGAAGAGCAAAAGACTAATGATGACACTGAATTCCACCTCCAGCCAGCCTGTGTGGTAAATGGAACAGTTTCAGGAGGCTCGTTTCTACAGTCAATGGCCGAAGGGCAGGTTAGTGGAGAGGGCAGTAAAGTCTGAAGAGGGGTGGTATAATGTACCACCCACACTTACCCGTGCATGAGCACAAGGCCATTTTACAAGGCAAAACGCAGGACCACAACTTCTTTAGCTTAAGGAGCGAAGCAACTTTCCCTCTACAAAATCAGGTTGTCTTGTGTGTGATACATGTAAAGGTAGCAAGTTGGCTGAATACAGCAGATCTCATCTTAATTTTTAAATAAATTCACTTCCAACTTTATAATATTTCATACCACATTGTCTAGACCACCACTCAGCAGCTAGCATAGCAATTATCATACTCCTGTCACACTTATGATAGACGCCTACAATACCTCACCTTTTATAAACTCAAAGCAAGTAGCTGTCCTAGGAGATAGGTGGACTTTTTGTAACTTCTCTTGTTTTATACATGTAATGGGCCCCAAGAAAATAATGGTAAAACTGTATGTTTCAAGTTTCTTAGATTAAAGATGATTTCTAAGAATCTTTATAGGAAAGGAGAAGTAATTTTTGAGAACTAATGTTATGAAAGCAGAACAGGTTAAAAAAGAATTTCATTTAAATCATGATTATTTTAATAATGATGCTATGATGAAAAATGGAAAGAAATAGGAAAGCTAATATAGGAAGCTAACAGGAAGAAATATTACATGGATTATTAAGATCCAACCTGTCCTCCTGAAAATGATGATGAACCGATTCCAATATCACCCACATCAACAGCAGGACTTCAGAGCATTAAGATTTAGGATCCTTGGGGCACCTGGGTGGCCCAGTCAGTAAAGTGTCCAACTTCGGCTCAGCTCATGATCTCACAGTTCATGAGTTTGAGTCTTGAGTCAGGGACTCTGCCCCGACAATGTGGAGCCTGCTTGGGGTTCTCTCTCTCCCCCTCCCCCTCTGCCCCTCCACCACTCGTGTGTGTACTCTCTTTCTCTCTCTCTCTCTGTCTCTGCAAATAAATTAATAAACATTTTTAAAAAAGAACTACAATCCTTAAAAACCAATACTTCATGGGGCGCCTGGGTGGCGCAGTCGGTTAAGCGTCCGACTTCAGCCAGGTCACGATCTCACGCTCCGTGAGTTCGAGCCCCGCATCAGGCTCTGGGCTGATGGCTCAGAGCCTGGAGCCTGTTTCCGATTCTGTGTCTCCCTCTCTCTCTGCCCCTCCCCCGTTCATGCTCTGTCTCTCTCTGTACCAAAAATAAATAAACGTTGAAAAAAAACAAAAAAAAAAAACAACCAATACTTCAATTGTGAAAAAGATATCATCAAAGAACATCTAAGAAACACCTTAAAGATGAAAAACAAAAGAACTTAAAATACCAAGTTACTCTCGTTAGATTATAACCAAGAAAATATAGTATGTTATCTTGACGATTCCACAGCAAATTTCCGTTGTGCTGTCTAATCTCGCCAGCTCTAGACTACGTGTACATTTGACACTTACAGCTAGTAACAGGCCACCCACTGCTGGCTCACTCGTGACCTGCTCCTGGTTCCCTTGCAACCCCAGATCTAGTCTCTGTTTGTTTTCACACCCTCTCTTTTACGTCCTGCATGTTCCTTGTCGTCTGGTTTTTTCCTCCGACCACTCTTGCTGCCCATCAGTCCATTCCCTGAGCGTCAACCTGCAATCCCCAACAGAACAACTTTAGCACCTCACGCTCAACTTCTGACACAAGGAACCACTCTAGGCCTCTGTCACTATTTTTTATCACATCACTACCTCTTGGTCACTGAGCTTCAAAACCTGAAGGTCATCTCTGCTTCCTCCTTCCCTCTGTGCTCCATGAAAACTCACTTATCATCTCCTTCTGCTCTCCTACCCGGCCCGCCCATGACTTTGAGTGTCTGGCTACCCTACACCTGTAACGCCAGTGACTACTGTCTCCTAACAGTCTCGTCACCTTCAGCCACTCACCACTCCCATGCACCTTAGACATGGACAATAAATTACAACACATTAATTCATTAAAACCGATCAATTATCTCATGGCCGCCCACCATCCTTGCTTCAGCAACTTCAGTGGTTTCTCATGGCCTCCGGTCTCCTTGCCGACTTGTCCAGCCTGCCTTTCCAGTCATTTCACGATTCCTGCCGTGCTCCGTGCACTCAACGCCACGCTCGTTTTTCCACGTTTCTCTTTCTTTTAGTTTTCCAGCTTTATTGAGATACGACTGACAAACCCATCACCTCACACACTGACTATGATTAGTGACAGCACCTAACTTCTACTAACACGATGCCTGTCGTTGAAAACACTGCTCTGTATGGCACAAGTTACACATAACTGTGGCTCTCTCTCACACACGTTCTTGCACATCAGTGTCTCTGTGTTCCCACATTCAAATCCTAGCAAACCTTCAGCACCAGCGACTCCGTGAAGTCTTCCTTGACTGAGGAAGAAAGCCACCCTCCTTGAGATTCCATGGTCTCCAGCCTCATTCCCACTCTGGCACTGCTTGTCCCTGGTGTTAAAATTACCTGCACGGGCATCGAGTCTCACCAACTCGAACACAAGCTAATTTTTAGGTGAATCTGTAATTTGTTGTGTTTGGTCTCTTCCAATATTTAGTAAAATTCCCGGGCACAGAATGATGTGTACTGGCGAGCAGATCAATGAATAAATGTTGTAACTGGAAGAACATTACGTATCATCCACATCAACCATAAGTTTTCTTAGTGAGGACACGAAGCCTTAAGCGAATCCTCATTTATTGCATTCCTAGTACATATAAAGAACAAAATTATTTCATTAGCAAATAATAGATGCTGCTTTATTAAAAATCCCTCATTTAAAAACATATATTATCATATATATCTACTTCCGTATCAGGAAATAGTTTGATGTCATATTCTGTGTTGTTAATAGAGGCTGAGGCAAATCCAATTAAATCCTTATTCACTGCATATATTAAAGTATAAAAAACTGTAGTTACCAAAACATTCATTTCTGCAAACTGTGAACAAGCACTTATTTGCATTATCTTTTATCTCAATTACATGAGAGTGTTGCCTCATGATTCTTTTTTTCTCCCTATAGATATGTGGGACGTTTATCTAAATTGCATTATCATTTTCCCCCTCAATTCTCTATCTTTGAAACTACCTCTCTGATTGCAAAGTTCAATCATTTAGACGGAGTGTTCAGCAGTGTGAAAAATAGTTCTAAGACTATTAATTTTAATTTTTTATTATTTCTATTGTATGTACAGCGTACATATTATTTTGAAAACATGAATTTCCGCTAAGAAACAGCTTTTTATTGGAAATCAGGGAGTAAGGAGAAAAGAAAAGTAAAAGTTCTGAAGGATTTTTGAGCTAATATTTAAGGTATGCATATCGGGGAACAAGTGTAAAAATGCATATAGTTTCCACCCTATGGGTCAATACCATTTGAATTTTGTATCAATCTGTTGACTGTAATTCCTTTAGATAGCAAGACAGCAAAATTTATTTTAAAATGACAGGTACCATATGTTTTCACTCTTATGTGGATCATCAGAAACTTAACAGAAGACCATGGGGGAGGAGAAGGAAAAAAAGGAAGTTAGAGAGGGAGAGAGCCAAACCATAAGAGACTCTTAAAAACTGAGAACAATCTGAGGGTTGATGGGGGGTGGGAGGGAGGAAAAGGTGGGTGATGGGTAGTGAGGAGGGCACCTGTTGGGATGAGCACTGGGTGTTGTATGGAGACCAATTTGACAATAAATTTCATATTAAAAAAAATAAACAAAATAAATAACTAAATAAAATGGCATAACAATTTATAAAATATGTGAGAGTTTGCTGGAACTCTGGCAGACCCCTGAGTTCTGCGTACTTTATCTTCAAGGATGGAGGAAGGAACAAGGAAGCCATTCGTGCATCAGAGACAGCTCAGAGTCCAGAAAGGGAAGGTTCAGCGTATGTGTTACCGGAGCAGACAGAACAAAGGGTTGTGGGAGTCGGGTGGAAAGAACTTTCTTTGGGGTGGAAAGAATACTTTACAGAAGGGATAAGTCTAAGAACGAAAGCCGATTACACAGAGGAAAAGGCACGGGCATCGCAATCTCCAGGAGATGGGCCGTGCGTCCAACAGGAGGGGGCCGCGGTGGTGTTTGAGTACAGATGTGGTGGTGCCTGTTTGTAGTGAGGACTACACCTGCCACTCCCCAGCCGGTGACGCTCCACTTCTCCCTCCCAACACTGCTTCCAGACCCCCTGTGTGGCCTTCAGATGGTGTCAAGAGGCCCCACCCACCACAACACCCCCGGGAGCAAACAAATGTGCACAGTCACTGAGGCATGTAAAGGACCCAAATTCATCACCTCCGTGTTGGCTGTGCCACTTTGAGCATGCTTACATAACTCCTCTTTGGTGTGGGACCCTTGTTCATAGGGTGGGCCCGTTCTGTTGCCCTCCCAGGACTGGGAGGTAAGGTCCAAACGTAATGCCGTACGAAGTTCTTGGCCCATGTGCTAAGAAAGAATCACCTTAAACCTCTTCTCTTCTCACCCTATTTAAAGTTCTCATTTCCTCAGTATTTTCCAAAATTGTCTAATTTAATTTGTACCAAGCTATTTAAAAAGCTGGTAGATTTAATTGTCCAGCATAATACAGATTTTAGAAGACAAGCTTTTTTATAGCACATGGACACCATTCTGGGCTACACGTCAGAAGCCTGGGGTTCTCCTTCATCTCTGACATTGAAGGGTAACTTAAACTTTCTGGGACAGTTTTCTATCTTATGGGCCGACTAGTTACACAGGAGGAAAATCTCCAATGAGCACATCCTTAAAGTGATTGTTGGCGGCGGGGGGGGGGGGGGGGGGTGTTTGCTGTAATTCTCTGATTTAAGGAGTGCAGAAAAGTACACAATAGTGCCTTTCCTTAAGGTCATATTTTGTGGTGAGAGGTGTCAGATAAAGTGAGAAGTAATGAAGACTGAAATGTGGGAGAAGACGATGAGGCACACAGAGTAAGGGCAAAGGATAGAGTGTTTTAGAATGTTCCTTCCCTCGGGGCACCTGGGTGGCTTAGCTGGTTGAGCATCTGACTTTTGATTCCAGCTCGGGTCATGATCTCATGGTCATGAGATGGGAGGCTCTGCACTGGCATGGAGGCTGCTTGGGACTTTCTCTCTCCCTCCCTCTTCCCCTTCCCTACCTCATGCATGTATGTGCGTGCACTCTCTCAGAATATATAAATGTTTATAAAAAAAAATAGAATGTTCCTTCTGCTGGCAACAATTTCATAGTTTCCACCTCATCCCAGGAGGTGTTTTCACGGGATCAGAACCTGACTAGATTCTGCTGGCATGAAACTACATGATCGCAAAAGACAATCTCAGATTTGTGACTTTCATCAATTGTAATTTTGACCAGTGAAGCACGAGGAAGTTGGCCGGTATTTATCTGGTTTTAGCCTATGGAGATCTGAGCTTTACCCCAACGGGCTCATCAAAAGGGTCAACAACTTACCAGTGATTGTCAGCCTACCAAATCTGAGTCCAGTGCTTCCTGAATCTGTATTCTCACAATATGCTACAATTCTACCTTTTTATGCGTATGTTACAGTTGCGCTGAGCTAGAAGGAAATCTGAAAGTGCTCTGAACTTTGAGTTCCTCATCTGAAAGATGTTCTAGAGTTCCTACAAAGAAGTGTGGAAATGTGAGGAAGATGTGTGACACACAACAGGTGAGGGCAAGTTGCATCTCTCTGCAACACGTGTAGAGTCTAGCTGTTGCCAAGTACAGCACTGCCCTAAACTGTTTTAATTCTTGCCCTAAGAAGATCTTATCTTCCTATATAAGACCTAAATAAGACCACATATTAATTGTGTCTATATCACTGGTACCACAGGAATTTGTAGCAATTAGTACAACGTCCTCCTAATTAATTGAAATGTAAAGCCGACAGTCCTGCGAACATAGATTGAAAGAGAAAGTCAAAATGATGTAGGCAAACTCAGTCTTAAATCCCCAAGTTTTCATACACTGTAACAAAAATTATGGAAAAAGAAGTTGGAAAACTAGAATTTAATGTTCTAATGATATTCTATCATATCCAAGTCATGTGAATACCCTTCAAAGATTGCTGCCTATATCTTTAGCAATGATAGGAAAAGTAAGGGCTCTTCAAAGAAAACAGAAAACAAAAAACTATATATATTAGAAATTTAAGTTTAGATGCAGGATTCCCTAAATGTCTGGGTTGAGTAAGTCTCTGAGTTTTATGGTATAGGTAAGTCTGTAGATGGACACAAAAATTATCTTTATTTCAATCAGAACCTATATCTAGTCAAAGACATAGATGCCCTGGTTAGTTTTTAAATGGTAAAGTGAATAATACACACATACATGTAACCAAATATTAGCAGTATAATACATGAGGAATGACCTCCCGTCTCAAGTAAATAATGAGCACGAATGCTTTCAAATATTTAAACTAACTCAGTAGTGGGTTTGTTGTTGTTGTTGTCATTGTTCCTTTATTTTCAGAGTGTCTTTTAAGAAATTAATTACATGTCTTAAAGGAAGACATTCAGACATCTAAACATATTTTGTATTTTGGACATTGGTATTCAGGAGTACTGCATATTCAATAATGCAACATTTATCTTACTAAACGTATTCATACATAACTCTCGGTCTAGAGAGCAGCCACAGTGAGTTAACATCTCTCCAGAAAATTCCATAGTTCTGGCAGAACCACCATCATAATAAGATAGGCAAAAAGTCTGTCGTAGTGAATACTCGATGTTTTCATTACATTAAACACCTATACACAGGCCTCTCAAGAGCATGTCAATACTTAATACGCGTTACAACTCCTTGAGTCAGGTAGTCTCTGATCTTAGTAGTAAGAAAGAAAGATTGAATTCAGGTCTCTGACTCTACATGCAATATTACAGTCAGCTCTGTAAATTTTTTTCTAAACAGGCAGAGAATTATCTTCCTCGGCTTGACCACAAGGCAGAGTAATGAGCCACTTATGAGTTAATATCACTGTGTCTGCAATTATTCTGCATAGGATAGATTTAGGAAGTCTCTACATATCAGTCACACAATGTTTAAAATAAATCCTAGTTACTAGTAACCTATTCCTGTAATTACTTTTGTTTTACCAAAATTATTTTGTTCTACTGTGGCATTGCATTCTCTCCTAGAGACGACATGAGATACAAAGAGAGATGAAAGAGATGGAAGGGACACTTTTGATTAGAAACGCACATGCTGGGGCGCCTGGGTGGCTCAGTCGGTTAAGCGTCCGACTTCGGCTCAGGTCAGGATCTCACGGTCCGTGAGTTTGAGCCCCGCGTCGGGCTCTGGGCTGACAGCTCTGAGCCTGGAGCCTGTTTTGGACTCTGTGTCTCCCTCTCTCTCTGCCCCTCCCCTGTTCATGCTCTGTCTCTCTCTGTCTCAAAAATAAAATAAAAACGTTAAAAAAAAAAATTAAAAAAAAAAAAAAAAAAGAAACGCACATGCTTATACCCTATAGAAAAAAAGTCCCAGAAAGATTAAGCCACTTGTAGTCCAAATCACACAGCTGTGAAAGGGAAGGGCAGTCTAACACACACACACACACACACACACACACACACACACTGAATCACATGTCAATAAGTACTATTGTTTTATTTCATCTTTAGTACATTTTTATTTTAACATCACGGTGCATGAATCAATTTTGATAGAATTAAAAATAAGAAATTTGGTGTCATATGATATAAAAATATATTCCTGAAAAGGACACAGCTATGCACTCATTTGCTGCCCTAGGGAAAGGACAGTGTGCAATTTTCAACATGGCCTTTATTTCTGCTCTAATCCTGGATGTATCCATGCTGAATGGAACTCTAACTAAAAAGCTAACTGAAGTGAATATCTCATTTTTTTTTGTTCTCTAATAAGACTTTATTTGTAGGTAATGAAATTTGATTTTCATACAATGTTCATGGGTTAGGGAATAGTCTCCTTTTTATTTATTATTATTTTTTTTTTAATTTTTTTTTTTCAACGTTTTTTTATTTATTTTTTTTGGGACAGAGAGAGACAGAGCATGAACGGGGGAGGGGCAGAGAGAGAGGGAGACACAGAATCGGAAACAGGCTCCAGGCTCTGAGCCATCAGCCCAGAGCCCGACGCGGGGCTCAAACTCACGGACCGCGAGATCGTGACCTGGCTGAAGTCAGACGCTTAACCGACTGCGCCACCCAGGCGCCCCTTTTTATTTATTATTTTTAAGACTACCAGGTTTAGAGCAGTTTTAGGTTCACAGCTAAGCGCCAAGAACTACCACTTAGCCCTCTCCACACGCACAGCCTCCCATCATAGGGTACATTTGTTACAGTTGAAGACACAGCATAATTATCCAAGGTGCACCTTAGGGTGCATTGTTGGTGCTGTGCGTTCTATAGATTAAAAAAAAAAAAAAATGCATACTGGCACGTAACCATCATTATAGTGTCATGCAGAGTAATTTCACTGCCCAAAGAATCCTCTGTGCTACACCCGTTCAACCTTGCCTATCCCGAACCCCTGACAACCACTGATCTCTTTACTACGTCTATGGTTTTGACTTCTCCGAAGGTCATTTAGTCGGAAGCACACAGTATGTAGACTTTGCAGACTGGCTTCTTTCTCTTAATAATATTCACTTAAGTTTGTTTCCTGTCTTTTCATGACTACAGAGCTCATTTGTTTTGAGTACTGTATAGTTGTCTGCATGATCACAATTTATCCATTTACCTGCTGAAACATCTGAATTTTCGTAATTCTCAATAAAACTGCTATAAACATCCATGTGCAGGTGTTTGTGTAAAAATAAGTATTTTTTTAACTCATGAAACTTGTTCTGATGAGTTTTCCACTCACCCAGCACAGCTGCTGAATCACACAGTGTATTTAGTTCTGTGAGAAACCACCAAACTCTCTCCCAAAGTGGCTGCGCCATTCTGCATTCCCACCAGCAACGAATGAAAGTCCCCGTGGGGCCACATCCTCACCAGTGTCTGCTGTGGTCAGAGTTCTGGATTTTGGTCACGGTGACAGGGATGCAGTGGCATCTCACTGTTTTCGAACATCTCCTTTCAACCCCAATGTACTCCACTGCATGCATGGATCACAGGCCGTACACAGTGAGTCCTGCATTAGTGGAGTTTTCTAGGCTGCCTGGGACTCCACCAGTCAGAAACCATTAAGGACTTGACCTTTAGCTAAGATGGCATTTCTGTATGCTGAGGGCCCTTAAAAGTACTCAGAAACTTTCAAAGCAGTAGGCCAGGTTAAAAGGGAATTAGCATTTTCAGTGAGAAGGGCAGTATTTCAAAAGCACTCTGGGGGGCAGGATAAGGATCAAGATTCTACAGTGGATTTAATTTCAAGGTAATCATAGTAATACTCCTGGCACTGAGTTCACCAAAATTTACAAGCCGAGCTATATTATAACTGACAGCGGGACATAGAGAATTATCCTCCGTGATAAGAAATGCTGTATCATGCCATTGATTTTGCTCTGAAAATACCAGTGGAAGCTATTGCCTTCCTTGACAGTTCGAGCAGCAGAGGAATAAGCCTGCCACTGGGGTGTCCACTGTATCTCCAAAGCCTCTTCGCGGACATTCTATCAATCTCATCTTGTCAGCAATCAATGGAATTAAATGCTGCTCTATTTACTCAGCTTCCCGTGACCCATCCGAATTTTAACGTCTAGATGTCAGCCCTTTTAGAGAAAAAGAGTGGGAACAATGCTTTGCAAGAATTATAACAGCGATACTCAGCTATTACACTGACTTCACACAGGAATTAACCAATAGTGCCCTGGGTCACCAGAACCTCCATAGGAAAGTGCTCATCAACTTGGTTTCCACCGCAGAAGGTGGAATGGGCATGTACCACGGACTAGTCATTTCACATACGTTGTGTCCAACTTTATAATGACTTCAATGCTGGAGGAATCAGCCCCTCTCTATAGATGTGCGGACACATCATAGAGCTTCAATAACTTACCCCAAATCAAACAGTTGGTAACCTGGGTACATGGCGCTTCAAAGGGCCATCAAAATGCTGAGTCATTAATTCAGGTTAAAAAGAAACTTTTCTTCTCATTTTAGAAACTGAAAGCCGTGTTTTGGTATTTAACCTATATTTATAGACAGTGGTGATGTGTAGTATTTGACACTTCTCCAATCAAAAAAATACAGTTTTCCTAAATTCTCTATGGAATATATAGCTTGTCTTAAAATATAAAGTTATCACAGTAAAAGCAAATATAGAGAGGCATATTCTTCCAAATAGGAGAAAATGTCTGAAGTATAATTTTTGTGTAAATGGACTCCAAATGCCTTTTGTGTGAGTCATGAGAAATAAAGCCTTCTCCAATGTAAGTATATTTTAAATTATAAGTGGCTAAAATTTCTGCAAAGTTTAAGTAAAGCAAATATATTACTACAGACTGGTTATTCTGTAAAATTGGCTCTCTAGACCCAGTGTCGGACATAAAACACTCAAACTAGACCCCTATGAACAATAATGGCCCCAGAGTGCCACCAATGAATCACTATCTTGTGTTCTTTCTAAGGCAATATGTTATCCTATAGGTATGAGTACTTAATTCTCCTAAACTGCCTTCACTGTCAAAGTTTTACGTGTTTTGCTCAGATGCAAGCAGAATCAGTGTTTCTAGAAGCTTCTGCATCGAAGGACACCAGACATTATTCTCTAGTCAGTATTCCTGGAGTACCTAGTACGTCCAGGCCACCTTCACCCAAAAGGAAAAAGCACAGAGGGAAATTATTCTGTCCCTGAGTAGTGAGTTATGTGTCTATATGTTTCACCTCACCTATGCTGATCCTGAAGATCAATATGTATTTTCTACGCCTCCAGCATTCTCTTCTGCTTTACAAGAATGAGATTCCCCCAGAAACCCTCCAACAAGATTGTTCTCCTGGCCTGTAGGCAGGTGCTGCGCTGGGTACTTCCATGTTTTCACTTGGCTGGTCCACAGGATGCCCACATATTTGACTGAACATTATTTCTGGGTGTCTGTAAAGGTGTTTCCAGAAAAGATTAGCATTTGAGTCAGTAGACTCCGGAAAGAAAACTGCCTTCCTCAGTGTGGGTGGACATCACCCAATCTGTTGAAGGCTTGAAGAGAACAAAAAGGCAGAGGAAGGGAGAGTTCTCTTTCTCTACTGACCTCTTGAGATGGCATGTTGGTCTCCTGACCTTGGCCTGGTACTTGCACCACTAATGTTCCTGCATCTTCAGTTTGTACAAGACAGACAGTGTGACTTCTCAGCCCCATAATCACATGAGCCGATTCCTCCTAACACACACACACACACACACACACACACACACACAGAGTGCATGTCAAAACTGGTGAGATCGGTAGATGGTATGATCGACCAGCCTGGTGCTGCTGTCATAGAAAGGGCATGTGACTTGTTATCATTGAGTGATCTGGGTAATGGGTACACAGGATCTTTCTGTACTTTTTTTTTCAACTTCCTGTGGAATTTACAATTGTTTCAGAATAAAAAGGTACACATTGTGCTATCTGATAACACTTGATACGCATACTTGACTGAGGATGGTGCTCTCCGAAGTGAGCACAACTGACCTTCGGGGCCATCGTGTGCAGTGCGGCACCTGGCACGCGGCAGCCTGTCTGGCTTTGACCCCCTGGATTCTCGAGCCACTCCTCCCCCAGTCTGTGACAACCCAAGCATGTCTCCAGACCTTGGCCTACATGCCCGGGAGGGCAAAACCACCCTTTTTCGGGGACTGCGGATTTTGAGGAGAGTTAAGAATAACGAAAGATGACTCTTCCTTTTACAAAAGATACTGATGTAGAATTCTTTCACATGGTTAAATCCTCCAGTGGAATCAGAACCTGATTTGTTGCACCAACGTTCAAATTAAGCACTGAATTCTGAACTATCTCTTGTGAGAAGTGATGCAAATGCATTTTCAATCACCTGGGTTACTGAGGTGTTCTGCTAAAGCTGAGTGACAAAAGGCTTCCTCCCCCCGAATTTTCTCAGGATGAAAGGGGAGAATGGCAAGAGACCATAGAAAGTGTCTGAGAGCAGTGGGCGCATGGAGCTTAGGGGACAGACAGGGCTCTGTGCCGTTTCGATGGCACTTTCTCTGGCCTCTGAAGCCTGTGGAACAGGCACTCCCTAAGGCACCTTGTGGGCCTCCCTTCCTTACAACATCAGTTCCATTCCCATAAAACTGATCAGAGCGATGGTTCAGGAAACTGTATAAAACATGCAATTTGCATTTCGAAATACAAATTTGTATCATTTAGTTAAATTTCTTCTAGGTCAAAGTAGCTGTACTTGAGACCAAAAGATCCACGTGGTTTGGAAACTTGAGAGGCTGCAATACTTGATGTAAAATTATTTAGACTATTTCTTCCCCCACAACTGAAAGTTGATAGAAAACTCCTGGATAGAATCATCTCTAGATATAGTGATCTATTTAAATGTAATGATGTACCTAATTAGAATTTTCATACTATTTATGTATTAAAAATGTGCATTTGGTTTGCATTTGTCTATAAAATATGATAAGTAATATAAAACTTAGATAATTTTGTGTCAGGGAAAAGTTTGACAATTATGTACAGCCATACTGACATGCATTCACATTCCCCAAACATTGTAATTCCCAATAAAACTTTTGAAAAGTGCTCACCTTAATAAAAGCTATAGACATTTCCAATAGAATGCACTGATTTCTTTAAAAAAAAACTAGACTTATTATTTCACTGAAACATTAAACAATACAACTGAGGTGATACATATAACGTTGACTCAGATTTTCTCATCTGAATCAAGAGTTGTGTTACTAAATTGCAAAGGGCCACTAAAACTCCTGTTTCCATGCAGGTTTTTTTTTTTTTTTCATAGTTTCCGGCACTAATTAAAAGAATGGAAACTAAGCAGTTTTCATTTTCATGTGACTTCACTTGGAAGACCATCTAATTGCACCAGATTAATTCAAGAAAGAATAGTTCACTCTTAAAGTGAAACTGTATTTTTATATTGAAGGGGGAGTAACTGAAGAACCCGTAAAGGATTCTCCTAAGACACAACCACAGACTTGGGCTAGAGGAAGACAAGGGTTAGGTGAGCCAGACAGACTCGCATTCTGTGTATGGGGACTTTTAGGCTCAGATAATTGAATTGTGTTTTCCAAGAACCTCGTGATGTAAGAGCACAACCCAGGCAAGGACAAACATCGCTCTGAATTTTTGTTCATGAGTTGTCAAAAACATAGTGCTTGAGTTGAGGGAAAAAATGCCAATTTCTCAGAGTTCACGAACCCATTTGCATTTGTAAATATATCTGAGGGGATACTGTTGAGGATATCTCATTCACACAAAAACTGAAATGAACACTGCCCTGTGCATACACATACTTTCTTTACCTTCCAAACAACCCTGTCCTGGAATTTCCTTCTCTGTCATCTGTCGCTGTCTGTTTCCATAGACAGCAAATTGGCCGTAGGATGCGGGGAAGCAGGGCATGCTGCTCGTGAAAAATCCGTGCCTCCCTAGTCAGGGAGATGATGTTTATAAGGATATGCATGATTCATGTGCACACGTAAAAATGAAGTGCCCTACGTCTTTTTTGTTGTTGTTCTAGTTTTTAATGTTTATTTATTTTTGAGAGAGAGAGAGACAGAGACAGAGTGAGGGCAGCGGAGGGGCAGAGAGAGGGAAAGAGAATCCAAAGCAGGCTCCAGGCTCCGAGCTGTCTGCACAGAGCCCGAGGTGGGGCTCAAACCCACGGACCATGAGATCATGACCTGAGCCCGAGTCAGACACTTAACTGACTGAGCCCCCCAGGAGCCCCCCGCCCCCCAGAGTTGTTTTTCTTTTTGTTGGGACATTTTATCAATGGGAATAAGAAGAGTGGAGCACAATCATGCATTTTGATCGTTTCGTTCCAAAACCAGTGATTCTTATATTCCATCTCACTAGATGTCAATGTTGTTGATCTGAGTTTGAAGAATCAACTCTTAGTTACATTGATTTGCTCTATTCTTTTCTTGTTTCTCTGCTGTGTGTGTGTGTTGTGCGTACATATACATACATACACTATATACAGTAATTTATTTATTTAAATTCAAGTCAGTTCGCATGCAGTGTAGTCCTGGCTTCAGGAGTAGAACCCAAGTGATTCATCATCACATACAACACCCAGCGCTCGTCCTGAAAGTGCCCGCCTGATGGCTCGTCACCCATCTGGCCCATCCCCCCAACCACCTCCCCTCCAGCAGCCCTCAGTTTGTTCTCTGGATTTAAGGGTCTCCTATGGTTTGCCTCCCTCTCTGTTTGTATCTAATTTTTCCTTCCCTTCCCATGTTCATCTGTTGTGCTTCTTCAGTTCCACATATGAGTGACATCATAGGATATTTGTCTTTCTGTTCTTGATTTTATTTATCTCTAATCTGTATTTAACCACTTCTTTCTTGCAGCTTTGGATTTAGTTGGTTCTTTTTTTTTATTTCCTTAAGACGTAAAGTCAGGCTGTTGATTCGAACTCTTGTTTGCGGCTGTGAATGTCCCTCTTGGCACCACTTTTGCGGTTCCCCGTAAGCTTTGGTGCGTCATGTTCTCATCGCAATTTTCTCAAGTTATTTTCTCCTTTCCTTTCTGATTTCTTTTGACTCAGCGGTTCTCTGAAGCGTGTTAAATTTCCAAGTATTTGTGAAATTTCACGTTTTTATTCTGCTGTCGGTTTCCAGTTTTACTTCATTGTGATTGGAAAAGATCCTTTGCGTGACCTCGGATGTTTAAGATTCATTAAGCATTTTGTCCTGTGGCGCGACGCAGGGTCTGCTCTGGAGCACCTCCCACGTGCACTTCAGAAGACAGGTGTAGTTTGCTGTTGTTGGGAGAAGTGTCAAACAAATATTTTTAAAAGAACTTTTGGAAAGATGGCAGAGCCACAGAGTTGTACTGTGAGGACAAGTGTCCCACAAAGATGGGGCTGCGCAGGGTGGGGAGCAGGGCAGCCAGAGTGAGTGAGCCTGGCTTGCCAAAGGCAGACCTACATAATTAAATATTCCGGGGGGGGAGTCTATTTTTTGGGGGGATTTGGTATTCGCCAAATGTCAGCAATATAGGAGGATGATAGATAAATGATAGATGATGCATACATAGATGATAGACTGATAATGGACAGATAGATAATAGATAGATACACAGATGGAGACAGAGATATTTATAAATCTCATTTAACCAGCCCTGGAAGGAAGGATTTTACAGATGATAAAATAGGCTCATGGAGCCACTCCCTTACCTTTAACTACATGGCTGATAAAAGACCGATTTCATAGTGGATCTTAACCCCTTTCCATGGCACGGACTTTGCTTTCTTTTCTTTCTTTCTTTTTTTTACTTGTGATTTCTTGCAATTCACCTAACTTGAAGGAATGCCAAATAACTTCTCGGGTTCTTCTCATCTCCAATAGCCTGTATTTATCACGAATACTATTTCGCTGTTCATTGTATCCAGGCCTTAGCAGAGACACAGCACCACCAGTAGAGAACTCTCGCTCAGCGCTTCTCCCAAGTTCGGGTTTGAGTTCTCTGCAAATGTTTTTTTCTCTGTAGTTGTGGTCTTCGGTCAAGTTGTAGGCAGAATCCCATGATGGCCTCTAGGATGCAAGCTCCCTGTGACACCCCTGTGTCCTCTCCTCTTCTGAGTGTGGCGAGGGTCTGTGCGTGGGGGCAATCTCTCACTCGATCAGGTTCCTCCATAGGGGCTGGTGGCTCCCATGATTACCCTACGATAGATATATATGCCTTCACTTTAGCTGTCTGGAGAAGCATTCTCCCGCTGGTCTTGAAGAACTTGCTGCCATAGTATGAGGTAGCCACCTGGCTTGGCCTGAAGGTGTCCCCATACAGCTCAGCCACAGCCAACAAGAAAATGACTGAGGATTTTAGTCCCACAGCTGCAAAGGGCTGAATTTTGCAAACAGCCAGAATGAGTCCCCAAGAGGCCACCCAGATCCAGATGAGAAATCAAGGCCAACACCTTCCTTTTAGACGTACAAGAACCCGAGCAGAGGACCCAGCCTCGCCATGCCAGACTTCTACACTTCGACCGGCACAGAGCGTGAGATGGTGAGGGTGGTGTTTTAAGCTGCCAAGTGTGTGGTCATTGGTTACACAGCAGACAATGGACACTGGTCTGTGTCAATCGGGGCTTCTCCTCACGGTCCCTCTCCTCACAGTGTTTTATAAAGTCAATCCTTCAACAAGCACAGTCTAACTTCCCTGAAGATTTTAAGGACATTCGGGAAGACACCTGTACCCTTCCCACCATCTCCCCACCTGTCTATCTACAGGGCCAACCAAATCTTTATTCCTTGAGGGCAGACCGGTTTCTCTCCCTATGCTGAAATTTTGCTGACATTCTGCAAACAAGAGTTTCGGTGTCTAACACAAAGGGCTTGAAGAAGTATTATTCCAAACAAATACAGCGCTCATTCCAAAAAATATTCTACAAGATTGATTTTTCCAGGGTAAAATTCATAAAAATAACAGTGATAAACATACCAGTGTGAGCACCTCGTAGGTACCGTATGCTGTGCTAGGTGATTTACGTGCTATTTGCAACTGTTAAAACGGCACCTCAAGGTGGACTCACTATTGGCATCCTTCTTGGAACTAAAGAGAGGTGGGGGGACCCTGATCAGAAGCAGAAAGTAGTTGCTGCTGGGACTGGAACCCAGACTCCCCTGGCTGTGAAGCCCAAGACAGTAATTATTCTGCACGTCCCCTCATGAGAACAATCGTGCAGGTTTTGCTCCAAATCTACTATCCTTGGGTAGAAGGGAAGTTTGGTTTTGGCACTCTGTCTCTGCGACCAGTAACGACCCTGATCCCGCCAACAAGCATGAGCATTCGTGGCGGTCTGCTGTGTGCAACAGCCAGGGTGCCAAGTGCAGGGCTTTAGATACGCCCGCGCAGATCTGGGTCCCAACCGCTTCCTTACGGTGTGCCTGAGATCCTGACAGAGTTACCGAGTCTCTCTGCATCCCACCTCTGCTCTGTGTAAAAGGGTACTGCTGGGGTTCATACCTGTTAGGGCTCCCGCGAGGACTCACAGAGGTTACACACATCCACATGGGACGTCCGGGACGTGGGAAGCCTTCGGTGGATGTCCCATACAACTGTGGCCATTACTGCTGCACCCAGCTCTGGCCTGGAGGGCCCGAGACCCCCAGCAGACGCACACAGAGGATGGCAGCGTGTTTCCCACGTGGGGAAGCAGCACTACGAACTCCAAGCAAGGTGAGTTCACCAGCTTGTGCACTTATTTTATTCTTTACATTGTATTTGTAAATCGAGTAAGGCACGGCTTCCGGCCTTACTCCGTGTAAACACGTCAGGGGGTTTGGGATCCCATCACTCAGGAGTCTGCGAAGTGTGACCGAAAGGCTGGGCACGGGGACAGAACACAAGGCCACCTGTGTGCTGTGGGATGCTGAGCAGAAGTCTCCGATTTGATGGACTGGGGCTACGTTACTGCCTCTACGGGAGACGTATCCACATGAGGGATGGGTTTGGCTCGTAGTAGAGACTCAATAAATGGTGGTTATGATCTTCATGCGCCTAGTACGGATGAGAGCTGCAACGTGGAAGTGTGAACTGTCACTACCATCTAGTGGCAGTGGTCAGAAATGTAGTCACTGAGGAACGCGAGAAAAAAAAAAAAGTTCGCCCTCAGAGCGTGTTCTCTTCCAGACCCTCCTGCGAGACCAGCCCTGACGCCCCAAGGTGCCCGGTACCTCACAGATGAGCTGCCCTCTTCAGCAGCTGCTTCTAGCTAAGTGCCATCCACGGGGGAGCTGGGAACAGGCATCCAAACACTGTCTCCTGTAGTTCGGATGAGAAATCCGAGAAAATGAAATCTGACCTGGCAGGAGTCCGGATTTACTGAGAGCCCTCGTCCGCAGCACTGTGGAACAGCGAATTGAATCCTTTCTTTCTTATACGGCTTATATCCCTGTGATGCCCGTGTGATATGTTACTGTTGAGGGTGCTTGTTTTAAACAAGCTAAGGTATCAGGCAACGAGACCACATACTACACCCGCTGCATTCCAGAAACTGGCCAGGCACAGGACGTCAGCTCACTGCAAGGCGGCAAAAGGTATTTAAAATGAGTCCCTCAGGAATTTAAGACAACGGTTCATAAACGTGTGCACAAACTCCTATATATCAATCTTTTTTTTTTCAAAGAACTAATATTTACGGGTCGATTTGGATGGCTGCGCTCTTACGATGAAATCATGGGCGCTGCATTTCCTTTCATGACATTTTCGGAGCATCTTTTATTTCACGCAGATTCCAGGCTGATTTACAACACGCTATGTGTGCCCGAAGCAGGTATCACCTCACACATTATCAAGAATCAAAACACTTTTAACTACTCGGTGGGAGCTGGAAATTCTAGGGCAAGAAATCAGGAACACTTAAACAACCGAAGAAATCCCGTCCATTAGCACTTGGCACACACTCGGTTAGATATTATAGATTCAATAAACACTTTTTAATTAATTCAACATCCCTGTCTCCCATATTTCAACAGCGATGTTCCTTTTATTTTTCTTGAATATAGAATAATGAGCATTTCTTCCATTAAAGCTGTTTATTTAGGAAGGGTAATGATGTAGTCTGACATTTATCATATTCTCGTTACAGAAAAGTTCATGAGACTCTGTGATGAGCGATTTTTATGCTTAGGATGCAAAACCGTGGCCATATGGCTCAGTGCTACCTGCGTGGTTAAAAGAGCAGAATGTTTCGGTTTCTGGAACAAGACTTGAAACTGAGGATTGCATGTGAAATCCCAGATTTACAACTGCCCTTGGAAAATCAGGAGATGGGCTGGGCAGAGCCGATGCACCATTCGCACATGGCAACCGCCAACCGGAACCGAACGTGACAGCTCAGCTGGGGGGCACAGGCACTCACTCTGCCTCTTTCTCCGTCACCCAGCAAAGGGACCCAGCTCCACTAGTGTGGTCAGCCCGGCCTCATCCCCTCTAGCTACCCATCAAAGCCTGCAGTCCTGTACTGCTCTCCCATCACACCAGCCACTTCCTCAACGGCCCTGCAAGCCCTCCGTCCACGCCGTCCACGGAGCCACCATGCCACCCCACCTGCACGGGGACCCGCTTGTCGCCCCCGGAATGCCACGATGGCTTCCACTCCTGCCTCGCCCACAAATGGTTCTGCACACAGCAGTCACAGAAACCCTCTTCAGTTTCCAAACCAATCAAAGTACACACCTTCCAGAAGCTTCTCTCCTTGCAGTGAGGGTGAAGTCCAAACACATTCATAGAGCCTGAGAGGCAGTTATCCCTTCCGCCCTGAGTGAGCGGCTTCTCAGACAAATCCTACCCCCACCAGTCACCCCAAACCCATAGATAACCATGTTTCTCTCCCCACAATGTGCCCACCTCCTCAGGTTCAGGGCTTTGGCACTTGCTGAGGGCTCTGCCTGCAGGGATCCCCCCCTAGGCCACCTGTGGTCCATCACTAGTCCTTCCTCCCCCCAGGCCACCTCTGGTCCATCACTAGTCCTTCCTCCCCCCAGGCCACCTCTGGTCCATCACTAGTCCTTCCTCCCTCTCTCAGAAGACCACCAGGGCTACCACGGATGAAAGGGCACGGCTTCTTCCCTGCAGGCCTCACTCAACCCGTCCCGGGTTTCATCATATGTTATTTGTGTTCAGGCTTATGTCTTCATCCACTGGATTAGAAGCTTTGGTGACAGCGGCTATTTGTGTGTGTGTGCAGATCTCTATTTCCAGGGCCTGAATTGGTGCAGAGCAGAGAAGAAGGTGACGCACGGACACCTGCAGAGACGCTCGCTTTGTGCCTGGCAGTGAAAGTGAGGCTCTCGGGTTATGCAACGCACCCAAGCAGCTCGCCCTCGCCCCAAACCTTCAAAACTGCTCCCGTCACTACCTCACTGTTGGGCTGTCCCGTCACACGCCTGTGGAACCAAGTGTGGAGCTGTGACATAAAATTAAAGATACAGAACACCCAAAGCTAAGAGTCTCTGGCCGCCTCCTTATTACAAAGGGAAAAGGAGAAAACACCTGTGGAAAACGACAGAAAAGTGAAGTGTGCTGAGCCACCTTGAGATTCCGGTGGATAATGTTCCTGAACCAGACAGAGTTAGAAAACGATCTCCTTTAAATCAGCCACAATCACATCAGGCACAGATGGGAAGTCTTCTGTTCCACGTACCTCGTTTCCAGACTGAGAAACAATCTTTTAAATCCTTCTTACGTACAGATCTGAAACAAACCACGCAGGGCCGCACTGTGGTGAGCACGGTGTGCTCTTCGAAGTGGACGTTTCTCTGGTGTGAGTTGTTCGTAAGCTTGTCTGCCACAGAGTTTTCACGCATGGAAATTAAGCGGGTGGTGTTACACACAATGACAGCTTAGTCTTGGATAAAAACGCCTTCCCCCCATGCCTCCGGCTTATTAAACTCTGAATTTTAACCAACGCCTCCTGATTTACCTTACGCACAAAGCAAACTTCTCATCTGGCAACACAGCAGAGGGAGTTAATTAAATTCAGTGCTAACAGTTTCTGTTACAAATACCCAGAGCTTTTGCACCACATCTGTGCGTCCACTGAATGTCCTTAAAAACAAAAGGCTTTATTTTTAGATACAGCTTAACACCATTTTTAAAGTTGAAATTTCTTCCTAATCGTCTACTTTGGCATTTGTGAACACATTATATTTATCTTACTTTGCCCCACATCCTTTTAAGAAAATTAACCAGAGGGGCGCCTGCGGGGGTCAGTTAGCTTAAGCATCTGATTCTCTGACTTCGGCTCAGGTCACGATCTCATGGTTCATGTGTTCAAGGCCCACAATGGGCTCCTCGCTGACAGCATGGAGCTTGCATGGGATTCTCTGGCTCCTCCCTCTGTGCCCCTCCCCCTGCTCATACTCTTGTGCTCTCTCTCTCTCTCTCTCTCTCAAAATAAATAAGTATTTTTAAAAATAGAAAGAAAATCAACCAGACTCTTTTGTTTCCTATGGAAATTCCTTTCGAGTTATGTTATGATGAAACACTTGAACCCTAAGGGTTCTGACCTTAACATCCATACTTAGCATCTATTAATCAACTAATATTTGTCAGGTACTGTCCTAAGTTCTTCAGCATTATGTTTTCTTCTTTCTTCAGCTTTATTGAGATATAACTGGCGCACAAAACCCACACATAATTAATGCATGCAATTTAATGAGCTTAGTCACATGCATACACTCATGCCACCATCACTACAAGGAAGGTAGTAAACATTTTCTTCACCTCCAAAAGAATTCTCGTGCCCCCTCTTTTTTGTAGGAAAAGCAGTTAACATGAGATCTATCCTCTCAATAAATTTTTATTATTTATTTATTTATTTATTTATTTTTTAATTTTTTTTTTCAACGTTTATTTATTTTTGGGACAGAGAGAGACAGAGCATGAACGGGGGAGGGGCAGAAAGAGAGGGAGACACAGAATCGGAAACAGGCTCCAGGCTCTGAGCCATCAGCCCAGAGCCCGACGCGGAGCTCGAACTCACGGACCGCGAGATCGTGACCTGGCTGAAGTCGGACGCTTAACCGACTGCGCCACCCAGGCGCCCCTCAATAAATTTTTAATTGCCCAACATCTTATTTTTAACTCTAGGAACGATGTTGTGCAGCAGATTAGATCTCTGAAACACACTCGTCTTGGAGAGCTGTGATTTTACGCCCATTAAACAAGAACCGTCCACACGGTCCTCCCCCAGCCCATGATAATCACCACCCTAATGTCTACTTCTAAACCTTCAGCTATTTTAGATGCCTCATGGAAGCGGGGCCGTGCGTTATTCACAGTAGCCAAGATATGGAAGCAACCCGAAGGTACACGGACAGATGAATGAGAAAAGAAAAGAGTCTATCCATGCAATGAAATATTATTCAGCCTTAAAACAGAAGCAAATCCTGCCATTGGCGACAGCATGGATGGGCCTGGAAGACATTATGTAAAATACATCATTCGCTCGAGCCCCTCAGCATTATTTTCCCCCCACAGCTCTGAAGGTAAGAATTCCATTATGTCGTCATTCCACAATACTTTTGATCATTTGCCATTTTCCAAGTAAAGTTCTAGGATCGCCAATACAGTGGTGAATGGAACAGACGTGGCCTCTGCCCTTACTTGCCCTCTAGGGCGGTGTCAGAGGCAACAGACGCATCATTGAGTATTTGCGTGTCCCACGGTGGCAGTACCAGGGAGAAGCAGCGAGCAGGGAGACCGATGTGGAAGGAGGGAGGGGTTTGCTCCCAGCCGCACAGAGATCTATAGCACGTGGCACATCAGTCGGCACATATCCGAGAGGAGATTGTGTCGGACAGAGAAGACAGAAGCCCTGAGACACAGAGTGCTCGATGTGTTTGAGAAACCACGAGGATGCTGATGAGCTGGGGCAGTGTGGGGCTGGAGCAGGACACAGGACCGAGGGGCCATGGGGGGGAGGCTTATGGGGAGCCTTGAAGAACATCATTAGGACTTCTGATTTTCTACGGAGACAGGCGACAGGTCGCCGGAGAGTTTTGAGCGTAGGAGTGATACACAGCAACTTTTAAAAGAATCACTTTGGTTACTGTGTTGAGGGGCAAAAGCAGAAATAAGGGCATCAGTCAGGAGAGAGTTGCGAAAATCTAGGTGAGACGCGATGGCTGCCGAGACCTCTGTGTGATTAACGGAAGTGGGGGAGGGCTGGATACCGGCTCTGGGGCGTAGAGTATTTGTAGGGGTTTGCGGAGAGAGGCGGGGTATGAGAGAGGAGTTGGAAATCACTATGGAGTTTATTTTGCAACCTACGTAACTGACAGAGAGAAACGGCCATTGTCCGAGAAGAGGATGGTAGGAACAGGTTTTGGAGAGAAAATCTAGGTCTGTTCTGGACGAGCTATGCTTGAAATGCCTATTGGACATATAAATGCAGGAGCTGAGTAGACAACTGGATGCATGTAGAGTTCAGAGTAGGGAATCTGTCTAGAGAAATCTTTGGAAGAGGGCAACCTATAGACCACAGTATTTCAAGTTACAGGATGGAGCGAGCGTCAACGGGAAAAAGAGCCGAGCCCGCGATGTGCCATATTCAAGGGGGAGGGGCACTGAGTGGCATCAGCAAAGGCACTGAGGGCGCACATACAGTTTCACATCAAGCTTTGTGTTTGGCTAGCAGCACACATACTAAAACTGGAACAATAAAGACAAGACTAGCATGGCTCTTGAGCAAGGATGACACACACATTGATGAAATGTTCCATGTTTTCTGCATGAACAAAACAAGAAGCTTGATGAGAAACCAGAAGAAAGTAGCAATCATCAAAACAAAACAGGGTCTCCTGGGTGGCTCAGTCAGTTAAGCGCCTCACTTCAGCTCGGATCATGATCTCAATGTTCTTGGATTCAAGCCCCGCAACGGGCTCTGTGCTGACAGCTCAGAGCCTGGAGCCTGCTTCGGATTCTGTCTCCGTCTCTCTCTGCCCCTCCTCTGCTCACACCCTGTCTCTCTCTCTCCAAAATAAATAAACATTAAAAAAATTAAAAAAAAAACACACAAAAACTAGAGTTGAAATGAACAATAATTGAACTAAAGAATTCAAAAGTTTCAGAAGTAGAGTTGATGACATATGGAAGAAACTACTGGCAATTTGGAGGATAAGACATTGGAAATTACCCAATCAGAGGGAGAAAAGAGGGGCACCTGACTGGCTCAGCTGGTTAGCATCTGACTCTTAATTACAGCTCAGGTCATGATCTCATGGTTTGTAAGTTCTAGCCCTGCGTCAGGCTCTGTGCTGACAGCACGGACCTGCTTGGGATTCTCTCGCTGTCCCTCCCCTGCTCTCTCTCTCTCAAAATAAATCAATTAACATTAAAAAAAAGAGGACACAAAAATTTAAAAAGAATGAGAAAGAGGAAAGCCTATGGGAATTATGGGACACAGTAAAAAGGAAGAATATTTACATGGAAATTCCAGGAGAAACGAAAGAGAATGAGCCATCAAGTATATTTAGAACAATAATGGCCCAAAGCTTCCTGAACCAGAGGAGACAAATGAACATCCAGATTCCCTAGACTCAAAGGACCCCAAATAGGTTGATCCTGCGTTGGGCTGCCCTGAGACACATTTTGATTACATTGTCAAAAGTCAGCAAAAGAAAGGAGGGGAGTTACGTATAAGGAAACCCCCATGAGAACAAACTCAGACCAAATTAACACAGAAAGGAAATGATAAAGATTAGCGCAGAAATAAATGAAATAGAGAACAGGAAAAGAGTAGAAAAGACTAACCAAACTAAGAGTTGGTTCTTTGAAGAGATAAACTAAATTGACAAACCCTTAGCTAGACTGACCAAGGGAAAAAAAGGAAAAGAACTGAAATGAACAAAATTATAAATGATAGAGGAGAAATTACACCTGATACCACAATAGATACAAAGGATCATAAAAGTCTACTATGGACAATTATGCATTAGCAAACTGGGCAACCTAGAAGAAACAGAAAAATTCTTAGAATCCTACAGTTTATAAGACTGAATTAGGAAGAAATGGAAAATCTTAACAGACTGCTATTAATAAGGAGACTGAATCAGTAAGCCAAAATCTCCCAACAAAGAAAAGACCAGGACCATATGACTTCATTGGCGAATTTTACCAAACATCTAAAGAAGAATTAACATTAATCTTTCTCAAAATCTTCCAAAAAAAAAAAAAAACACAAACAAACAAACAAGGAGAGAAGACTCTTAAACTCATTATTTGAGGCCAGCATTATCCTGATACCAAAACCAGAAAAGTACCCTACTAGAAAGGAAAACTAGAGGTCTTATACATTTGGATCAATTTGTTTTCCTCATTTGATAATTTTGTTTTCTGAAGATAATATAGATATTGTCAGATTTTAGTGATTTTCAATTCAATATGTGACTATAAACTGGCCCCTAGGAAGCTGGAATTAATTGTTTCCTCCACTGTGGCTGGGTCTCTGGACTCGTCCTCACAGGCATCGGACTTCACACATGACTTCCTGGTGCACGCCAGAACCATACAGTATTCCCTTCCGGGCTTCCTGTAACGTGCCCTTGCTTCTCTTGGAAAACATATCCCCTCGCTCAAATCAGAAAAGCCCCAAGAAGCTTCAGCTCCAGTAAGCACGTCAATACTTCCCCCAAACTCCCACATTTATGCCACTGATTTCTTGATGAGGAACCCAGTAGATTCAGAAACAAAAGACAGGTGGAATTCTGGAATCGGCGGCTAGAAAGTCCAATTCCAGGCAAGGGCACAGGAGCTCTGTTTCGTGGCTGCTAACGTGGTAGCCCTGTGCCCAAGGAAGACGGGCAGGGGAGGCCAGGAGACACCTAGTGCTCGTCCTGCCACATACTCTTCAGAGTATCTCCTCCTCATCTTTCCACACACTCACTCACAGAACCGTCTAAAGAAAGTCCTAACTCCCACTGCAGTATCCTAGTAGCATCACCCCCGGAATAACTCTCAAATCCATACTTCCTCTGACTCTCACTTAACTCATCTGAACGACCAATACCTCCTGCTTGGAACCATTCAATGCCTGAGTTTCCTTAACTGGCAATCACAGGAGGCGGTTTTGTGTGAGACTGGTGTTTTCAACTTGACCCGCTACACGGTGCCGGTGCTCAGGGTGATGGACACTGACTGAGGGATCCGCTGGTGATTCTGTAGTGGAAGGTTCCCCAAACTAGGGCAGAGAGTGTCCTCGTGGGGTGAATGCACTGCTGATTCCTGACATGAGGCTGGGAGCCGGCCGATGAATGCAGAGCCATATTGATGGTGTTCCCTTTCCTCTGAATTATCTCCCCAAACTTCCCTTAGCCGGTTGCTGAATGTCTCATAAAGGAAAGAAGCTTCACTGTGCGATAAAATATTGAGACAAGAATTTCATTGTAAAGGAGGGGTTTTTATACACCACTACCCAACTGGACTCATCACACACTGATGTTACTGTATATATTGTCAAGTGCGGACTGTGGGGATTGACAGGTGGATGAAGTTTCTATATTTTCACTATCCGCTCATTTAATTATGTGTGCCCCCCTGTTGTTTCATATTTTATTGCCACTTCTGTCATGTGCACGTGTCTGATGGACCAAAGTGGCAATTTCTAAAGATGACGTATGAAGTAGAAGAGGAGTATCCTAGGTCTACTGACAATTCTGATAAGGTTAGTGATACAGCATTAGAACCTTTTGAATCGTTTCACTGAGCTAATGCTACATGAAACACAAAGGAACTCTGCCTTGACAACGAAAGCCGTTTGTCGTGGGTTTTACGTGGGGAATGTAAGTTGTCCCATTCACTGTGCATCGCTACTGGAAAACACCTTACAAACGCAGTACTGACTTCAGCAAAATTGAGGATGCTTAACTTCAAATCAAAGCCACTCAATGGGTAATTGCGCTGATTATTTTAAAGGCTACTGGAATCTCAAATAGAGTAAAGCTTTCGCTGAGGAACAAAAAGTCACACTGGTGGAGAGGCTCAGGAAGTAAGTCATTTAGCAGCAGAATTTATTGACCAGAAAAGGCAAAGTCAAACCGTTGGTGAAACCTTAGTAATGCAGCATGAAAAACTACAGTGACCATATAGTGAGAATTCTAAAATAGGATACAAGGAGCCAAAATACTTTCTACTCTGCACTGCTCCAAAAGTCAACAGGTTGATAACATGTCCCTGATACCGAGAAAGATCTCTACGAAACAGCTCCTCTATCAAGGCAATAGTCAAAAGATCCACTAACAAAACTTGTGGTGAAATTTAAGAATTTTTTTTTCTGCTTTAAATAAGCAAAGACCAAGATGCATTTAATGATTTGCTCTCTTGTCCGGAAACAAGAGATCTTGGAGAAACTCGTGTCAGCATCTGTACAGACCATTCCCATCGATTGTTGACCTCATGGAAGGTTCTGCCTCTACTGCTGAAAGAAACAAACAAAAACAAACAAAAAAACCCTGATGTCCTCACCACACATTGTTTGCTTTGCAGTGGGGTGCTTCCTGAAGAGCTTTTGAGCAATGCTGTAAGAAATACTTAACCGGGTAAGATAAAGACAAGTTTCAGAATGTTTCAAGACTGGACACTGAGACAAAGAATGTTACTGACAATGAAAAAGCGGAAGAAATGAGCGTTAGCAGTCCTTTCTCATCAAGTGAACCTGCCGAAGTGGCTTCCTTAGCCCCGTGGAGAAAATGATTTGGCTTGATACAATCATACAACTGAACTTAAAAGGAAATCGGAACATTGGAGAAACCATGCTGCAAAAGGAAATCCTAAAACGTTTCCAGTGATGATTGGGTCTAGAACAGGGAAGGACATCAAATACCACCTGTCGTTTTCAAACCTTCTGGAAAAACCACAGAATGGGACCAACTAGTATTTCCCCTCTCTTCACAGAAGTGGAGAGCTGGGTGAGGAACTCTCTCTCCAAATCTTCTGTTCAGCTGGAGAGCTGGACTTTGAGGGAAGAACAGGAATGTGAACTGTGGTCTGGTGTCATCACCCCTGCCCAAGCCCCTGGAGTCTGAGGAAGAGGAACATTCCGCCATATCTAAGAAAACGGGAACCCCTTGGCTGCAAGGTGAATTTCTTACACGTGTGAGCAAGCGTCTTGTTTTCAAGCATCAGGAATGAAGACAGAAAGTCACCATTCAGTAAAAAAAAAAAAAAAAAATGAAAGTCTTGTGTGCTTAGGTCAGATTTACACTGAGAAGCAAAAAATTGTGAAGCAAAAAAGCAATTTTCACATAAAAGAGATACACTTGGTTTTACGTTTGTAGTTATAAAAACCCCACTTCTTGTATGTACACAGATTTATAAGAGGGCAAGAGATCAACACTTGTGTGCACTATTTTTCTATCGTTGTGCCCGTATTTGTGCCTGGCCATATCATGCAACAAGAAAATACGTTCCAATCCTGTGTAAAACTGTAGGTTCTATTTCTATTCTTATTCATTTACTATTTACAGAGTAACTTTACTATTTCACACTAATAAGCTTGAGTTTGAGAAAAATGTAATTTAACTTACATATATTTGCTACCTGTAAGTCAAAGCCACTGAGCCTACCTTTATGAAAGGAATAAATTGTTTTGTCGTAAACCAATTATTTAACAGAAATGTATGATGTTTTTCTTATATGTGTTTAACATTTATGATAGTAATAAAAGAAAAAAAAGTGGGGCTCCTGGGTGGCTCAGTTGGTTAATTGTCCAACCTCAGCTCAGGTCATGATTTCACAGCTTGTGGGTTCAAATCCTGCATTGGGCTGTGTGCTGACAGCTCGGAGCCTGGAGCGTGGTTCACATTCTATGTCTCCCTCCTCTCTGCGCCCCTCTCCCCACCATCTCGTGCTCTGTCTCTGTCTCAAATATAAATACAAAATGTTAAAAAACTTTTTCTTAAAATTTTTTTTAATGTTTTATTTATTTTTGAGACAGAGAGAGACAGAGCATGAGCAGGGGAGGAGCAGAGAGAGGGGGAGACACAGAATTGGAAGAAGGCTCCAGGCTCCGAGCTATCAGCACAGAGGCCGATGCGGGGCTGGAACTCACGAACTGCAAGATCATGACCTGAGCCCGACTGAGCAACACAGGTGCCCCTTAAATGCTCCCGTTCTTAGATTTTACTATAATTTCCCTTATTTTTGATTGGGAAGAGTTCTAGGTAAAAGGCCAGGTAAAGGAAGAAAAGGAAAAAGGAATAAAGGTATCCGGTGTGGAAACAAGGGGCCACAGTATGGCCATCCCTCCAGCTGCCCAATTCCTAAGCCTTGGAGCTGTGTATTAACCTTCTGGATCTCTTCTTCCCATACTCAATCATCAGCAAGTCTTCCGAAGCCTCTTCCTCAGGAATGTATCCGAAATCTGAGAGCCTGCCACTTCTGCCCTCACCCACTTATTCCAACCCCACTGGCCTTTCTGGTGCTTCTCATTTCGTCCAACTCACTCCTACCACAGGACATTGGCACTGCCTACACTGACCTCCCCTCCCCCATCCTCACATCTTCCAAGGCTCAGCTCAGGCGACAGCCCTGCACACAGTCTCTGGCACACGTCACACCCACACTCCATGACCTTGACCTCATCAACCTCTATCCCTTTGTTAAATTTTACCCGTTCATTGACTTGTTTGTTTGCTTTCCGTGGCACCTATCGGCACCTGGTCTGGGCACCACTGTGTTCCCAGGCCCTAGACAGATGACACGCGGACACTCCACGGACGTCGTAACTATGTGATGAGCAGACACACAAAGAGGGCACACGCAGCTCGTGTGTACGTGGTGGAGACGTCTGCTTCCTTGGTTGGAAATGGAGAACAGCATCGCACCACTGGCCCTCTCAGCACATCCCTGCTCACATCTCAACAGGAACACAGTAACACCTGTTCTCAGGACACGCCAGCCACCTGTCAGGACGAGCCTGTACCTACCGTAAGCACCAGTCTCCCTCCGCCTCCAGAGCTGAGGCAGCACTGGATAGTGGTGAAAGAGGTACACTTTACCTCTTCATGACTCCGTTTTCTTACCTTTAAGGCAAAAACTCTAATAACAGAGCCTGTGACATGGAGTGTTTAAGGATTCAGCACAACAGTGGATGAAATGCCTTTCTGTTTCTAAAATTGGTTGATTTCTCCAGCAATATTAGCTAATATCTTCTGGCACTTTCTTTTCTGTATTGTAGTATCTCCCACCCACTCCCATCTTTAAGATATTTGGAAATTCCAACAAATGAATACACTTTTTATGCCAAAATACATTTTAAAATTCATGAGCCTGAAAATTCATTGGCTTTAAGCCTTTGGGTAGACACAGTGGGTAAGTGATCCAGGAGGCAGTGGATGAAACAAACTTATCTGTCTTCTGGGAACCTAGGAGAACAAAATAGATTTTACTGGATATGTGACTTCCATCACAACCAGGCTTGGTTAGCACCCTTTACTTCCCTACTCATGACTTCAGAATTGGTAAATTCCTTTCCAGATTTTTTTTAACAGACAGGGAGAGAGTGCACAAGTGGGAGAGAGAGGCAGTGGGAGGGAGAGAGAGAATCTCAAGCAGGGAGAACATGCACTCCGTGCAGAGCCCTACATGGGGCCTGATCCCACGACCCGGGGATCGTGACCTGATTCAAAATCAAGAGTTGGATACTCAACCCGACTTAGCCACCCAGGCATCCCATCTTTTCAGATTTTTTAAATAGAGGTATAAAAAGGTATTTTTTTTTTTAAATAATGGTCTTTGCTATTCATAGCTGAGGTCTGATACTCAACCACAGTGTGCTTTGTTATTCTGTGCCATAGAGACGTGACTGATGGCAAGAATTATTCACTGTAGGGCATCCCATCCCCTCTGGGCTCAAGCCTGGGGCCAGCCTGGATCTGATGCTCTCTGTGGTTGTAAGCATCATGCCCACTGTGACACAGGCACCTCAGGACATCCCACTTTCCAAATTCCAGACGTGGTTTTACACACTGGAAAGTGAGGCCAGTCATTGTTGGACCCGAGGACAGATTTCCCCAATCCTGCGGGGCATTGACACCCCAGGTCTAGAATGGGAAAGATGTTCCATGACAGAGCCTTGACTACAAGGAAGGGGATTTTGTGGACTCATGTTCTGAAGTACTGGACGGAATGGCGAGGCCATTACAGTAATCGTGCAAAAGCAGTTTTACAGTCACAGTGGAATCCTTTCACCCCTGAGACACAGAGGTGTGGTTCTGTGACAGAGAGCAGGGCTATCCATAGGGAAACAGCACTATTATTTGGAAGGAAGGACAGAGAATTACTGGAAAGTTGAAAAATGTCTTGATATGAAGCTTGAAAACTGATGGTTTATACCACCTATATGGTGTAAACGTTCTCCTTAAAAATCAGATCAGCACACAGACTTTGAGGTTTTACGTATTTTAAATACAGGAATCTTAAATCTCCATTACACTTTGAAATAAGTAGTATATGCCAAATTAAGGGGTTCTCAAAAATGTCTTTTTAGAAAGAGCATTTTTAGGCACTTGTAAAGGTCCTTCTGAACTGTGCTAACCTTCCTTTAGACATCAGAAAATTAAATCACCCTAAGTAGACTGCAAACATCGTCAGAACTGGGTTAGCCTGAATCAGACAAACGGAAGCGGGGAGACATGTGGATCCTGATGCAGAAGACATTTTCTTAAGTTAAGAGGATTCAAATCTGACGTGCGTTGTACAGGTCTGTTCTGACTCAGGAATGTCTGCACTGACATACTCCACTCACAGAACCCACATGTGCCCGCTATAGGGTCAGGAGGTCCACATAAACTGTGTTTTACTCTAGGTCAATTCAATGCGCATAAAAAGTAACTCCACTTTGAACATCGGTATGGAAGAACAGAACTATTTTCATTAATTTTTAAATGTGAGTTTTCTTTGAAATTGATACAATTATGGAAAGTTACTTACTTTAAATCGAAATGAATGATGCTTATTTCTTGAAATTCATGGAGGCAGAAAATGTATTATGTGTTGAAGACAGCCTAGAAGAGGGTTACTATTCCAGGAGTAGTTTACCCCATATTATAGACACGCCATTTTACTGTCCATCATGTGAGGAGATTTTAAAGTGTGACACTGGAGAACTGAATGTACTTAAGGAATAGATATACATGACTCCTAAAACCAATCAGCAAGCCAACCAACTGACCATCCAGCCAACCAACCAATTAATTACGGAAAGGAAAAAAAAAAAACCCACTCTGAATGCCTTTCGTCAGATAATGTAAGGTTGGGATAAATACAATAAAATTAATTTATGGATACATGAGAATATACTTAAATAGGGTCTGTACTAACATGACAGTATTTCAGATTTATAGGAGGACCACCATCACAAATTTGCTAAAGTATGAATTACACTAGCCACTTTCTTTTCAGGGATTAAAAAAAATTGTTTATTTATTTTGTGAGAGAGAGACAGCAGGAGTGGGGGAGGGGCGGAGAGAAAGGGATAGAGAGAATTCCAAGCAGGCTCCACACTATTGGTACAGAGCGGGATGTGGGGCTCGAATTCACAAAGTGAGATCACGACCTGAGCCAAAATCAAATCATGGCCCGAGATCAAGACCTGAGTTGAAGAGTCAGATGCCCAACTGAGCTGCCCAGATACCCTCAGGGATTTTTTTTATGTTTATTTATTTATTTTTGAGAGATAGAGACAGGCGGGAGGCAGAGAGAGGGAGAGAGAGAATCCCAAGAAGGCTCCACACTGTTAGCACAGAGCTTGACGCGGGGCTCGAACTCACGATCCCTGAGATCATGACCTGAGGTGATGCCGGACACTTAACCGACTGAGCTGCCCAGGCACCCCCTTAAGGGATTTCTATAATAATTTGGAGGTCATGAATTGCCTCTTCGGATAAGCCAATTTATAAAACAAAGTATGTGACACAGGTGGCTGATCCATAATCTAATCTTATATCTGCTTAGTGCCTTAGCTTCTTTACTATTATGAGAATTTGTCAGAAGACTAGATGCCTCAAAACTGACAACGCTCTAGAGGTAGGATATCCATGGCAACCGAGGCAAGAAGAACCTAATGGGGAAGGCGAGACTGTACAGGTTTTGAGTAGTCAACAACTACAGCAGGACTTTGCTGGACCCATGACAGTAACAGTGATGGCCACTGCAGCACTGCTTGTGAGAACAACATTTTGGAAACAACCAAAAAATCTATGACCTTGGAATGGCTGAACAAGTTTTAGTATAGTCATACTTAACGGACACTGAAAATATTAAAGTGAGTGAGTAGACACATAACAAATAGATCGAAAGAGATGTTCATGTTTTATTGAGTAAAAATTAAGCAAAGAATTGCTTATAATATTTGTCTTTACTTTATATATGTGTGTATACATTCCATCGTATGTACGTATATATACACACACATAAATACATATACCGATACATGCATATACAAACATCCATGTTTATATGGTGACAGAAAAGCAGAAAAGATTCCTATGTGGTGCGCAGAGTAGAACTTAATTTGTTCATATATTAAATCATAGAATTTTGATGACATTTACTTTCTCTGTGTTTTATTTTCCAAAGAGAACTAAAACATACATTAATAATTTAGAATAACAATATGTGTATGTATGTGCTCTTAAGGGTTATATTATAAATTCGTTACTACTGTATCTCATTCACATCTAGGTCAATGCTTTCCACAGAATAGACAAAATATAAAAAGAGGATAGACAAGAAGTATTCTTTATGAGAGTAGCAACTTGAGGCAGAAATGAGGATAATATTTTATTGTGTGAGAACAATGAAAGGAAAAGCTTGAAGAGAAGAAAGGGACGTGGGGTGGGGGAAACAGGGCAATATTATTCAAAGGGTACAAACTTTCATGATGCAAGATGACTAATTCTGGAGATGTAATGTATAGCGCTGTGACTAGTAACCATACTGTATTACACACTTGAAATTTGCCATAAGAATGGATTTCAACTGCTCTCACAATTAAGGTGAACTCAATTACCTTAATTTAAAAGGAAAGGTAACTATGTGAGGTGATGAATAGGTCACTTGGCTTGATTCTGGCAGTCACTTCACAATGTTTACATATATTGAAACATCATGTTTTATACCTTAAATCTATACAATTTTGTATTTGTCAAATATACCTCAATAAAACTTGGGGGAATCTGCAGAAGTTCATACTATAACTTTGAGTAAACAAATATTAGACATATAATCTTAATCTGTTGACTTTATGATTATTGAATGTCATTGTTATGATAAATTCCTCCTTTCAGGACAATTCTGCCATGACAACCTCTGGCAATTGTATTCTAAAATAAAGCTGCTTAAGTTTTACATTTTGCAAAAGGAGGAGGAGAAGGAGGAAGAAGTGGAGAAAGAGGAGGAGGAGCCAGGAGGACATAGGTACATATCGAAAGTGGTAGGAAACACCGTGAAACCTTCTGGCTAGTTTAATACGAAGTGTGAATCGGGTACAGTCACGCCCACGGCACATTGGCAAGTGTGTGCTATAAACACAGTTGGGTCTGAGGAAGACGGCGACTGGAGGAAACCAGCCTCGGATCTGGAGGAGGGCCAGAGCTGGGGGGGCAGGGAGCTTGCTGCTACAGCAACCCAATATTGGGGTGAAGAAAGGTCCAAAAGAAGGGAAGGGCTGAGAATCAAAAATAGGCAGGACTGGACAGCCCCACAGTTGCCGCCATGATGAGATCCTGAAGCAAGACTCCCACAGTCACCTCAACATGGTGGCCAAAGGACTAACTGACCGGTCAGTAGAAATGGGCAACAGATGGTGGCATCTAGGTTTCGTTGAGTTGGTGAGGGGTTTTATCTTAGCCTGGTTATGTTAACTGGAATACCAAATGCTTCAGAACATCCACAGATGGAAAATATTGACAGAAAACAAATCCAACGAGGAGCAGAAGTCATCAGAACCATATGTCAAGAGAACCAGGGCTAGGAAAACTGAAAGTTCCACATGAGTAACCAGAAACAACAGGACGCCGACCAACTACTATGATACCTTGAGCAGAACATACTCTGCACTGCCGGTGTTTTCCTAACAAGTGGTAGACAAATCAATGGCAGGAAGTGCCACTGGGGGAAGGACCCTGAGTGCCTCTGTGTGATGCCAAGAGCCATGGGGCATGGCGGATGCTGAGGAAGAGTGGTCTGCAGGCTGGCAGTGCTGAGGGAGGCCCTGCGTAGAGCTGTGGACAGGATCGGGCTGCAGGGCCCACGAACAAGCCACAGCAAGCATTGAGAAATGTGAGCAAAGCCCGGACAAGGCCCAGCAGAATGCAGAGAAATGTGTCTGCACAGGAGGAGGAAAATAGGGGCGTGTTAGGGAACAGTGCTGCTTAACTGGGCTGGGATGTGTGTTTGGGGATCTAGAATCAAGTGAGAGAAGTTGGTAAATTTCTCAGTGCCGAGCTACGTGGAGGTTTCACTTCATTCTCAAGACATCGGGTGCAATCAGTGAAGACCACAGCCTAGATGTTATCCCTGAGGATTCAGCCAACTAGTCCCAAGGGCACATCCCCAAGGAAGGTATGCAGAGGCAGGCTGAGCTCGGGCAGGGCAAGAGGGCACAGGCAAAGTGTGGGCGCCCAATGATTTCAGCTGATACGTGAGCTCCACTGTGAAAATTCCATATCTGAAAGAACTTAGTAAAAGCTTGCTTCGCTGAAGATTTTACATAACCGTCACTCAGTTTCCTGAACCCTGCATCAAGAGACACTCATTTCACATATAAATTTAAAATATTTATGTATGTGTATATATGCTTGCTCCTGAGGACTTTTTAATTTTTTTTTAAATATAACTTATTGTCAAATTGGTCTCCATACGACACCCAGTGCTCATCCCAACAGGTGCCCTCCGCACTGCCCATCACCCACTTTCTCCTCCCTCCCCCCCCCATCCATCCTCAATTCAGTCTCAGTTTTTAAGAGTCTCTTATGGTTTGCCTCCCTCCCTCTCTGTTTGTAACTTTTGAGGACTTTTCATTCAAATGTCAGGGTTTTTTATTTCAATTATGTGCCAATCATAATTTTAATTTTCCCTTCCTTTTTCATTCATTTGATTATTTATATACATTGCTTATATACGTGTGTGTGTGTGTGTGTGTGTGTGTGTGTGTGTGTGTGTGTATAGCAAGATGCATATCTTTGGTGTCATACATTTCTAGATGAAATGTATATGGTTGAGTATCTTGATCATGTATCTATATAGGGCTCTGCAAATCAGTCAAATGTGGTATTAAAACTGCTTCTAGGGGTGTGTGGGTGGCTACGTCAGTTAAGCATCCTGCTCTTGATTTCGGCTCAGGTCATGATCTCATGGTTGATGGGTTAGAGCCCCACATCAGGGTTTCTGCTGTCAGCAAAGAGCTCATTTCAAATCCTATGCCCCTCCTCTGCTTGCTCTCTCTTTCTCTCTCTCCCTCAAAAATAAAAAAAAAAAAAAAACTTAAAAAAAAAAAACCTATATTATTCCATATTTGCCCTCTTTACAGAAGACTTCTCACCATACCCGATGACACCAGACATTGGAACTCTTCAGAATCCCAAATGTCCTAAGTGGGTTTTATAAACATGAAATATTTCATTAAGAACAGTTTCATTCACGGTGTTGAATTTAGAAGCGATCCTGTGAGATAATCTCATTGGTTCAGTCATCTGAAAAAACGTGTCATATGAAATATAAGCCTTTTTTTCAACAACAAAAAAATTCTTATTGCAAATAAGTTCAAAATGACTTCACTGACTTCAATGAAGCCATATGGGGGCCAGCTGCCACCTATTATGAAAATAGTAATCATCGTGTTTCTCCACTGTAAGCACCTTTAAAAGGAAGGTACGATGCTACATCCCTCTTCCGCCTCACAGATTTATTCCGTTCTATGGACAGCTGTTCAGCATCTGACCGTGGAGAGATGGCCACAGGGTAAGAATCAGTGTGGCTCTCTGCTCCCCCTCCAATGCCAGGGGACAGTTATCAACACACTTCACACTTCAGTGCAAACCAGCAAAAACAATTACCAGGTCATTAACACGGTCTTTCAAATACACACATCAAGTCATCACTTAGTGGATTGTGAAGGCAAGCAGAACACAGTATCCAGACCTCTGGAATATTCTCTTTTTAAGTCTGCGCCTCGTTAGGAACCACTGGGTAATTGGCAAAAATACAGACCAGCAAGTGCAATGTAACACAATATGGGGAAGCCAACTGCTTGCAAGATATTAACCACAACTGAGCTTAATAGTGTCAAATGCACCTTTTGTGTTATATGCAATACATGTTCTGATGAAAATAATACTTTATCTGGAAGCATATTTGTACAAAATATGCAGCTGTTAAGGACACAAATAATATGTAGATTTGTAGCACTGTTGGCCTGCAAATAGTTACATATATATATATATATATATATATATATATATATATATATACACACACACACACATACATTTTTACAAAGGGGTATCTGGGTGGCTCAGTCGGTTAAACATCTGAATCTTGATTTTGGCTCAGGTCATGTTCTCCTGGTTAATAAGCTCGAGCCCCACAACGGGCTCTGTGCTGACAGTGCAGAGCCTGCTTGGGACTCTTGATCTCTCTCTCTCTCTCTCTCTCTCTCTCTCTCTCTCTCTGCACCTCCCCTGTTCATGCTCTCCCTCTCTCTCTGTCTCTGTCTCTCTTTCTCAAAATAAACAAACAAACAAAAACTTCAATTAAGGCACGACCTTCTTTGCCTCCCCAGTGATATAAAACAGTAAAAGCTTGGTCATAATTACAGCCATTTATTAAAAATCATTTATTAGTTCTCACTACAGGCCATTCAACCGTGCAAGAGAGTGTAAATTCAAAGATGTGACAGACAGAGGCTTGCTTGCAGAAGGTAATTTAAGTAACTTATTTCATTTCACTTAAAATTCCTAAGATGTACCTTTACATTGTGTGCCGTTAATAAATAAACAAATAAAAAACATTTTAAAAAGACACATGTTTAATTGTGTAGCTTTGAGCAAGTTAGGAATTGGTCACACAACGCTATTACTGTTTGGGGAATTTTTCCTGTATTTTGGGAGATTTGACCATTTCTCCTGCCTTCCGTTGAAATTCTGGGAGTATGGAAGTAATCCTTTTACAACTACAGAAGGGAAAATAACACACAGTTTCTTCTACTTGTGGATATTTTTCCCTTTGTCCCTTCACAGGGTGACACAGGTCCTGTTTTACTTGGATAGTTACAGTTTTTGACTGTTTCCAGATTTATTATTAATACATTATCCTTTAAAAGAGTTTTGGTTCAGATAATAAAGAATATGGTCAACCCATTAATTAGTTCATCGGTTTGCAACAAAGTATAGAATTTCTGCCATGACTCTGATGATAAATATTGCTTCAATCATTCAATAACATGCATTTTTCACCCCAGTACCTGGTTTTTGTTCAGGGTGTATGAACAGGTGCATGAGCTTGCAGCAGTACAATACTTTTCAAGATCCAAGAGTTTAATAGCGTGGCTGGGGACTAAGCATGCAGGAACAAGTGATAAAATGAGAGTGGAGCGATGTCAGTTGCCCTGCCGTGAAAGATCTTACGAAAAGGACTTTCTCCCATGGACCATAGAGAATTACTGAGGATATAATGCTGAAATACAATAGAGTCATATTTTATCTTTGTTCTCAATGTTGTTGAAATGCAGACATCTATACAATGCGGTGGGAGTTTCCATGAGCACACTTTTAGCACAGGGTAAGTATTTGGGCAATAAGCATCAAAATTATAAGTGTGTGTAAATTATTACTATAATTCTAATTCAAGGACTTTAACCTACTGAAATAGTGGCCAAGACAGCGAACATAAATATGTCTGTTGAAGCACTGTTCATGATGACAGAGAATGGTGCAGTCTAAAGACCTGTTTATTTTTTTTTATTTTTTTATTTTTTTAAAATTTTTTTTTCAACGTTTATTTATTTTTGGGACAGAGAGAGACAGAGCATGAACGGGCAAGGGGCAGAGAGAGAGGGAGACACAGAATCGGAAACAGGCTCCAGGCTCTGAGCCATCAGCCCAGAGCCCGACGCGGGGCTCGAACTCACGGACCGCAAGATCGTGACCTGGCTGAAGTCGGACGCTTAACCGACTGCGCCACCCAGGCGCCCCTAAAGACCTGTTTAAAGGAAGAAGCTGATAGAATTAAATACTCTGCACCTATTAAAAATGGCAAATTACATATATATATATATGTAATTACATATACAAATTACATTAGGATGGAAATATATATATAGATAGATAGATATAGATATATATAGATATATATCCTGCATCCATTATAAATGAATTATATATGGATATATATTATATATTTGCATTATATGTGTGTATATACATATATATGTACATATATATACACATATATACATATATATATATATATGCAGTGCATTATAAAGTAACAATGATCTGTAAAATTTTGGCATATCTAAAATTAGAAGATGTCATTAAGAAGAAAAAGGAGGAAGGAAGAGGAAGGAAATAAAGGAAAACTATGTTCTTGCATATGTGTTTGTGATTACAAACATAGAGATAAAAGTCTTACAAAAAGTATGCACCGAAAGTCAGCACTGCTCATCTTTGGGACTGAAATACTTAGTTCCTTTGGTTTTTGTTTTCTAGTTATCTGTGTCATTTGATTTTGCAAAACAGCGATCATGTATTTGTTTTATTACATGCACATTTATACACATATTTAGTTTTTAGAAAAGATATTTCCCATTTATTGTGGAAGATAAATTAGGACGGTGGAGAACAGAATACGACAAACAGCTGAGCTATCTCACAGCAATACATGGTGCACGCTGACAGAAGTGGCTGACCTAGAAGAGTCACTAGTGGAAAAGGGAGAGTGTATCCAGAAGGTCTTGGCGTGAAGGAAACATGCTCAACTAGAGGTGACAGAGGAGGAAATGAGTCTAGGATAAAGGATGTTTTCTGGATTGCATGACAAGATGAACTCAGAGGAAGGCTCTAGGAGGGGCAACAGACTGCTGAGCAAGAGAGAACGAATCTTCTCTGTATCTCTCTACGCCAAATGCTATTAGGATGCCCCAGAAATGCCCTGGGCTTTCTGGACTTGCAGTACTATGTTCAGGTAAGTTGATTACATGACTGATCACTCTCATCAGAGAAGAGAGTCCTCCAAGCAATGGAATGCAAAGAAACTCCACGTACGGAGAAGAGACTAGGAGGCGATCCTGTAATTGTAGCAGTAGCATTAATAACTTAGAAGTATTCCCATATATGCACATTCATCTGACAAATGGAGAAATACCATTAGTTTGTCTACATAGTATTATCAGTATTCAGATTATGCGGCAAATGAGGCAACTGACAGAGAGACTTTATGTCTTTTTGAAACCACACAGCTAGGAAACGGGCAAAGGCTGGAACCTGGGGCTTTAAGTAACATACCTGGTTCTCCTTACACCTTTCCACTGCCCTATATGACCCCACAATCATGTGTGTGGGGAGAGACCATCCCCAAATTTTAAACATCTCTTCAAGTGATTGGGAGAAGGAAAGGAAGTAAAGAGAGGCCAGAGAAAAAGAGAAATGAGCTGGAAGGATGGTAGCAACAATTAACTAGACAGTTCTATTAGTTCTGAGTGTTCTCATGACAACAGCCACTTTCTCGCAAGGTGCGCTTTGATGGAAATCAGTGTGCCGTCATGGGTCCCGCATCCCTGCAAGGAACTGCTTGCTGTGTGCCTCCTTTATGTGACTTCACCTAGTTCATGGGTGGTTTCCCTCTCTCTTCCTTCTGCAGTGGCACCTCCATGCCAGCAGAGATTGTAGCTGCTCTGTTGACCACTCTTTACCAATTATCAAGAGTGTGTGGCTCAAAAATACACTGAATGGGTAAGTTTTGTATTGCTTTCCCTACTTGTGTAATTATTAATGTGTTTAAATAAGAAAAGCCCTGAAAAGAAGAAAAATGCAAAAGGAAATGTGTTTTAATGCAGGAAATAAGTACTTAAAACATATTAAAGGGCAAAAGGTGACGAAAAACAGTGACTACTTCTAAGACACATAAACCTAAGTGGGAGAAAAAGCTATTTCTGCCTCTTTTTACAATAACACACACACACGCGCGCCCATAGAAAACATAGCAGAAACAACAACAAAAAAAAACTTTTCCACCTTTCTGTCATGAGGATGAAGATTCATCCTTTCCAGATTCTGGACATACAATTATTAAAGTCTCCTCCACTAAAGCCACTTTTATTCAAAAAAAAAATCAGTAAATCTGTGTACTTTTCTCACAGTAGTGTTACTTGGATATTTTGTTCTTCTCCATTTCTATAAATAATCACTATCCCAGCCTAAACCATCATCACTCACACCAAGTAAAACGTTGTGGATCATCTGTCTACACCTCTGCAGTGTTTTTTGTTTGTTTTTGCTTTGTTTTACTTTTTAACTTTTTAATGTGGTCTGCACACTACTAACAGGTCAGTCTTTCTAAAAATGCTGTCTCTAAAAAAATGCTGTCTCCATCATGTGTGTATATGTATTTATACACGTGTGTGTGTGTGTGTGTGTGTGTGTGTGTGTGTGTGTGTAATTCATTTTTGACTTAAAATGCAAGCAAATCAAAAGCATGGACCCCGTCTTCTATTTTATTTTGGAGAACTCAGAAGAGATGACAAAAATAACTAAATTCGGTTAACAAGGCAGTAGTTGGAGTGTGGCGGAAAAACCCGTTAGCGGCAATCGTGGAAGGCAGGCTCCCGTGTGGCAGGACAGAAAGGATGCCAGGAACGGCGCCCTACACAGAGTCGAGAAGGAAAGAGCCAAACTCTGTTCCTAAACAGGATACGCTTATTAAGCAGTGCTGATGGGGACGGTGCTGGCGATAAAAGGGCTGCCGCAGAGAGATGAACATATTGGAGAGGGGACAAGGGGGGAACGACGAATCCGTATCAAGATTAATGACGATGGCCAGCAAGAACTAAGGGGGCACCTCGTGTGCCACCAAGGGAAGCTGGCACGGCACGTGACTTTCTCCACAGGAGCTCAGTGACACAGAAGACAACGGAATGGAGCCATTAAATAGAGCCCATCATGGCTCTGGGCTGGGAAGGCGTCTGTGACAGAACCGACGGGGACGCTTGGCACAGTATTACAGCGGATAATCATATGTCTCACGGTCTCTCCACCAGTCTGGGAATCCCCGATGGGTCAATACAATCTATGGAACTGGATCCATTCAAACTCCATTTCAAAACACCACAAACTGTTAGGTGAAATATTTCGTTCTACCTTAACTTTGAAATAATTTGAATGCAAATGAATGCCTTTTCTACGTCTGTATGAATTTATTTCACATTATGTAAAAAAAACCTGAGTAATAAAACTTAATGCTCCCTCCCCGAAAAGAAGTCTAACACACGGTTGTACTTTCTTACACGCATTAAGTTTAAAACAAGACTTCTTGGGGCGCCTGGGTGGCGCAGTCGGTTGAGCGTCCGACTTCAGCCAGGTCACGATCTCGCGGTCCGTGAGTTCGAGCCCCGCGTCAGGCTCTGGGCTGATGGCTCGGAGCCTGGAGCCTGTTTCCGATTCTGTGTCTCCCTCTCTCTCTGCCCCTCCCCCCGTTCATGCTCTGTCTCTCTCTGTCCCAAAAAAATAAATAAACGTTGAAAAAAAAAAAATTTAAAAAAAAAAAAAAAAAAAAAAACAAGACTTCTTATTTTTTCTTTGGATAGTACGAGTTGTGCATTTAATAGAAGGTGTGATATAAATGTGTAAATCGCTGTATCTAATTACCTAGTCCCTAAATTCCTCTCAAATTCATCTCCTCTTC